>NC_041391.1:81270782-81331327 GCF_002162155.2 Triticum dicoccoides
CCCCGGGCGCGCCCCCCTGCCTCGTGGGGCACCCGTAGCTCCTCCGACGTACCCCCTGCACCCTTATATACTCTTGTACCCTAAAACATCCAGAACAGAACCTAGATTGGGAGTTCCGCAAGCCTCTGTAGCCACCAAAAACCAATCGGGACCCTGTTCCGGCACCCTGCCAGAGGGGGATCCCATCACCGGAGGCCATCTTCATCATCCCGGCGCTATCCATGACGAGGAGGGAGTAGTTCACCCTCGGGGCTGAGGGTATGTACAAGTAGCTATGTGTTTGATCTCTCTCTCTCTCGTGTTCTCTCTCGTGTTCCCTCTATGGCACGATCTTGATGTATCCCGATCTTTGCTATTGTAGTTGGATCTTATGATTTTTCTCCCCCTCTACTCTCTTGTGATGAATTGAGTTTCCCCTTTGAAGTTATTTTATCGGATTGAGTCTTTGTGAGAACACTTGATGTATGTCTTGCCGTGATTATCTGTGGGGACAATGGGATATCATGTGCCACTTGATGTATGTTTTGGTGATCAACTTGCGGGTTTCGTGACATTGGGAACCTATGCATAGGGGTTGGCACACGTTCTTGACTCTCCGGTAGTAGCTTTGGGGCACTATTTGAAGTACTTTTATGTTGGTTGGATGAATCTGAGATTGTGTGAAGCATATCGTATAATCATTCCCATGGATACTTGAGGTGACAATGGAGTATCGAGGTGACATTAGGGTTTTGGTTGATTTGTGACTTACGGTGTTATTCTAGTACGAACTCTTTTATAGATTGAGCCGAAAGAATAACTTTGAGGTGGTTTCGTACCCTACCATAATCTCTACGTTTGTTCTCCGCTATTAGTGGCTTTGGAGTGACTCTTTATTGCATGTTGAGGGCTTGTTATATGATCTATCTATGTTATTATTGTTGAGAGAACTTGCACTAGTGAAAGTATGAACCCTAGGCCTTGTTTCCTATCATTGCAATACCGTTTACGCTCACTTTTACCACTTGTTACCTTGCTGTTTTTATTATTTCAGATTACAAAAACCTTTATCTACTATCTATTTTGCACTTGTATCACCATCTCTTCGCCGAACTAGTGCACCTATACAATTTACCATTGTATTGGGTGTGTTGGGGACACAAGAGACTCTTTGTTATTTGGTTGCAGGGTTGTTTGAGAGAGACCATCTTCATCCTATGCCTCCTACGGATTGATAAACCTTAGGTCATCCACTTGAGGGAAATTTGCTACTGTCCTACAAACCTTTGCACTTGCAGGTCCAACAACCTCTACAAGAAGAAGGTTGTGTAGTAGAAATCACGTGTGCATAGGATTTTTTTTTTAAATTACTATGTTCCCCAACAGTGGCATCCGAGACAGGTTTATGCGTAGATGTTATATGCACGAGTAGAACACAAGTGAGTTGTGGGCGATACAAGTCATACTGCTTACCAGCATGTCATACTTTGGTTCGGCGGTATTGTTGGATGAAGCGGCCCAGACCGACATTACGCATATGCTTACGCGAGACTGGTTCTACCGACGTGCTTTGCACATAGGTGGTTGGCGGGTGTCTGTTTCTCCAACTTTAGTTGAACCGAGTGTGGTTACGCCCGGTCCTTGCGAAGGTTAAAACAGCAGTAACTTGACGAAATATCATTGTGGTTTTGATGCATAGGTAAGAACGGTTCTTGCTCAGCCCATAGCAGCCACGTAAAACTTGCAACAACAAAGTAGAGGATGTCTAACTTGTTTTTGAAGGGCATGCTATGATGTGATATGGTCAAGACGTAATGCTATATTTTATTGTATGAGATGATCATGTTTTGTAACCGAATTATCGGCAACTGGCAGGAGCCATATGGTTGTCGCTTTATTGTATGCAATGCTATCACCCTGTAATTGCTTTACTTTATCACTAAGTAGTAGCAATAGTCGTAGAAGCAATAGTTGGCGAGACGACAATGTTGCTACAATGGATATCAAGGTGTCGCGTTAGTGACGATGGTGATCATGACGGTGCTTCGAAGATGGAGATCACAAGCACAAGATGATGATGGCCATATCATATCACTTATATTGATTGCATGTGATGTTTATCCTTTATGCATCTTATTTTGCTTTGATTGACGGTAGCATTATAAGATGATCTCTCACTAAATTTCAAGATAAAAGTGTTCTCCCTGAGTATGCATCGTTGCCAAAGTTCGTCGTGCCGAGACACCACGTGATGATCGGGTGTGATAAGCTCTACGTTCATCTACAATGGGTGCAAGCCAGTTTTGCACACGCAGAATACTCAGGTTAAACTTGACGAGCCTATCATATGCAGATATGGCCTTGGAACACTGAGACCGAAAGGTCAGGTGTGAATCATATAGTAGATGTGATCAACATAATGATGTTCACCATTGAAAACTACTCCATTTCACGTGATGATCAGTTATGGTTTAGTTGATTTGGATCACGTGATCACTTAGATGATTAGAGAGATGTCTATCTATGTGGGAGTTCTTAAGTAATATGATTAATTTAACTTAAATTTATCATGAACTTAGTCGTGGTAGTATTTTTCAAATTATGTTGTAGATCAATAGCTCACGTTATAGCTTCCCTATGTTTTTTATATGTTCCTAGAGAAAAACTATGTTGAAAGATGTTAGTAGCAATGATGCGGACTTGGTCCGTGATCTGAGGTTTATCCTTATTGCTGCACAGAACAATTATGTCTTTGATGCACCCCTAGGTGACAAACCTATTGCAGGAGCAGATGCAGACATTATGAATGTTTGGCTAGGTCAATATGATGACTACTTGATAGTTTTGTGCACCATGCTTTATGGCTTAGAACCGGGACTACAAAAACATTTTTGAAACGTCACGGAACATATGAGATGTTCCATGTGATGAAATTGGTATTTCAGACTAATGCCCGTGTCAAGAGGTATGAGACCTCTGACAAATACTTTGCCTAAAAGATGGAGGAGAATTTCTCAACTAGTGAGCAAGTGCTTAGATTGTCTGAGTACTACAATCATTTGAATCAAGTGGGAGTTAATCTTCCAGATAAGATAGTGATTGACAAAGCTCTCTAGTTACCATCACTAAGTTAGTAGAACTTCGTGATGAACTATAGTATGCAAGGGATGACGAAAACGATTTCCGAGCTCTTCGTGATGTTGAAATCGACGAAGGTAGAAATCAAGAAAGAACATCAAAGTGTTGATGATTGACAATACCACTAGTTTCAAGAAAAGAGAAAAGGAAAAGAAAGGGAACTTGAAGTAGAATGGCAAGCAAGTTGTCACTCCCGTGAAGAAGCCCAAAGCTGGACCAAAGCCTGAAACTAAGTGCTTCCACTTCAAAGGAAATGGTCACTGGAAGCGGAAATGCCCTAAATATTTGGTAGATAAGACGAATGGCAAAGTGAACAAGGGTATATTTGATATATAGGTTATTGATGTGTACAGGGTGTAGTCATGATGTGTGTTGGAAGTGGTTCCAAGATTGATATGATCATCATTGCACACTCCCTATACTTTCGGGATTAGTGTTAAACCTAAATAAATGTTATTTGGCATTTCCGTGGAGCATGAATATGATTTGATCATGTTTATTGCAATACGGTTATTCAATTAAAGTCAGAGAATAATTGTTGTTCTGTTTATATGAATAAAACCGTCGATGGTAATACACCCAATGAAAATAGTTTGTTGCATCTCGATCGTGGTAATACACATATTCATAATATTGATGCCAAAAGATGCAAGGTTGATAATGATAGTGCAACTTATTTGTGGCACTGCCGTTTGGGTCATATCAGTGTAAAGCGCATGAAGAAACTCCATAAAGATGGATTTTTGGAATCACTTGATTATGAATCATTTGATGTTTGCGAACCGTGCCTTATGGGCAAGATGGCCGAAACTTCGTTCTCCGGAACAATGGAACAAGCTAGTGACTTATTGGAAATAATACATACCAATGTATGCGGTCCAATGAGTGTTGATGCTCGTGGAGGGTATCATTATGTTCTGACCTTCACAAGATGATTTGAGCAGATATGAGTATATCTACTTAATTAAGCACAAGTCTGAAACATTTGAAAAGTTCAAAGAATTTCGTAATGAAGTGGAGAATCATCGTAACAAGAAAATAAATTTTCTACGATCTGTTCATGGAGTTAAATATTTGAGTTACGAGTTTGGCCTTTCATTTAAAACAATGTGGAATAGACACACAGTTCACGCCACCTGGAACACCACAGCATAGTGGTGTGTCCGAACGTCGTAACCACACTTTATTGGATATGGTGCGATTTATGATGTCTCTTACCGATTTACCAATATTGTTTTAGTGATATGCATTACAAACAGCTGCATTCACTTTAAACAGGGCACCATCAAAATCCGTTGAGATGACGCCTTATGAATTATGGTTTGGTAAGAAACCAAAGTTGTCGTTTCTTAAAAGTTTGGGGCTGCGATTCTTATGTGAAAAAGTTTCAACCTGATAAGCTCGAACCCAAATCGGAGAAGTGCGTCTTCATAGGATACCCAAAAAGAAACTGTTGGGTACACCTTCTATCACAGATCCGAAGGCAGGATATTCGTTGCTAAGAATGAATCCTTTCTAGAGAAGGAAGTTCTCTCGAAAGAAGTGAGTGGGAGGAAAGTAGAACTTGCTGAGGTAATTGTACCTTCTCCTGAATTGGAAAGTAGTTCATCACAGAAATCAGTTCTAGTGGTTCCTACACCAATGAGTGAGGAAGCTAATGATGATGATCATGAAACTTTAGATCAAGTTACTACAGAACCTCGTAGGTCTTCCAGAGTATGGTCCGCACCAGAGAGGTATGGTAATCCTATTCTGGAAGTCATGTTACTAGACCATGATGAACCTACGAACTATAGGAAAGCGATGATGAGCCCAGATTCCATGAAATGGCTTGAGGCTATAAAATCTGAGATATGATCCATGTATGAGAACAAAGTATTGACTTTGGTTGCCTTACTTGATGATCAGCAAGCCATGTTAAATAATTAGATCTTCAAGAGGAAGACGGACACTAATAGTGGTGTTACTATCTACAAAGCTTGACTTGTTGCGAAAGGTTTTCGACAAGTTCAAGATGTTTAATACGATGAGATTTTCTCACTCGTAACGATGCTTAAGTCCGTCTGAATCATGTTAGCAATTGCCACATTTTATGAAATCTGGCAAATGGATGTCAAAATTGCATTCCTTGAATGGATATTTTTTAAAGAAGTGTTGTATATGATACAACCAGAAGGTTTTGTCAATCCTAAAGGTGCTAACAAAATGTGCAAGCTCCAGCGATCCATCAATGGACTGGTGCAAGCATCTCGGAGTTGGAATATACGCTCTGATGAGTTGATGAAAGCATATGGTTTTAAATAGACTTTTAGAAAGGCATGTATTTACAAGAAACTGAGTGGAAGCACTACAGCCTTTCTGATAAGTATATGTGAATGATAAATTGTTGATTAGAAATGATGTAGAATTTTCTAGAAAGCATAAAGGAGTGTTTGAAAGGAGTTTTTCAATGAAAGACCTCGGTAAAGCTGCTTACACATTGAGCATCAAGATCTATAGAGATAGATCAAGACGCTTGATAAGATTTTTCAACGATTACATACCTTGATAAGAGTTTAAAATAGTTCAAAATGGAACAGTCAAAAAGGAGTTCTTGCCTGTGTTGCAAGGTGTGAAGTTGAGTAAGATTCAAAACCCGACCATGACAGAAAATAGAAAGAGAATGAAAAGTCATTCCCTATGCATCAGTCATAGGTTCTATAAAGTATGCCATGCTGTAGAATTTTCTAGAAAGCATAAAGGAGTGTTTGAAAGGAGTTTTTCAATGAAAGACCTCGGTAAAGCTGCTTACACATTGAGCATCAAGATCTATAGAGATAGATCAAGACGCTTGATAAGATTTTTCAACGATTACATACCTTGATAAGAGTTTAAAATAGTTCAAAATGGAACAGTCAAAAAGGAGTTCTTGCCTGTGTTGCAAGGTGTGAAGTTGAGTAAGATTCAAAACCCGACCATGACAGAAAATAGAAAGAGAATGAAAAGTCATTCCCTATGCATCAGTCATAGGTTCTATAAAGTATGCCATGCTGTGTACCAGATCTATTGTATACCCTACACTGAGTTTGGCAAGGGAGTACAATAGTGATCTAGGAGTAGATCACTAGACAACGGTCAAAATTATCCTTAGTGGAATAAGGATATGTTTCTCGATTATGGAGGTGACAAAAGGTTCGTCGTAAAGGGTTACGTCGATGCAAGTTTTGACATTGATCCAGATAACTCTAAGTCTCAAATCTGGATACATACTGAAAGTGGGAACAATTAGCTAGAGTAGCTCCGTGCAGAGTATTGTAGACATAGAATATTTAGAAAAATACATACGGCTCTGAAAGTGACAGACCCATTGACTAAACTTCTCTCATAAGCAAAACATGATCACGCCTTACTACTCTTCGGGTGTTAATCACATAGCAATGTGAACTAGATTATAGAATCTAGTAAACCCTTTGGGTGTTGGTCACATGGCAATGTGAACTATGGGTGTGAATCACATACAGATGTGAACTATTGGTGTTAAATCACATGGCGATGTGAACTAGATTATTGACTCTAGTGCAAGTGGGAGACTGGAGGAAATATGCCCTAGAGGAAATAATAAAGTTATTATTTATTTCCTTGTTTCATGATAAATGTTTATTGTTCATGCTAGAATTGTATTAACCGGAAACTTAGTACATGTGTGAATACATAAACAAACAGAGTGTCACTAGTATGCCTCTACTTGACTAGCTCGTTAATCAAAGATGGTTAAGTTTCCTAACCATAGATATGAGTTGTCATTTGATTAACGGGATCACATCATTAGGAGAATGATGTGATTGACTTGACCCATTCCGTTAGCTTAGCACTTGATCGTTTAGTATGTTGCTATTGCTTTCTTGATGACGTATACATCACTACTAGGAAAAGGCCTACTAATGGCGCACCAGTTTTGCCTACTAATGGCGCATCACTGGTGCGCCATTACTAGCACGCCATTAGTAATTTTTACTAATGGCGCACCACTGATGCGCCATTAGTATCTGGTATACTAATGGCGCACCACTGGTGCGCCATCAGTATAGGCCACAGTGCGCCATTAGTATAGGCCACTGGTGCGCCATTAGTATAGGCCACGGTGCGCCATTAGTATTTTTGAATTTTGAAGGCGGGAAAATAGTAGTGGTGCACCGTCTAACCCCCATCGTGCGCCATTGCTATTTTTGAATTTTGAATTTGGATCTGGATCGTGATTTTTTTGCCCATTTTTTGCTAGTTTTTTTGCTCGTTTTTTGGCACGATATTATTTCAAATTTTGTTCATGTTTTTGGATATTGTACGTTCTTTTGCTGTGTTCTTTTGCCGGAGAGGAGTTCGCCGGAGAGGAGGAGGAGGAGGTCACCGGAGAGGCCCTCGCCTACATCGCCGGAGAGGAGGAGGAGGTCGCCGGAGAGGAGTTCACCGAAGCATCGGAGAGGAGGAAGGAGAAACCATGAGGGAATGGGAGGAGAGGAGGGAGGAGGACCTCACCGGAGAGGAGGGAGGAGAAACCGTGAGGGGAGGGGAGGGGAGGAGAGGAGGGAGGAGAAGGTTCCCGGAGAGGAGGAGGTCGCCGGAGAGGAGGAGGAGGTCGCCGGAGAGGAGGAGAAGGAGTGGAGGAGAGGAGAGGAGGAGATGGAGTGGAGGAGAGGAGAGGAGGAGATGGAGTGGAGGAGAGGTGGAGTGGAGGAGGTGCGCCCAGCCATATATACGACATAGTAATGGCGCACCGTGGGCAGGTGCGCCATTACTGACTTTTTTTTATTTTTTTGACTTATTTTGAATTTTGAAGGCGGGAAGATACTAATGGCGCACCATGGGCCGGTGCGCCATTACTAACTTTTTTTTTATTTTTTTTGACTTATTCTAAATTTTGAAGGCGGGAAGATACTAATGGCGCACCATGGGCCGGTGCGCCATTAGTAACTTTTTTTTTATTTTTTTGACTTATTTTGAATTTTGAAGGCGGGAAGATACTAATGGCGCACCATGGGCCGGTGCGCCATTAGTAACTTTTTTATTTTTTTGACTTATTTTGAATTTTGAAGGCGGGAAGATACTAATGGCGCACCATGGGCAGGTGCGCCATTAGTAACTTTTTTTTTATTTTTTTGACTTATTTTAAATTTTGAAGGCGGGAAGATACTAATGGCGCACCATGGGCAGGTGCGCCATTAGTGAGTTTGAATATTTTTGAATTTTTTTGCCTCTCCAGATCTTAAAAGCCCCGTATCTTTTTTTCTGTTAGGTTTTTGAGGATTTTGAAAATGTTAAATTCGGATGTAACTTTTCGAGTAGATGATTTTTCATATAAAAAACTTTTTCATCCGAGTTAGTATGCAAAAGTTATGCCCATTTTTACAAATTCTCGAGAGATTTTGCAAATGAAGTCGAAATTCATATTTGCAAATTTTCCCAACAACTATACCACATATCACATGGGAAACTTATTTTCTTTTATTTTTTTGACATTTTCATCATTTTCTTTTATTTTTTTTAAAACTGAAAAGGCGATCCACCAGGGGGGAGGGCATTCGGTGGAAGTGGTGCCCAAGTTACTAATGGCGCACCGTGGCATGGTGCGCCATTACTAGTTCAACTAGTAATGGCGCACCACTCCCACGGTGCGCCATTAGTAGTTTTGACAAAAAAAAATTAAAAAAAAATTTTACTAATGGCGCACCCGCGATGTGGTGCGCCATTAGTATTTGGACACTTATGGCGTACCAACACATGGTGCGCCATTAGTATATAGTAATGGCGCACCACATGTCTGGTGCGCCATTAGTGTCAATTCCATCTATAGCCCTTTTCCTAGTAGTGCATGTTCCTATGACCATGAGATTATGCAACTCCCGTTTACCAGAGGAACACTTTGTGTGCTACCAAACGTCACAACATAACTGGGTGATTATAAAGGTGCTCTACAGGTGTCTCCGAAGGTACTTGTTGGGTTGGCGTATTTCGAGATTAGGATTTGTCACTCCGATTGTCGGAGAGGTATCTCTAGGCCCTCTCGGTAATGCACATCACTATAAGCCTTGCAAGCAATGTGACTAATGAGTTAGTTGCGAGATGATGCATTACATAACAAGTAAAGAGACTTGCCGGTAACGAGATTGAACTAGGTATTAAGATATCGACGATCGAATCTCGGACAAGAAACATACCGCTGACAAAGGGAACAACGTATGTTGTTATGCGGTTTGACTGATAAAGATCTTCGTAGAATATGTCGGATCCAATATGAGCATCTAGGTTCCTCTATTGGTTATTAACCGGAGACGTGTCTCGGTCATGTCTACATAGTTCTCGAACCCGTAGGGTCCGCACGCTTAACGTTCTATGACGATTTGTATTATGAGTTATGTGTTTTGATGTACCAAAGGTATTTCAGAGTCCCGAATAAGATCAGGGACATGACGAGGAGTCTCGAAATGGTCGAGACGTAAAGATCGATATATTGGACGACTATATGCGCACATCGGAAAGGTTTCGAGTGATTCGGATATTTATCGGAGTATTGGGCCTTATTGGGCCATACGGGAAAGAGAGAGGGGCTTCCTAGGGCAGGCTGCGCGCCCTCCCAAGGCCTAGTCCGAATTGGACTAGGGGGAGGGGATGCGCCCCCTCCTTCCTTCCCTTCTCTCGTCCCCTTCCTTCTGTCCTACTCCTACTAGGAAAGGAGGAGTCCTACTCCCGGTGGGAGTAGGACTCCACCCTTGGCGCGACCTCCTCCGTGGCCGGCCGCCTTCCCCCTAGCTCCTTTATTTACGGGGGCAGGGGGCACCCCATGAACACATAAGTTTATCTATTGATCTATTCCAGCCGTGTGCGGTGCCCCCCTCCACCATATTCCACCTCGATCATATTGTAGCGGTGCTTAGGTGAAGCCATGCGTCGGTAGCAACATCATCACCGTCACCGTGCCGTCGTGCTGAGGAAACTCTCCCGTGAAGCTCTGCTGGATCGGAGTTCGTGGGACGTCATCGAGCAGAACGTGTGCTGAACTCGGAGGTGTCGTACGTTCGGTACTTGGATCGGTCGGATCGTGAAGACGTACGACTACATCAACCGCGTTGTGCTAACGCTTCCGCTTTTGGCCTGCGAGGGCACGTGGACAACACTCTCCCCTCTCGTTGCTATGTATCACCATGATCTTGCGTGTGCGTAAGAAATTTTTCGAAATTACTACGTTTCCCAATAGTTTCGTCCATTCTCTTGCACCTTTTGCTTCTTCACATTTCTTGTGAAACGCTTCCTATAGGTCATGCAGCAGCTGCTTGAAGTTCTGAACATCAGTGACACTGAGCTTGGCCATGTGCTTCTTGAATTGAGCCTTTTCATAGTCAATCTTGTTCTTCAGCTCAACTATCTTCTGAGCCAGAGCTAGCTCATTTGCAATGGCACTATGGAAGGAGACACTGATTCCAATGGGAAGTTGAAGATCATCAATACTGAGGTCCGGATTGGCAAACCATTCATTAATGAAGTTATTTAGGATGTCCACATCAAAGAGGGGCAGATCATTGAAGATTTTCGCCTCTTGTTTCCTCTTTATCAGCAGCTCAACACTACTAGGGAAAAGCCTAGCAGCAGCGCGGGTTTTGGGCCTATTAGTAGCGCGGGGGCCGGCGCTACTAATAAGGCGCTACAGCTAACGTATAGCAGTAGCGCATGGTCACCGGCGCTACTGGTACACAAGTGTAGCAGCAGCGCGGTTATTGGAAGCTCGCTACTGCTAGTATCTCTAGCGCACTTTTCAACGGCGTGCTACTGCTATCGCGGCGCTGTTGCTAACTTTTATACACTCGCTACTGCTAATTTAATAGGTTTTTTGTTTTTTTGGGCATATTTGTTTTGTATTTGAACAGGCTTTATAGAATAATCTTTAGCACATAGAAATGTCATCATGATACACATACAAATGCCTGTGAGACCACAAATGTAATCATAGCATATACATACAAATAGTCTCATCATAATCATCATCCAACACAAAGTGGTCTCTCGTCATCATCTCGAAAATAGCGATACAAGTCCTCGATTACTTGCAAGTACATCGTCATCCATCTAAAAAATGGTATGCGCGAGAAGAGCTATCACTTTGAGTACATGAGTTTGTATCCCTCTCTCGCATTAGCATGAACCTAAACTAACTACTGCCTGTCGCTCGGAAACCGGAAACCGGTAACACCTGGGCCTGACACTCCGGCCACTCGTCGTATATATACTCCTAGCGTAGCACTTCTTCGCCATCGATGATCTATGCACCTGCATCGTCACATGAGTCGATGATATGCAACATATATAGTTGAGTAACAAAAAGAGACAGGCTTGGCAAAAAAAGAAACAACATATCATAAGCATAAATAACAAAGTTCATTGTACCCAAAATGCCCTAACTAGAGTGATCTTCACTAGTCGAGGAGGAGGACGGTTTAATTACATCACAAATAAAGGTTCGCCATGCATAACTCAAAGTTTTGTCATACAGAAAGTATGGACTAAACGGACACATTGTCATATATCGACAATCACTCCAACATGTCGTGCCATCCATCGTGGTCAGGGAGATAGTCCTCGAGCTTAGTGAAAGGCTTCATGTCGATACGCTGAGAGGCTATCCATGTTCGGACATCTTCCCGCGACATTTGTCCTTCTTCGTAGAACATCCCTATTTTTCCGATGACCTCCTTCATGATGATTTGGGCAAGTTCGCGCTGGGTGTGATAGAACTCAGCTTGAAGTCGATGATCCTCGATATCTCCTACGTTCTTTGCCCATTGCAGAATATGGGCATCGCCGGATCTAGGTGACATGCGAAGGTTCTGGTGATCCCGTCTATACTCCAGCATGTGGTGTAGGACATAGAATCCATCATTAAGAGAATTGTTCGGTTGCTGGATGCAGCAGAAGTCGGTCTTATGGGCGAAGGCGGCCCTGCCGCCCCTTCTCTTCTTGTCCCTGACCTCTCCACCCCTTGCTTGGTAGTAAAACATAGCACTGTCGAGAACATCCTTGATGTGGGTGTAATCCTTTTTGTGAATGTTCTTCGACGAGTCCAAGTAAAGAGCGTGGGAGAATTGGGGGTATAGGATGATGAGGACGGCGCGCCCGCCGATACGCAAAATAAGCACACCTCAAATTACTTAGCCTCCACCGTGCAAATGAATGATCGAAATCGAACCAAGGATAGCAGCATGGATGACTTACACGGGATGATAAGGCACGAGAATCGCCCTCTTGTCCTTATTGGGGAGCATGAAATTGACGATGTATTCCCTCGCGTATACACGGTGCCTTGCGCAGACTCCCAAGAAGCTCTCGTGCATGTAGTACGGGTCAGCGACATAGATATGAGATATCTACTCAAACCCGATGATGTAGTACATGTGCAAGGCATAAAGGCGGACAAACGTAAAATCTAGCTTCTTCACGTGAAACATGTCGAATATGTAATCGAATCGGAGGAAAAACTTATCCACGGGGAAGCTGTCGACATACGACCTTTGCCGCGGAATGTTAACCACGTAGAGTGGGTATCCTGGATCTGTCGAGGCGATGAGGCCTTTCTCTACCCGCAGCACATCATCATGAAGTCTCCTTAGATCGCCGAATCTGGCCTGTAGCGCTATTGCAGGTAGGATTGGTTGACCGGGGATATGCCATTTATCCGCATCAGGGATATCTATACGGTCATGAAGCCGAGGCTGCTGAGGCGGCTGGATCATAGAATCAGCTTTTTTGCCTTTCCTCGCTCTCTTCCTAGACTTATTTACTACCGGAAGGTCGTCCATAATACGTTGAGACGGCAATTCAGGCACCGACTCATGACGCTCAAACCCTAAGGAGGCGCCAGTATAGACATACTGTTGAGCGCCACCGTCGTCCTCATCCTCATCCATGGCGACGTCATCAGCAACTAATGGAGCCTCCTCCTTACCCCATCCCCTATCACCCAACCCGACACCAGACGCTAATTGGGTAGGTGGGGTTTTCATGTTCATACCTTGCTGAGGCTGCGTGCTCGTGGGTGTGCTCAGGACCGCCTCCAGACGAAGCAGACTCTTTGGCCACAACAGGACCCACCCATTGCAACAATCACCAAGTCATCGCGGTGTCTCCTCGTCATCCACCAGTAGTGTTGGAGGAGGCAAATTCTCATGGCCCGGTTCGACACTGGCCACGGAAACCATGAAGGCGTTCGGGGGGATCGGCCGGCTGTGGAACAATGGTTCCTTCGGCTTCACTATCGTCGCCTTCCCCAAGTCCACCTTCTGGTCGCCGATGGTGTACAATATGGTGCACGGGGTTTCGTCGGCCTGCAAAGAAAAGTCTGCGATGTGAGACCTCCGAAAGGCAACGAAAATGGGAGATTATACATTTATATTGAAGGGGGCCGGTGTGACAGATACCGTGAGGGCGTCGAGCTCAGCCAAAGACGAAGCACCGCCAAGCACGTCCGGTGCGGGAGCAGGTGCGCGAGCCGGTGCGGGAGCAGGTGCGGGAGCCAGTGCGGGAGCAGGTGTGGGAGCCGGTGCGGGAGCAGGTGCGGGATCCGGTGCGGGAGCAGGTGCTCCCAAGAAGTCAGCAAGGGGAAAGTCCTTTGAATTTTTTTTCTGGATTTTGCCTTGTCCAACTGATAACGCCCGTCACCAAGGAAGTAGACAATCTGCAACCACCTATTTTGCGGCAGCTACCGCTGTTGCGACTGTCTGAGATGATTTCTTCTCAACCGCAATCTCGACCTTCTTGTCGATGTTTTCTTCAGTTAACCTCCGTCTTTCCTTTCTCTCCTCCGTGGTCTCACGGTAGTACTTCTTCCACGTGGCGCCGTCTCCGACACCGTGCACGCTTCCATACGACGGTCGAGTATCCACCAGTTGTTGTTTCAATATGTTCAACGCCCGGTTGAATAGAGTGTCCCACTTGGGCCTCGCTAATGCCTCAGACGGCGAGTCGCTTTTGGCCGCAATCCGGTGCTGCTCTCTCTGGAAAAGGCACAAGGATCGTTTACAAATATGACTAACGTGTGCATTCGAATTGATCAGAAACTAAAATTACCAGCAGTCTCATGAACTCTGTAATGACCGGTGTTGTCTCGTAAACCTTCTTCACTAGGTCCCAACGATGCCAGGCCCTCAGGATGTCACACTCCTGCAGGACGGTGAAATCCGCCAAGGGGTCTGGGATGCCCAGACTCGCGGCTTCCGTGTCCTCCTTGGCCCATTTGGACCTCTTTCCGCCGTAACCACGGCTTCCGAGGTGGTGGCTCCCAATGTTCCTCTGTTGAAGCCCCTTCATGTACTTAGACTTGTTTTTCGCAGCTTTGGCCTCACAAGCCTCCTTGAATATTTGAAACTGGTCTTTCGTGATTGTCGAATTATCCTTTACAATCTCGGAGTAGGGTTCCTTCTTGTCGATGATCCTTGCTTTCACTCGAGTTTTCCAGGAGGCCAACGCGTTGCTAAACTTGGTCATGGCATGTTTGTTTATCTTCTTCATTGTCGGGTCCTCGTCTGGATCTTCATAATCCATCTCATTCCGGCCAGGGAACAAGAATATCTGGTGAAACTTCTTTAGGAGGGAGCTCCTCATATTTTCTATCTTCTGTAGTTTCTCATCATTGATGGTGGCGGTTGTCCGTACGATGCAGCCTATTTGATTGCCGTACCACGAGCGAGCTTCCTCGGGCGCCTTTGGCTCAAAAATGCCGTCGTCCACCTCCGTGACCACCAGCCTAGTAGTCCTGAGTTTGTTAGGAAGCCGTTGCCTCTTTGCTTTCAGTTCTACACCAGCTCCGCTCCCTGAGGCAGCACCGGTCTCAGTCTCAGCGCCAGTCCCGATGCCGGTCTGAGTCTCAGTGCCGGTCTCAGTCTCAGCACCGGTCTACGTGTCGGTCTCAGTCCCCGATGCCACCGGTGGGCCCAGCAACAACATTGGTTGATCGTCGGTAAGGCTAAAACATTTGTCTGCCATGTTTCCTATGATTAAATCTAGTCAAATAATTCTAGACCTAATAAAATGAATAATGACATAAAAAGGCCTATTGTTTTGCAGGAACGTTGACTCCTTCCTGGTGCGGCAAATCCCGGGCACTGGATATGTCCTAGTTTGTAGCACAAGTCATGCCGAAATTCACGGAAAATTTCGGCATGACCATTGCTAAAAAGTGGACAAATCGAGAACCTGAAATTTGCCGGAACAGAAATGAATCAACATTCCCGCGAAACATAGGCCACTCAGCATCATTCCCTGGAAACAACAAAGCCACTTGGGCACAATCGAACCACTTCAATGAAAAGATATAACATGACCACTTCAATGAAAAAATATAATCAACAATAAAAGTCTAGGAAGGGATCATCTTTAAAATAAAATTTGCCTAAATTCTTTTCCTTCACTAAACACTTCTCTGCCTAGGACAAAACCCAAATTATGTTGATCTAGCTATTCCTCTCTCTCACACAAACACACATTATTATCTCTAACCCTTCTCTGCCTAGGACATAACCCAATTAAATTGCAAAGGAACTCCATTTCTCTAACCCTTCTGACCTAATGCTCTAAAATAACATTTTCCTCTAACCTAGCCAACCTACTTAACCTAGCTTGTTAATCTAATGAACCTAATTAACCTACCTATTTAATCTAGTTAGTTAATCTAGTTTACCTACATAATTAACCTAATTAAACTAGTTAACGCAGCTAGTTCTCTGTCAAAGCCCTAAATAAATTTTTGCACTAATTAACCGAGATAATTAACCTAATTAAACTAGTTAACCTGACTAGTTCTCTATCAAAGCCCTAACTAAATTTTGCACTAACCTAGATAATTAACCTAATTAAACTAGTTAACCTAACTACTTCTCTGTCAAAGCCCTAACTAAATTTTTGCCCTAACCTAGATAATTAAGCTAATTAAACTAGCTAACCTATGCATGAGAGAGAGAGGAGGGGTGGGGGCTAACAGAGGATGGCGCCGGTGGTGGCGAGGGAGGCAGTGGTGGTGAGGGAGGCAGTGCTGGCGAGGGAGGCAGGGGCGTCTCCGGTGACGGCGAGGGAGGCAGTTGTGGCGAGGGAGGATCCGGTGGCGTCGTCGGTGGCTTCGGTGGCGTTGATGAGGCCACGCGGCTCTGTGGCGTTGGGGGCGGCTCCGGTGGCGTCGACGACGCACGGCTCTGGTGGCGTCAATGTCGGCAGGAGACGGCGGCAAAGTGGGGCGACGGTGAATCGGGGAGACGGCGGCGGGGTGGGTCGAGGGATTTGGGGGAGAAGTGGTGGCCGGGGGGAAACGGTTTTTTGGTTAAGTCAAATTTAGCAGTAAACGCGCTATAGCTAAGATAGCTACAGTGGTTTTCACAAAACGCGCTGCTGTTATAGCTATGTAATTTTCTTCCATTTTTTATTTTCTTTTCTGTTTCTATAGCGGGGGTCTAGGACATGCGCTGCAGCTATGTTAGCTATAGCGCCTCTTACAAACACATGGTACTACTATGCCTTCCTCCGTTTTTTCGCTTTTTCAATTATTATGCTTTACATTTTACTTTTTCCTTTCTCCTTTTTCTATTTCTTTCATTTTCATTTACTTTTCTATTTGTTTTTCATCTTATTTTATTTCCATTAGTACTAGCGCTCTTCGTAGGAAACGCGCTGCTACTTATACCCTAGCGGTAGCGCGCTTCTTCCAAGCCCGCTACTGCTATGCGTATCCTATCATTCTACCAACGGGAATATTAGTAGTAGCGCTTTTGGAACTAAACGCGCTGCTGCTAAGGGTGTATCTGTAGCGCGATTTTTCCTCAATCTGTACTACTATCTAGCACTAGCGCTCTTTTTTAACCCGGACTGTTGCTAAATTTCTGTGTATAGGCTTTTCCCTAGTAGTGCAAGAGCATCCTCCCAAGATCATCGTCACTGGATAGATCAATGGCTTCATTCTCGTTCCTCAGAACAGCAGTAGGGGTCAGTGCTTGACCAAAACTCAGGATAGGCTTCTTCTTCTGTATAGATCTCTCAGTCTTCTTGGAGATGCAAGAGAGATCTTCAGATTGCATAGCTGATGTAGGAGGAGCAGTTGCCAATGGCTTCACACGTGAAGCTTTTGGTGCGACAGAGGGTTTTGGAGACTTTAACTTCTTCTGCTTTTGTGGTTTAGGACGAGCTGGCGCTTCATCAAAATCTGCGTCATCAGCAAAGTGATCCACGATGGCCCCTTGAACCGCAATGTGAGTGATGAGGCCTTCGAGGTTATAGAAGGGGCCGATGACGTTGGGATTGGCATCATGGGTGCCATCAGCCGAAGGAGCAGATGGACCAGGGTTGAAGTCGAGTCCAAATGCTTTCTTGTTCTTCACAGCAGAATCCTTGGCAAACTTGAAGTTGCGCTTGAACAGATTGTATTCACGACACCATAGCAGAGAAGATGGATCGGCATTCTCTGGCTGTGGTCTGCGAACCATGCAAGGGTAGAAGCCTTTATCAATGGCTTTAGACTGGGACTTGGGTTGAAGATTTTTGTATAAGATATCTCCCCAAGGTCGCTTGATGGCATTCTTCTCGGCATACTCAGCAGTGACGAATCTGTACTTAAACCATTCCTCTGCCCAATATCTTCAAATTCATTGGATTCTAGTTTTGCTTTCACCATAGGTTTCTTTAGGGTCTGTCTTGTATATTTCATACAGATCTGGTGGCAAATCTTTGGATGTATTCCCATGATGCTGTCTGCCTCCCTTTCTAGCTGACTTTTCTGTGGCCATGAAGTTCAGACTGAACGGCTTCAGAACTTGCAAAGGCTTCCGACGGCTGGTCAGACAGGAACTGGCTTTGGGAGAATTGATGTGACACTATAAAAACTCTGCAAATGAATGCAGACTATGAGAACCAAGGGATTCTCCCACGGACATGTACCTGTGACAGCATTAGAGGTGCGAGGGAAGGGGAAGAGGTCATATGCATTCTCAGAAGATTTTGAAGATAAATCAGTTTGAAGATATTGACCTCATAACGCAAAGACATTCACTTATTTGTTGAGAGTTGGTTCCAGATTTGTACAAATCCAAGAATAGGTACAAGTGAGGAATCTAACTTGATGCTGAAGCATAAGTGAATATGCTAGGCATTGATATGAGATGCATAATAGGATAGATTCAACAGTGTAAGCATA
The DNA here is from genome assembly GCF_002162155.2 of Triticum dicoccoides. NCBI lineage: Eukaryota > Viridiplantae > Streptophyta > Magnoliopsida > Poales > Poaceae > Triticum > Triticum dicoccoides. Next base: position 81,289,093 of record NC_041391.1, read on the forward strand.
GAAACCACTTTTGGTAGAGAAGGATGAATCTATCGGATCAAAAAGGCAGTAAAAAGTAAGTTTTAATTACCACACGGAAACTGCTAGACGGAACGTAGTAGGAGGCCGAGCAGTTTAATCTCCCGTGCCCTAACTTGGCGACGGAAGACACTTGTGGCAGCGGCGGAGAAGACGAGATCCGCGGCCGGCATGAGGACGGCATCGGTGAGGTCGCGGCAGCTAAGCACTTCGTCGCCGGTGTCGTCACGAGCTAGCAGTGGCTCTAGGGTTTGAGAGAGGTGTAGAGGTGGAAGAAGGATTTTGACCGCGATATGATGTATATTTATAAGGAAAGGGATAGCACAACACAATTACCCAGGTGCCCCTGGCGGTTCACATCTCACGGCCACGTGGCATGCATGTAACTCCTTGGAGTTGTTCCATGTTCCCACGCGCACCTGGATTGTCGGGTGGTCGTTCTGGCTTCTTCGATTTTCAGGCAATAAGGATGCAGCATTAAAACAGATTAGATGTTTGTCAGATTGTCTTCTGCTGACAAGGACTCAGTGAAGACAATCAACAGTTTTCAATAGAATGCATATGATTTAGGCAGATAGAGTTGAGGAAGAAGCATAGAATAGGTTAGGGTCCAATCACATTCACTTAGATCAAAAGATTCAAGAGTGAAGACATAGCTATAAGTGAATGCTATATAGGACAGAACACAAATATATATATATATATATATATATATATATATATATATATATATATATGTGTGTGTGTGTGTGTGTGTGTGTGTGTGTGTGTGTTTGTGTGTGTGTGTGTGACCAAATCAACATTGTGAAGATAAATCATGAAGACAAATCAGTGTTGAAGACAATCCAAATGCGAAGACTTTGCAATTGTAACGCCAAGAGAAACACTTCAATAAGAATTTGGTGGTGGCGTTACCCACCGTCCGTATAGGAAGTATTAGACCCAGACACGGCGCACAATTATCATGGCACTCCGAAGTCAAATTCCACATTAATGTATTCACACTCAGAGGGTAAGTCTTCATTGATTGAAGATATACGTTACTTCGTGTGTTGCACATCTAAGTCATCAACATGCATAAGCGTTAGGATGAGTGTCCATTCATAGGACATTCGAGGATTCTAAGATATTTAGCTCACACGCAACTTGCAAATCCTTTTCTCATCCAAGGGCTTAGTGAAGATATCTGCCAATTTCTCTTCAGTGTTGACGTTAATGATATCAATGTCTTCCTTGTTGACATGATCTCTGAGAAAGTGATGATGGTTCTCAATGTGCTTTGTCTTCGAGTGCTGAGCTGGATTCTCGGAAAGTTTGATTGCGCTTTCATTGTCACAGAAGAGTGGCACATTCTTCGTGTTGATGCCATAGTCCTTGAGAGTTTGCTTCATCCAGAGAAGCTGAGCATAGCATGATCCAGCAGCAATGTATTCAGATTCAGCAGTGTAGAGTGACACACAGTTCTGCTTCTTTGACGACCAACAGACAAGTGATCATCCAAGAAAGTGACATGTTCCTGAAGTGGACTTGTGATCAACCTTGTCACCGGCATAATCAGCATCAGAATAGCCCATCAGATCAAATGTTGAGCCCTTTGGATACCATTATCCTATTGTTGGGGTGTAAGCCAAATATCGAAGAATTCGCTTCACTGCTAGGTGATGCAACTCCTTTGGTGCCGCTTGGAATTGGGCACACATGCAAAACGCTAGGCATTATATCTGGCGTAGACGCACATAAGTAAAGTAAGGAACCAATGATGGAGCGGTATACCTTTTGATCGAACTCTTTACCATTGTTGTTAGGACCTAGATGACTTTTGGTTGGCATTGGCGTCGTGTATCCTTTGCAGTCTTGCAATTCCAAACTTCTTCAAGCAATCCTTGAGGTATTTCTCTTGCGATATGAAGATGCCAATGCTCTGCTGGCGGATTTCAAGACCAAGGAAGAACTTCAGCTCACCCATCATGGACATCTGATATTGCTCTTGCATCATGTGCCCAAACTCATCGATGTATCTCTTTTCGGTGCAACCGAAGATAATGTCATCCACATAGATTGGGCACACAAACAGTTCACCATCGTATGACTTCGTGAAGAGTGTTGGATCTAGAGAACCAGGTTTGAAGCCTTTGCTCTTCAAGAAGTCTTTGAGCGTGTCATACCAAGCGCGAGGGGCTTGTTTGAGGCCATATAGTGCCTTGTTGAGCTTGTACACCATATCAGGATGTTCTGGATCTTCAAAGCCAGGTGGTTGTGCAACCTAAACTTCTTCTTCAACTTTACCATTGAGAAAGGCACTCTTCAGATCCATCTGGTACAGAAGGATGTTGTGATGGTTGGCATATGAAACCAGCATGCGAATGGATTCAAGTCTTGCCATGGGAGCAAAGGTTTCATAAAAGTCAATCCCTTCTATTTGAGTGTAACCTTGAGCAACCAGACGAGCCTTGTTTCTGACAACTTGACCATGTTCATCTTGTTAGTTGCGGTAGATCCATTTGGTGCCAATGATGTTATGCTTCCGAGGATCAGGACGCTTGACAAGCTCCCAGACGTTATTCAGGTCGAACTAATGAACCTCTTCTTGCATGGATTCAATCCATTCAGGTTTCATGAAAGCTTCATCAACTTTCTTGGGTTCGGATATAGAGACAAATGCAAAGTGCCCACAAAAGTTTGCTAGTTGTGTTGCTCTTGAACGAGTGAGTGGACCAGGTGCATTGATGTTGTCAATTATCTTCTCAATTTGTACTTCATTAGCAACACGAGGATGTACTAGACGAAGATTTTGCCCTTGCAGATCATTGTCTTCAGCTTCATTATTGACTTCAGGCTGAGCATTGTCTTCTGATTGACTTGGTGCAATGATGAGTTCATCTTCAGCCTGAGCTTCAGACGGTATGATTTGTCTAGTACCCATGAGATTGATAGATTCACTAGGAGGGACTTGATCTAGCACATTTGGCACGTGCTCTCTTTGCGAGCCGTTAGTTTCATCGAACCGCACATCCATAGTTTCAACCACTTTATAGTGAAAGAGGTTGAAGACTCTGTAGGAGTGCGAATCCTTTCCGTATCCAAGCATAAAACCTTCATATGCTTTCGGTGCAAATTTTGAAGTGTGATGTGGATCCTTAATCCAGCACCTAGCACCAAATACTCAAAGTAACTGACGTTTGGCTTCTTACCAGTAAGCAACTCATATGATGTCTTCTTTATAAGCTTGTGAAGATAAACTCGGTTGATGACGTGGCATGCAGTGTCAATGGCTTCACGCCAGAACTTCCTTGGAGTCTTTTACTCATCTTGCATCGTGTGGGCCATCTCGATGAGGGTTCTGTTCTTGCGCTCCACGATGCCATTCTACTGAGGTGCGTAGGGAGTAGAAAACTCATGAGTAATACCAAGTGTCAAGGTAAGTGTCGAGGCCGGTGTTCTTGAATTCTGTGCCATTGTCACTTCTGATATGCTTGATCTTGACACCATAGTTCGTCATGGCACGATTGGCGAAGCGTCTAAAGACATCCTGCACTTCAGTCTTATAAAGAATTATATGCACCCAAGTATATCTCGAGTAATCATCAACAATAACAAACCCATAAAGGCAAGCAGTGGTAGTAAGAGTAGAATAGTGAGTAGGGCCGAATAAATCCATGTGAAGCAGCTCGAAGAGTTGAGATGTAGTCATGATTGTCTTCGAGGGATGCTTGGCCCTAGTCATCTTCCCAGCTTCACAGGCACCACACAAATGGTCTTTCTTCAACTTGACGCCTTTGATGCCCACGACATGCTTCTTCTTCGTGAGAGTGTACAAATTCCTCATGCCCGCATGTCCTAGCCTCCGATGCCAGAGCCAGCACTCTGAAGCTTTTGCTAGAAGACATACGGTAAGCTATTGTCCTGCTGAGAAATCTACCATATATAGATCATCTTTTAGATACCCTTCAAAGACTAGAGATTTGTCAATTTCCATAAGGACAAGGCAACAATATTTTCCAAATATCACAATCATGTTCAAATCACATAGCATTGATACATACATTAAGTTGAAACCAAGGGATTCAAAAAGCATCACTTTATCCATGTGCTGATCCTTTGACATTGCAACTCTACCAAGACCCAATACCTTACTTTTACCAGTGTCAGCAAAGGTGATATGACTTTTATCAGACGGTCGAAGAGTTGAATCCATCAGAAGACTTCGATCACCAGTCATGTGGTTGGTGCAGCCACTAACCATAATCCATTCTGAAGCTTGAGGTGTCATATCCTACAGTACAGTTTGGGGGATAGGCTTCACCAAGAGAGTTGTGAAGCAGAAACATTTGACGAACAAGCGGAACATAGAAGTTCAGATCTTGGTTAGGATAGATAGGATGAGTGTCAAGGAATCCCGGGACGAAATACATTGTAAGACCATTTGGACATTTTATATTGCGTCCCACAAGATGTTTAAGGTCCCCAGCATAAGCATCAGACGGCTTTGATTTCTGGCTGGAGACCTTTCCCTGCAAAAGAGAGTTAAGTTTTCTTAACCACCCACATTTTCACGGGTGGCTTAGAAGCAATGAGTCTAAGTGCAGCATCTGAGAACTTCGGCTTAGAAGCCCTAGAAAATAGCCTTGCAGGAGGAGAATAATACTCATAAGAATAAGCAAAAAAGTTCTTAGACTTATGAACATAGCGGTTTGATGCAACACGCTCATATTCAAAGGTCTGAGTATGATTTCCCTGCAAAACAATGGCGTCGGGGTGACTCAGGTGAGTCCTCTGTCTGTATGAAGCCTTTGGACCATATGAAGCCTTCGGTCTGGGGTTTGTCTTCTTCCCTGGTGGTGTCATGACGACATTCACGGGAAGACTTTCTACCCATATCTTCTTACGAGGTGGTCCATTCCTGCAGTTAGTACCAATACACCTGGCAAACACTTCACCATTCTGATTCTTGAATAGTTTATAGTTTGAATCAAAGGATTCATCAATGATAATTGGGTTAGGACTAGTGAAGCCAGATAATGCAGATGGATCCACTGAAGGTCCCTTAGCAGCAACCCATGTGGTTTTGGGGTACTGCTCAGGCATCCAGTAAGAACCATCAGCATTCATTTTCCTCTCAAACCCAACACCCTCTTTCCTAGGGTTTCGGTTCGGAATCTGCTTTTTAAGGACATCACATAGTATTTGATTCCCTTTGAGACATTTGTACATTCCTGTCTCAAGTAATGACTTCAACCTGGCATTCTCATCAGCAATAGTAGTGGTATACTCAGCTGAGGGGTAAGTTACCACATTAGCAGTTGAAGATATTGCAATAGTGGTAGCAGTTGAACATTCAGCAATAGAGACAGCGTTATCACGCTCAATGCATTTTAGGCACGGTGGTTCAAATCCTTCCTGAGCGGAACTAATCTGTGGAGCGCGAAGTGACTCGTTCTCCTTTTGAAGATCTTCATGAGGCGATCTCAATTTCTGAAGCTCTTTCTTCCTCTGAAGATAATCATAGGAAAGCTTTTCATCAGAAGTTGAGAGCGATTCATGTCGACCTTCAAGTTCCTAGTACTTAACATGAAGATTTTTAATGTCTTCAATTAAGGACTGGGATTGGGTCATTTCCGCGTCCAACAGGTCATCGCTTTTGTCTAACAATTTTTGAATATGTTCCATGGCATTCTGTTGTTCAGTTGCAATTTTAGCAAGTGTTTTGTAGTTAGGTTTAGATTCACATTCAGAGTCATCTTCACTTGATGTTTGAAAGTAAGCATCGCGTGAGTTTACCTTGGCACCTCGTGCCATGAAACAGAAGGTGGGAGCAGAGTCACCCTCATCCTTGGCATCAGCGTTGGTGACGAGGCCATTGTCTTTAGTGTTGAAGATGGACTTGGCGATGTATGCAGAAGCTAGAGCCAGGCTTGCTACTCCAAAATCAGATTCCTCTTCAGACTCCACCTTTGCCTCCTTAGATGTAGACTCCTCCTCTGAATCCATCTCCTTGCCAACAAAAGCACGAGCCTTACTACATGAGCTCTTCTTTTGTGATGAAGACTTCGATGAAGACTTGGAAGAAGACTTTGATGATTTCTTCTTCTTCTTGTCATCAGAATCATATTCCTTGCTCTTATTCTTCTTATTTGTCTCATTGTCCCACTATGGACACTCAGAGATGTAGTGACCATGTTTCTTGCACTTGTGACAGGTTCTCTTCTTATTATCATGAGAGGAAGCTTCATCATTTCTTGAGCTGGATCTTGAAGACTTTCTAAAGTCTTTCTTCTTGTCGAACTTATGGAACATCTTCACGAGCATAGCGAGCTCCTTTCCAATGTCTTCTAGATCACCAGAACTGCAGTCAGATTCTTCTTCGGATGAGGGGACGGCCTATGCCTTCAAAGCACGAGTACGGCCATAGTTGGGACCATAGATGAATCTTTTCTCAGATAGCTGGAACTCATGTGTGTTGAGCCTCTCAAGTATGTCAGACGAATCGAGTGTCCTGATGTCAGGGCGCTCTTAAATCATGAGGGCCAAGGTGTCAAATGAGCTGTCAGGTGACCTCAGCAGTGTCTTGACGATTTCATGCTTGGTGATCTTAGTGGCGCCGAGAGCATGAAGCTCATTGGTGATATCAGTGAGACGATCAAATGTGAGATGGACATTCTCATTGTCATTTTTATTGAAGCGGTTGAAGAGATTGTGAAGAACACTGATCCTTGAATCTCTTTGTGTTTAGACACCTTCATTGACCTTGGACAGCCAGGACCAGACTAGCTTCGCTATATCTAGATCACTCACACGACCATACTGCCCTTTGGTCAGATGACCACAGATGATATTTTTGGCAGTTGAGTCCAGTTGGACGAACTTCTTGACATCAGCAGGAGTGACACCTTCACCAGTCTTGGGAACGCCGTTCTTGACGACATACCGGAGATCAACATCAATGGCTTCAAGATGCATACGCATCTTATTCTTCTAATAGGGGTAATGAGTGCCATCAAAGATAGGGCACGCAGCGGAGACCTTGATTATCCCGGCAGTCGACATAGCTAAACTCCGGGTGGTTAAATCGAATCACACAGAACAAGGGAGCACCTTGCTCTGATACTAATTGAAAGTGCTAGTATTTGACTAGAGGGGGGTGAATAGGCGATTGATGTCTACTACACAACCTTCTTCTTGTAGACGTTGTTGGGCCTGCAAGTGCACAGGTTTGTAGGACAGTAGCAAATTTCCCTCAAGTGAATGACCTAAGATTTATGAATCCGTAGGAGGCGTAGGATGAAGATGGTCTCTCTCAAACAATCCTGCAACCAAATAGCAAAGAGTCTCTTGTGTCCCCAACACACCCAATACAATGGTAAATTGTATAGGTGCACTAGTTCGGCAAAGAGATGAAGATACAAGTGCAAAATAGATAGTAGATAAAGGTTTTTGTAATCTGAAATAATAAAAACAGCAAGGTAACAAGTGGTAAAAGTGAGCGGAAACGGTATTGCAATGATAGGAAACCAGGCCTAGGGTTCATACTTCCACTAGTGCAAGTTCTCTCAACAATAATAACATAGATAGATCATATAACAAGCACTCAACATGCAAGAAAGAGTCACTCCGAAAGCACTAATAGCGTAGAAAAAACATAGAGATTATGGTAGGGTACAAAACCACCTCAAAGTTATTCTTTCGGATCGATCTATAAAAGAGTTCGTACTAGAATAACACCTTAAGACACAAATCAACCAAAACCCTAATGTCACCTAGATACTCCATTGTCACCTCAAGTATCTGTGGGCATGATTATACGATATGCATCACATAATCTCAGATTCATCCAACCAACATAAAAGTACTTCAAAGAGTGCCCCAAAGCTACTACCGAAGAGTCAAGAACGTGTGCCAACCTCTATGCATAGGTTCCCAATGTCACGAAACCCGCAAATTGATCACCAAAACATACATCAAGTGGCACCTGATATCCCATTGTCACCACAGATAATCACGGCAAGACATACATCAAGTGTTCTCATAAAAGACTCAATCTGATAAGATAACTTCAAAGGGGAAACTCAATTCATCACAAGAGAGTAGAGGGGGAGAAACATCATAAGATCCAACTACAATAGCAAAGCTCGGGATACATCAAGATCGTGCCATAGAGGGCACACGAAGGAGAACACGAGAGAGAGAGATAGAGATCAAACACATAGCTACTGGTACATACCCTCAACCCCAAGGGTGAACTACTCCCTCCTCGTCATGGCTAGCACCGGGATGATGAAGATGGCCTCCGGTGATGGATCCCCCTCCGGCAGGGTGCCGGAACAGGGTCCCGATTGGTTTTTGGTGGCTACAGAGGCTTGCGGCGGCGAAACTCCCGATCTAGGTTCTGTTCTGGAAGTTTTAGGGTACAAGAGTATATATGGGTGCAGGGGGTACGTTGGAGGAGCTACGTGGGCCCCACGAGGCAGGGGGACGCGCCCAGGGGGGCCCACCCTCGTGGGCAGCCCGTATCTCCCCTGACGTGCACTCTAAGTTCCCTGGGTTGCTTTCCTTCCAAAAGTAACTTCTCCAGTTGATTTCGTTCCATTTTGACTCCGTCTGATATTCCTTTTCCTCGAAACACTGAAATAGGCATAAAACAGCAAATCTGGGCAGGGCCTCTGGTTAATAGGTTAGTCCCAAAAATAATATATAAGTGGATAATAAAGCCCAGTATTGCATAAAACAGAAGATAAAGTAGCATGGAGCAATCAAAAATTATAGATACGTTGGAGATGTATCAAGCATCCCCAAGCTTAATTTCTACTCGTCCTCGAGTAGGTAAATGATAAAAAAGAATTTTTGATGCGGAGTGATACTTTGGCATAATTTCATTGTAAATCTTCTTAATTGTGGTATGAATATTCAGATCCGAAAGATTCAAGACAAAAGTTCATATTGACATAAAAGTAATAATACTTCAAGCATACTAATCAAAGCAATCATGTCTTCTCAAAATAGCATGGTCAAAAGAAAGTTATCCCTACAAAATCATATAGTCTGGCTAAGCTCTATCTTCATCACACAAAGTATTTAATCATGCACAACCCCGATGACGAGCCAAGCAATTGTTTCATACATTAATAATCTCAAACTTTTTCAACTTTCATGCAATACATGAGCGTAAGCCATGGACATAGCACTATAGGTGGAATAGAATGGTGGTTGTGGAGAAGACAAAAAAGGAGAAGATGGTCTCACATCAACTAGGCGTATCAATGGGCTATGGAGATGCCCATCAATAGATATCAGTGTGAGTGAGTAGGGATTGCCATGCAACAGATGCACTAGAGCTATAAGTATATGAAAGCTCAACAAAAGAGACTAAGTGGGTGTGCGTCCAACTTGCTTGCTCACGAAGACCTAGGGCACTTTTGAGGAAGCCCATCATTGGAATATACAAGCCAAGTTCTATAATGAAAAATTCCCACTAGTATATGAAAGTGACAACATATGAGACTCTCTATCATGAAGATCATGGTGCTACTTTGAAGCACAAGTGTGGTAAAAGGATAGTAGCATTGTCCCTTCTCTCTTTTTCTCTCATTTTTTTTGGTGGGCTTCTTTGGCCTCTCTTTTTTATTTTGGCTTATTTGGCCTCTTTTATTTATTTTATTTTCATAAATTCCGAAGTCTTATCCCGACTTATGGGGGAATCATAGTCTGCATCATCCTTTCCTCACTGGGATAATGCTCTAATAATGATGATCATCACACTTTTATTTTTCTTACAACTCAACAATTACAACTCAATTCTTAGAACAAGATATGACTCTATATGAATGCCTCCGGCGGTATACTGGGATATGCAATGAGTCATGAGCGACATGTATGAAAATTATGAAGGTGGCCTTGCCACAAATACAATGTGAACTTCATGTTCATGCAAAAAGCAATATGACCAAAGTAATGTGTGTCATATGAACGGATCGGTGGAAAGTTGCATGGCAATATATCTCGGAATGGCTATGGAAATGCCATGATAGGTAGGTATGGTGGTTGTTTTGAGGAAGGTATATTGTGGGTGTATGATACCAGCAAAAAGTGTGCGATATTAAAGATGCTAGCAATGGTGGAAGGGTGATAGTGCGTATAATCCATGGACTCAACATTAATCAAAAGAACTCATGCACTTGTTGCAAAAATTTAGAAGTCATCAAAAACCAAAGCACTAAACGCATACTCCTAGGGGGATAGATTGGTAGGAAAAGACCATCGCTCGTCCCCGACTGCCACTCATAAGGAAGACAATCAATAAATAAAATCGTGCTCCGACTTCATCACAAAGCGGTTCACCATACGTGCATGCTACGGGAATCACAAACTTCAACACAAGCATTCTTTAAATTCATAATCACCCCAGCTAGCATTTCTTTGATATTATCACCTCCATATTTCAACACAATTATCAAGCATCGAACTTATCTTAGTATTCAACGCACTCAAAAGAAAGTTTCACATATCTTGAATACCAAGCATATTAACATTAAGCAAATTACCATGCTATTAACAACTTTCAAAATAATCTAAGTGAAGCATGATAGTTCAATAGTTTCTTCAAAACAAATCCACCACCGTGCTCTAAAAGATACTCCCTCCGTTCGGAATTACTTGTCGCAAAATTAGATGTATCTAGATGTATTTTAGTTCTAGATACATCCATTCTCGAGACAAGTAATTCCGAACGGAGGGAGTATAAGTGAAGTACTAGAGCAAAAATTATCACGCTCAAAAGATATAAGTGAAGCACTATGAGCAATAACAAAAACTACTCTGAAAGATATCAGTGAAGATCAATGAGTAGCTAAATAATTATGCAACTAAATGAAGGTTCTCTCTCATTAAAGAATTAAGATCTTGATACTTTATTCAAACAGCAAGCAAAGCTAAAGAAAACTACAATGCAAGGATAGCACAACTCATGTGAAGAAGCAAAAACTTAGGCTCAACCGATACTAACTTATAGTTGTTGAAGAAGAAAGATGGGATGCCTACCGGGGCATCCCCAAGCTTAGATGCTTTAGACTTCTTTGAAATATTATCTTGGGGTGCCTTGGGCATCCCCAAGCTTGAGCTTTTATGTCTCCTTAATTCCTCTCATATCATGGTTTCTCTTCTTTTTATGAAAAGCTTCATTCACAACAAACTCAACAAGAACTCGTGAGATAGGTTAGTATAAACCAATGCAAAACCATAACATCTTCTACTGTAACAAATCACTAACATTATTATTCAACATTGCATACTAAATGCCTCTGCATATTTAATACTCCTATCCTCAAACAGAATCATTAAACATGCAAACATACGCCAACAGTGCAAACATAACAGCAATCTGCCAAAACAGTACAGTCTGTAAAGAAAGCAAGAGTAACAATACTTCCCAGACTCCAAAAATTATGAACTAAAATTCCCACTGTAATAAATTTATCAGAGCTTAATATGCAAAAAGATTCAATGTTAGACCATCCTCTGACTTTTCTGAGCAATTTTTGCAACAGCGGTAAACTTTCTGTTTTCAAACAGCAACATGTATACAAGCAAAATAAGCATGGCAAAGGCTATCCTTGACTTTTTTTATTGAACCTAAAGATGCAAAACATTATTCTAACTAACAGCAAGCAAAAACTAGCAAAATAAAATAACGCTACAAGCAAAACACATAGATGTGGTGAATAAAAATATAGCTCCAAGTAAAGTTACTGATGAACGAAGACAAAAGAGGGGATGCCTTCTGGGGCATCCCCAAGCTTAGTTGCTTGGTTGTCCTTGAATATTACCTTGGGGTGCCTTGGGCATCCCCAAGCTTAGGCTCTTTCCACTCCTTATTCCATAGTCCATCGAATCTTTACACAAAACTTGAAAACTTCAACCACACAAAACTCAAACAAAACTCGTAAGCTCCGTTAGTATAAAAAAATAAAACCACCACTTAGGTACTGTAATGAACTCATTCTAAATTAATATTGTTGTGAAACCTACTGTATTCAAACTTTTCTATGGTTCATACCACTTAATACTAGCCATAGATGCATCAAAATAAGCAAACAACACAATGAAAACAAAATCTGTCAAAAACAGAACAGTCTGTAGTAATCTGTGTCAAACATATACTTCTGGAACCTCACAAATTCTGAAATAAATTGTTGTACCTGAGGAATTTGTCTATTTATCATCTGCAAAAAGAATCAACCTAAAAGCACTCTCCAGTAAAAAATGGCAGCTATTCTCGTGAGTGCTAAAGTTTCTGTTTTTTACAGCAAGATCATAAAGACTTCACCCAAGTCTTCCCAAAGGCTCTACTTGGCACTTTATTGAAACAAAAGATATAAAACATGATTACTACAGTAGCATAATCATGTGTACACACAAAAACAGTAAGGATAAATATTGGGTTGTCTCCCAACAAGCACTTGTCTTTAATACATTTCTAGCTAGGCATGATGATGACAATGATGCTCACATAAAAGATAAGAATTGATTCATAAAAGGAGCATCATGAAGCATATGAATAGCACATTTAAGTCTAACCCACTTCCTATGCATAGGGATTTTGTGAGCAAACAACTTATGGGAACAATAATCAACTAGCATAGGAAGGTAACACAAGCATAACTTCAAGAATTTAAGCACATAGGGAGGAAACTTGATATTATTGCAATTCCTACAAGCATATGTTCCTCCCTCATAATAATTTTCAATAGCATCATGAATGAATTCAACAATATAACCAGCACCTAAAGCATTCTTTCTCCACATAAGCAAGATTCTTCTCTTGAATAATAGTGGGAGCTAACTCAAGAAAATAACTATCATATGATTGAAAATTAAGATCAAGATGACAATTTTCATGGTTATCATTATTATTTAAAGCATACGTGTCATCACAATAATCATCATAGATAGGAGGCATGCTTTCATCATAGTAATTTTGCTCATCAAAGCTTGGGGGACAAAAAATATCATCTTCATCAAGCATAGCTTCCCCAAGCTTGTGGCTTTGCATATCATTAGCATCATGGGTATTCAGGGAATTCATACTAACAACATTGCAATCATGCTCATATTTCATGCCAAGCATTCTATGTAATTCTTCTTCTAGCACTTGAGCACAATTTTCCTTTCCATCATACTCACGAAAGATATTAAAAAGATGAACCGTATGAGACAAACTTAACTCCATTTTTTTGTAGTTTTATTTTACAAACTAAACTAGTGATAAAACAAGAAACAAAAAGATTCGATTGCAAGATCTAAAGATATACCTTCAAGTGCTAACCTCCCCGGCAACGGCGCCAGAAAAGAGCTTTATGTCTACTACACAACCTTCTTCTTGTAGACGTTGTTAGGCCTACAAGTGCACGGGTTTGTAGGATAGTAGCAAATTTCCCTCAAGTGGATGACCTAAGGTTTATCAATCCGTAGGAGGCGTAGGATGAAGATGGTCTCTCTCAAACAATCCTACAACCAAAGAGCAAAGAGTCTCTTGTGTTCCCAACACACCCAATACAATGGTAAATTGTATAGGTGCACTAGTTCGGCGAAGAGATGAAGATACAAGTGCAAAATAGATAGTAGATAAAGGTTTTTGTAATCTGAAATAATAAAAACAGCAAGGTAACAAGTGGTAAAAGTGAGCGTAAACGATATTGCAATGATAGGAAACAAGGCCTAGGGTTCATACTTTCACTAGTGCAAGTTCTCTCAACAATAATAACATAGATAGATCATATAAAAAGCCCTCAACATGCAACAAAGAGTCACTCCGAAGCCACTAATAGCAAAGAACAAACATAGAGATTATGGTAGGGTACGAAACCACCTCAAAGTTATTCTTTCGGATCGATCTATAAAAGAGTTCGTACTAGAATAACACCTTAAAACACAAATCAACCAAAACCCTAATGTCACCCAGATACTTCATTGTCACCTCAAGTATCTGTGGGCATGATTATACGATATGCATCACATAATCTCAGATTCATCTAACCAACATAAAAGTACTTCAAAGAGTGCCCCAAAGCTACTACCCGAGAGTCAAGAATGTGTGCCAACCCCTATGCATAGGTTCCCAATGTCACGAAACCCGCAAGTTGATCACCAAAACATACATCAAGTGGCACATGATATCCCATTGTCACCATAGATAATCACAGCAAGACATACATCAAGTGTTCTCATAAAAGACTCAATCCGATAAGATAACTTCAAAGGGGAAACTCTATTCATCACAAGAGAGTAGAGGGGGAGAAACATCATAAGATCCAACTACAATAGCAAAGCTTGGGATACATCAAGATCGTGCCATAGAGGGAACATGAGAGAGAACACGAGAGAGAGAGAGAGATCAAACACATAGCTACTGGTACATACCCTCAGCCCCGAGCGTGAACTACTCCCTCCTCATCATGGATAGCGTCGGGATAATGAAGATGGCCTCCAGTGATGGGATCCCCCTCCGGCAGGGTGCCGAAACAGGGTCCCGATTGGTTTTTGGTGGCTACAGAGGCTTGCAGCGGCGGAACTCCCGATCCAGGTTCTGTTCTGGAAGTTTTAGGGTACAAGAGTATATATGGGTGCAGGGGGTACGTCGGAGGAGCTACGGGGGCCCCACGAGGCAGGGGGCGCGCCCCCCACACTCGTGGGCAGCCCATATCCCCCCTGACGTGCACTCCAAGTTCCCTGGGTTGCTCTCCTTCCAAAAATAACTTCTCCAGTTGATTTCGTTCCGTTTTGACTCCGTCTGATATTCCTTTTCCTCAAAACACTAAAATAGGCATAAAACAGCAAATCTAGGCTAGGCCTCCGGTTAATAGGTTAGTCCCAAAAATAATATAGAAGTGGATAATAAAGCCCAATATTGCCTAAAACAGAAGATAAAGTAGCATGGAGTAATAAAAAATTATAGATACGTTGGAGACGTATCAGCAATTTTTATGAAAGTCTTCAAAGAGGGGTGTTTTGAAGACAAAAAATAGAATTGAACCTATAGATATGCAGCGGAAGGTAGACTACACTAGACAAGCCATAGTCAAGTAAGCAATGAAGTGAAAGCACGAAGACTATAAGCAGCTAGGTAGTATGGATCGAGATGGAAGATAGTATGAAGCCAAACAGACTATGGTCTTCACACGGTGAAGTCAATCAGATCAAGCAAGTAAACAAAGACTTCAGGAAGATAAACTATAAGTAAGGTGAGAGAGGTAGGATAGAACCAGTTGCTCGGAGAGGACAAGAGATTTGTTGGACCAGTTCCAGTTGCTGTGACAACTATACGTCTGGTTAGGGAGGCTGAGATTCAACTCAGAAGACCGCGTTTTCGCCTTATTCCCCTTGAGCTAAGAACACTTAGTCCTCGCCCATTGAAAGGGATCGAGAAGAGGTGTCTAGAGGGGGGTGATTAGACACTAAGTAACAAAAGTTGCAGTTTTAAATTTCCTTAAGTTGAAGTGGAGTTTTGGCACAAGTTTAACAATCTCAATACATATCAAGCATGCATGCAAAGAGTTTATGAGCAGCGGAAAGTAAAGCATGCAACTTGCAAGAATGTAAGGGGATGGGATTGGAGTGTGCAAACGCAATTTGGAGACACAAATATTTTTGAGCTGTGGTTCCGATAGGTGGTGCTATTGTACATCCACATTGATGGAGACTTCAACCCACGAAGGGTAAGGGTTGCGCGAGTCCACGGAGGGATCCACCCACGAAGGGTCCACAAAGAAGCAACCTTGTCTATCCCACCATGGCCGTCGCCCACGAAGGACTTGCCTCACTAGGGGTAGATCTTCACGAAGTAGGCGATCTCCTTGCCCGTACAAACTCCTTGGTTCAACTCCACAATCTTGTCGGACGCTCCCAAGTGACACCTAGCCAATCTAGGAGACACCACTCTCCAAGAAGTAACAAATGGTGTGTTGATGATGAACTCCTTGCTCTTGTGCTTCAAATGATAGTCTCCCCAACACTCAACTCTCTCTCCCAGGATATGGAATTGGTGGAAAGAAGATTTGAGTGGAAAGCAACTTGGGGAAGGCTAGAGATCAAGATTCATATGGTAGGATTGGAATATCATGACCTCAACACAAGTGTAGGTGGTTCTCTTTCAGAAAATGTAAGTTGGAAGTGTAGGCATGTTCTGATGGCTCTCTCCACGAATGAAGAGGGGGTAGAGGGGTATATATAGACTCCACACAAAATCTAAACATTACACAGAACTTACCAATCTCGGTGGGACGGAATTGAGAAACTCGGTCGGACCGATTTAGCAAATCAAGTGACCGTTAGGATTTTCGGTGGGACCGACATGCAACTCGGTAGGACCAATATGGTTAGGGTTAGGGCATAACGTACTCTCGGTGAGACCGATTACACAAAATCGGTGAGACCGACTTTGGTAATAAGCTAACCAGAGAGTTGGTCAGGCAAACTCGGTGTGACCGATTTGCTCATCTCGGTGAGACCAAAACGTTACGAAAAGGAAACAGAGAGTTTGCATTGTAATCTCGGTAGGACCGATTACTCAAACTCGGTGGGACCGGTTTTGGAAATAAGCTAAATAGAGAGATTACAATCCCATCTCGATGAGACAGAGATCCCTATCGGTGAGACCAATTTGCCTAGGGTTTGTGGCAGTGGCTATGATATCTGAACTCGGTGGCGCCGGATAGAAAGAATCAGTGGGGCCGAGTTTGACTTTTGTTCTAGGTCATAGGTGTATGTGAGAAAGTAGTTGAGGGCTTTGGAGCATATCACTAAGGATTTTGAGCAAGAACCTCATTAAGCAACACTTCATCCCTCCTTGATAGTATTGGCCTTTCCTATAGACTCAATGTGATCTTGGATCACTAAAATAGAAAATGTAGAGTCTTGAGCTTTCAGCTTGAGCCAATCCTTTTAACCTTAGTACTTTGAAGGGGTTCCACATCCTCTAGTCCATGCCACTCCATTGTTGAACTTATCTGAAACATACTAGGAAAAGGTATTAGTCCAACAAGAGATATGTTGACATAAATTACCAAAATCACCCAGGGAGCACTTGTGCTTTCAATCTCCCCCTTTTTGGTAATTGATGACAACATACATCAAAACTTTAGATAAAGATATAGAGAATAACAAGTAAAGCTTTGGAAAGACATGTAACAAGCATAGGCTCCCCCTACATGTATGCAATCATGTAAATATGGAATATATGAGCATCTGAATGCATAAGCATGATAGAGAAAGCAACGTCTTACATGTATCTTGGCTATATGCATCAGAGCAAAAGATGTGAATATGGGAAATGTACCATCATGCTCATGAGTCCCTCTGGAAAATAGTATGTACATCAGCAAGAGATCCTCATACACATGATTGTGATGCATATACTTACCTTGTGGTCTTGAGTTGGCTTAGGATGGAATGAACCTGTGAAAATAAGGTTAGATAACACAGACACACCTACTGTCTAGAGCAACCAAAAGAAACCACAAGAGTACCAAGACTGGGATGACATGTAGAGAGTCAGTACTGAGTACTCCATTGATATAGACATGTTCCCAAAGGTAAAGATGTGCAATGAATTCAAGGAATTCCTTCCCTTAGATGTCTTACTCCCCCTGAATATAGCATGGGATACTGGGAGAAGATAGGGAACAGAAAATCAGAGCTCAAAGAAAAGAAACAGAGCTAAGTAAATAAACAAATATGAGCATGTCTTTCCCCTCTTAAATACATGTGACTTCTCTCCTATTAAACACCAAGCATCTGGGATCCTTGAAGATTACTCTCTCTCTCTCTCTCTTTGAGTATTCTCTCCCCCTAAAGATATGATTAAGCTTTGATGTGATCTCTCTCTCCCCCTTTGACATCAATTTCCAAGAAGGGTCCTTCTGGAATTTTGTGTTACAAATGGGTTTGGTCCTTGAGTCACAAAACAAAGCAGCAAGTTGAATGTGATGCTGGTAGAGGACAAGATTCATTGAGTGGAGTTGGATCGAAAGAACACAGGAACAAGTGGCAAGCTATTTTTCCTGTTGTGAAATCGGTGGCACCGAGTTGTATGCTTCGGTTGCACCGAAAGGTTTCGGTGGGACCGAAAATAACAGGCCGGTGTGACCGAGTTCATGACAAAGAAAACACTTGTCACCTCAGCTCACTAGAGAAGGAAGATCCCACAAGGATTTGCAAGGAATTGTATGCAAGGAAATGCCGAACAAAGAGAAATAAAGAAATCTAGATGAAGTTTTTTTTCAAAGAGGGAACAGATATGCAAGAGCCAAATGCAAGAGCATAGAAAAGAGCACGAGAGAACTTCATCTAGAATTGGTCGGCGACAAAGTCACCTACGTTAGAGTATATTGACATAGGAGTCAAGTGAGATCACTTGATCATAGGTCATACTCATCGTTTAAGCTCAAAATGGGGTTACCATTTTTTGTTTAAGCATTTTGATGTATTCACATCTTGTTGAGTTGCTTTGACTCATGTCTTGGAGTAAAGCTTCTCTAAGATGGAATAACATACCTTGGGTGGTGGTGTTGATCATGTAGTTGAACTTATGTGGATTGCTCGAGGTTGATGTAGCTCATCAAGAGTTGGGAGCACCACTTGGAGTGTGACTTCATCTACGTACATGGGTTAGTTTTTGCAAGGAATAGCACTTGTGTAACCAATATGACAATCATAGAGTTCAAAATAGAATTTGTCAAAGGATATGTTGAAGGGTTCCGTGCTTCCTTGTCTTCAACCACCATTGTGTAGAGACTTGGTGATGTAGAGATTGCCCAAGACGTGAGTGTGTTGCAATCTCATAGATTTCGATTCATCCAAGCAACTATAAGGGTTAGATAGCATGCAAGGGTGCAAATATATCCAAGACATAAGATTATCATCTTAAGAGAATATCAAGGATTAGTCATAGGCTCAAGCCTTGCATGCATCCGAATGGAGTTCCTACTCCAAGTTTGAAGCATCAATAATGTTCAATTCACCTCTCAACCTGCAAAACACTTTCTCATCAAGTGGTTTAGTGAATATATTTGCTAATTGTTTATCGGTGCGAACATGCTTAAGATCAATGTCCCCTTTGGAAACATGATCTCGAATGAAATGATGTCGAACTTCAATATGTTGCATAGGATTGTGAGCAATCTTGATAGCACTTTCATTGTCACATAGTAATGGAACATGTTTCACATATATCCCATAATCCTTAAGAGTTTGAGTCATCCAAATTAATTGGGCACAACATGAACCAGCGGCAATGTATTCTGCTTCGGCAGTGGATAAAGATACCGAGTTTTGTTTCTTGGAAGACCAAGACACAAGAGATCTACCAAGAAATTGACAAGTACCCGAAGTGGACTTTCTATCAACCTTGTATCTGGCATAGTTCGAGTCAGAGTAGCCAACAAGATCAAAAGATGACCTCTTTGGATACCAAATGCCAAAATTTGGTGTATGAATTAAGTATCTCACTATCCTTTTCACAGCCTTAAGATGACATTCTTTAGGAGCATCTTGATATCATGCACACATGCACACACTTAGCATAATTTCGGGACGTGAAGCACATAGGTATAAAAATGAACCAACCATAGCGCGATAAACCTTTTGATCAACTGGTTCACCATCTTTGGTCAAATCAAGATGTCCACTAGTAGGCATGGGTGTAGACATACCTTTGCATTCTTGCATATTGAACTTCTTGAATAAGTCCTTGGTGTACTTCGTTTGAGATACAAAGGTTCCTTCCTTAGTTTGCTTAATTTGCAAACCAAGAAAGAATTTGAGTTCACTCATTATCAACATCTCAAACTTCACCGACATTAGCTTCCCAAACTTTTCACTAAAATGAGGGTTAGTCGAACCAAATATAATATCATCAACATAGATTTGGCACACAAATAATTCTCCATTAACCCTTTTAGTGAAAAGAGTAGAATCAATCTTTCCAATCTCAAAACCTTTTTCAATAAGGAACTTGGTCAAGCATTTATACCAAGCTCTAGGAGCTTGTTTAAGACCATAAAGAGCTTTGTGAAGTTTGTAAACATGATTAGGTTTCTTAGGATTGATAAAGCCGGGAGGTTGCTTAACATAAACTTCCTCCTCTATTTCACCATTTAGAAAAGCACTTTTGATGTCCATTTGGTACAAGGTGATATCATGGTGATTAGCATAGGGAAGTAAGATGCGAATGGACTCAAGTCTAGCAACAGGGGCATATGTCTCACCATAGTCCATACCTTCGACTTGAGTGTAGCCTTGGGGGACGAGACGTGCTTTGTTGCGAACTACTTGTCCATCTTCATCTTGCTTGTTGCAAAACACCCATTTGGTACCGATGATGTTGTGGTTGTTGTCGGGCTTCTCAACCAATGTTAAAACTTGGTTTCTCTCAAAGTTGTGTAGCTCTTCGTGCATGGTGTTTATCCAATCCGGATCTTCTAATGCTTTTTCAACCTTCATAGGTTCAATGCTATAGATGAATGAATAGTATTCACAAAAGTTAGCCAAATGAGTTTTAGAACAAGTGATTCTCCCAGTTTCGATATCGTTGTAGATTTGCTCGACGGGATGGTGTCTGGCAACTCTTGCTCGAACTCGTGAAAGCCTTTGCTTGGATCTTGGTGGAACATCTTCTTCATTTTGTTCTTATTCTTGGCCTTCTTCATTGTTGTTGACATT
Organism: Triticum dicoccoides; assembly: GCF_002162155.2. Taxonomy (NCBI): domain Eukaryota; kingdom Viridiplantae; phylum Streptophyta; class Magnoliopsida; order Poales; family Poaceae; genus Triticum; species Triticum dicoccoides. The sequence goes on from NC_041391.1 coordinate 81,309,817, forward strand.
GTCGTTCTCTTGTCGTGGTGGAGAGGGAGGTTGTTGATGTTCATCTTGGTGTACTTCCTCGTTTTCTTCATCTTGGTGTGTCCCACTTGTGGATGCTTCCATATCAACTCTTCGTTCACCTTGTCGTGAGGTAGAAGCTTCCACTTGGACGGACGAGGTACTCTCCTTCACCTCCGTTGGACGAACCTTGCCAATAGACAAGTCTTGGATTGCTTCCGAAGGATCTTTGTATCCTATATCAATTGGCAATTGCTCTACTTGCGAGCCATTAGATTCATCAAACTTCACATCTACCATCTCTTAAACCTTTCGGGTGAAATTGTTGTAGACACGGTAAGTGTGGGAGTTTGAGCCATAACCAAGTAGGAATCCCTCATGAGACTTAGGAGCAAATTTAGAACGATGATGCTTATCAAGAATGTAGCACTTTGAGCCGAATACTCGAAAGTATCCAACTTGGGGTTTGTTACCGGTGAGGAGCTCGAATGCCGTCTTGCCGAGTAGCTTGTGAAGATACAAGCGATTTGTTGCATGACAAGCTGTCTCAACTGCTTCCGCCCAAAAGTGCTTTGGCGTATTGTACTCATCAAGCATCATTCTCGCCATTTCGATGAGCGTCCGGTTCTTCCTCTCAACAACTCCATTTGGTTGAGGTGTGTACGTAGCCGAGAACTCATGTGAAATCCCTTCTTCGTCAAGAAAGGTGTCCACATTTGCGTTTTTGAACTCCGTTCCATTGTCGCTTCAAACCTTCTTGATCTTCACTTCAAACTGATTTTGGGCTTTCCTCGCGAAGTTTTTGAAGATCTTTTGGACCTGCGATTTATCATTGAGAAAGAACACCCACATAAATCTTGAAAAAACATCAACTATGACTAGACCAAAAGAATTTCCTCTGAGACTTTTGTAGGCGTTGGGACAAAAAAGATCCATATGAAGTAGCTCGAGTGGCCTCCTTGTGGTCATGATGTTCTTCACGGGATGCCTTCCTCCCACCTGTTTACCTGCTTGACAAGCGCTGCAAAGTCTATCCTTATCAAATATGACATCGTTAACGCCAAGGATATGATTACCTTTAATAAGCTTGTCAAGGTTTCGCATGCCCACATGACCTAATCGTCTATGCCATAACCAACCTTTAGAAGATTTAGCAATGAAGCAAGTTCTAGGTTGAGCCTTTTTAGTGAAATCAACAATGTATAGATCACCTCTACGAATGACGGTAAATACCATTTTATGATTATCTCTATGAAACACTTGGCAATCTATTTCAGTAAATAGGACATTGAGACCGAAATCAGCAAGTCTAGATACTGAAAGTAAATTGTATCCAAGAGATTCAACGAGCATGACATTTTTTATGGAGCTATCATGTGATATGGCCACCTTACCGAGGCCAACCACCTTACCCTTTGAGTTGTCACCGAAAGTGACAAACTTTCAAGGACCGTCGATTTCAGCAAGCTCACGAAACATATATTTATCTCCGGTCATGTGATCAGTACATCCACTATCAAGAACCCATTCCTTCCCACCTGCCATATATCCCCGAAGATTTTCCATAAGACCAAAGTTTCTCATTGCATCATCAAGATCAAAGTCATCATCATCATCCTAATCATAGTATCCATGTTCAACATCGTCATGTGGTGGATCAAATCCTAGAGAGGGTGAATCCTTAGATAAATGATTTTGACAATAGTCATCTTTATGAATTCTAATGGCTTCGGAGATAATATCACTAATAATTCCAACCTCTCCTTTGGAACGCATAAGATTTGTAAGTTCAAATAGACAATTACCAAACATAGGATCATTGGAATTCGTCTTACTCAAGGCAATAGATTTATGGAGAATTTCATCTAGATTTTTCAAGGAATAATTCGGAAATCGTTCCTCAAGAAATTTCCATATAGTGTATCCACAATCAAGAGTAGGCAAATTTCCAATCAAGTTTCTAGGCAAGCCTCTAGTGATAAGATTAACAGTTCTAAGATTGCGAATCATGTCAATTGACTCATCAAGGGTAGGATGCATAGGATCAGCATGAGGTGCACAAGGACTAGAAATGTACTTGTTCAAATGATACTGATTGAAAATCACAAGAATCTCATTTTTCCACTCATGAAAGTACTCTCCATCAAGTATAGGCACTCTATGTCTAAGACTCCCCAAAGTAGACTCATCCATCTTCCTCCAATGGTGATTAAACCAAAGTAATGGAGACCAATGATCTGATACCAAGTGAAAGGGATCGAGAAGACGTGTCTAGAGGGGCGTGATTAGACACTAAGTACCAAAAGTTACAGTTTTTAATTTCCTTAAGTTGAATTGGAGTTTTGGCACAAGTTTAACAATCACAATACATATCAAGCAAGCATGCAAAGAGTTTATGAGCAGTGGAAAGTAAAGCATGCAACTTGCAAGAATGTAAGGGGATGGGATTGGAGTGTGCAAACGCAATTTGGAGACACAAATATTTTTGAGCCGTGGTTCCGATAGATGATGCTATTGTACATCCACGTTGATGGAGACTTCAACCCACGAAGGATAACGGTTGCGCGAGTCCACGGAGGGATCCACCCACAAAGGGTCCACGAAGAAGCAACCTTGTCTATCCCACCATGGCCGTCGCCCACGAAAGACTTGCCTCGCTAGGGGTAGATCTTCATGAAGTAGGCGATCTCCTTGCCTGTACAAACTCCTTGGTTCAACTCCACAATCTTGTCGGGGGCTCCCAAGTGACACCTAGCCAATCTAGGAGACACCACCCTCCAAGAAGTAACAAATGGTGTGTTGATGATGAACTCCTTGCGTGCTTCAAATGATAGTCTCCCCAACACTCAACTCTCTCTCACAGGATATGGATTTGGTGGAAAGAAGATTTGAGTGGAAAGCAACTTGGGGAAGGCTAGAGATCAAGATTCATATGGTAGGATTGGAATATATTGACCTCAACACAAGTGTAGGTGGTTCTCTCTCAGAAAATGTAAGTTGGAAGTGTAGGCATGTTCTGATGGCTCTCTCCGAAAATGGAGAGGGGGTGGAGGGGTATATATAGCCTCCACACATAATCTAACCGTTACACACAACTTACCAATCTCTGTGGGACCGAATTGAGAAACTCGGTCGGACAAATTTAGCAAATCTATTGACCGTTAGGATTTTCGGTGGGACCGACATGCAACTCGATAGGACTGATATGGTTAGGGTTAGGGCATAACGTAATCTCGGTGAGACCGATTGCATAAACTCGGTGAGACCGATTTTGGTAATAAGCTAACCAGAGAGTTGGTCAGGCAAACTCGGTGTGACCAATTTGCTCATCTCGGTGAGATCGAAACGTTACGAAAAGGAAACATAGAGTTTGCATTGTAATCTCGGTAGGACCGATTACTCAAATTCGATGGGACCGATTTTGGTAATAAGCTAAACAGAGAGATTACAATCCCATCTTGGTGAGACTGAGATCCCTATCGGTGAGACCGATTTGCCTAGGGTTTGTGCCAGTGGCTATGATATCTAAACTCGGTGGTGCCGGATAGAAAGAATTGGTGGGGCCGAGTTTGACTTTTGGTTTAGGTCATAGATGGATGTGATAAAGTAGTTGAGGGCTTTGGAGCATATCACTAAGCATTTTGAGCAAGAACCTCATTAAGCAATACCTCATCCCTCCTTGATAGTATTGGCTTTTCCTATAGACTCAATGTGATCTTGGATCACTAAAATAGAAAATGTAGAGTCTTGAGCTTTGAGTTTGAGCCAATCCTTTTGTCCTTAGTACTTTGAGGGGGTTACACATCCTCTAGGCCATGCCACGCCATTGTTGAACTTATCTGAAACATACTAGATAAAGGTATTAGTCTAACAAGAGATATGTTGACATAAATTACCAAAATCACCCAGGGAGCACTTGTGCTTTCACCCAATCACTCTGGTAAGTCTTCAAGGGATACTTCCAAACCTTCACAAACTTCATTCACCGGCAATCCACAATGACTCTTAAATGCTCAGAACGCGACGCCTAACCGGCTGGAAGATTCACAGTCCTCAAGTGTAATAAGTCTTCAGATCACGCGGACAGAAAGACTTCAGTGATGCCTAACACTCTTTGGCTCTGGGTGTTTGGGCTTTGTCCTCGCAAGGATTCTCTCTCAAAGGCTTTGGAGGTGGGTTGCTCTCAAACGACAAAAGCCGTCCACAAACTCTGAGCAGCCACCAATTTATGGTGTAGGAGGTGGGCTATTTATAGCTAGAAGGCAACCCGACCTGATTTGTTCGAAATGACCCTGAGTCACTAAGGAACTGACATGTGTCCAACGGTCAGATTTAAAACGCACGCGGCAGCTTAACTTGGGCTACAAGCCAAGCTGACTCATCCAGCTCTGGATAAGATTTACTCTCATTGTCTTTGCTCGAAGACATAGGATTTGGTTGAGCATCACTTCAGTCACTCTGACTTTGTTCACTTGAACCCGACTTAGCAGTACGGTGGTTCCTATGACTCAACAAAGAAGAAAAGGAAACTACGAAACAACTATGTCTTCGCACTCCATAGTCTTCACACAATGTCTTCTTTTGTCATAGTCTTCAATGTGAATGTCTTCACAGACCACCATTGTCTTCAATGTCTTCACATATTTTTAGGGGTCATCTCTAGTAGATAAACCGAATCAATATGGGACTAATACCTGTGTTATCCTGCAATTCTCACAAACACATTAGTCCCTTAACCAGGTTTGTCGTCAATACTCCAAAACCAACTAGGGGTGGCACTAGATGCACTTACAACTAGATCAGCTAGTATTGTAAATTGATACAGCAACAACATTAAACTAACTATTGCCATGTTAGTTTGATGTCAACAATAGATCTGATGTGCTTTCTTTAAATTGATGTTGTTGTTGTTGTAAATTGATGTGCTTCCTGAAACAATACACTACAGAAGCAAACAATAATGTTTAGTTTTCAAAGCAGTGTCCATTGAATAGTCATGAAGAGTAGATTGCATCAACAATGCATAATTTGAAATGCGGAATTACTAACATAATCAAACACAACAATCAAGGCAAGGGTACAAGTTAACTCACCGTATGGGCATAGATCATATTGACTTCACCAATGTCTTATGCACATTACGCTAACTAACATGGTCAATACAATACCATCTAGCAAATATTTTGGGGATGGAAGTTAAACAGTACAGAAGCATAACAAGTCCTCTACTAATTAGTCTCGTCAATACCATTATCATGCATTATTACAAGTTTGGTTGAACTCTATTCTCCTAAAGTGCTTGTGGTAGGAAGGCGGGAATAATTTATGTGGATATTATGTTTGCGAGTTCATTCACCACTCAACCTCTGAGTGGGGCTACTCTAACAAACAATATTAAGTACGTAAACAATATTCATAATTTTATTTTATTACCATCAATTGTGTTGAGTTTCGTTCATATATATGTATTGACCCCCGTCTTTAAATTAGATCTGGCAGATGCGGGATGAACTCCTACCACATGATCGCATACGAGCAATTCAAGAGAAATTGGCGGGATTCTTTCTTGAACACACCATAAATGAAAAGGGAGAATACCATACGCAAATTCAATGGGAGTTTGGCGCTTGATGATGTCAGGGATGTTATATTGTATATATGTAGTAGCTTCGGATAGATATACAAAAACTTGTTGTTCGACCAAGCATGGAGAAAGAGAGGTCACTTCTCTCTATATATGTTCATGATGATCTTGTGTAATTAATGGTTTCCTTCATTTGCTTACTAGCTAGCATCGAGTTCTCTCTATATGTATAGTAGCTAGCATCGACCAAGCACGAAGAAAGAGAGGTCACTTCTCTCTATTAGCTAGCTAACACAATATGAAAGCCCTAAACCCTCCAACCCCCCACCCCCTTTCAAAAAAAACCAGCGCCTGCGAGCTCCTGACATGTGGCTGTCTTTTAGTCCCGACTGGTGTTACCAACCGGGACTAAAGGTCCTCCTGCCTGGGCACCCCACAGCGGCTACGTGGAGCTCCTTTAGTCCCGGACCGTAAGCCAACCGGGACTAAAAGGTTGTGGGCATTAGTCCCGACCATTTTGTCCCGGTTGCAGAACCGGGACTAAAGGCCCTCTGGAACCAGGACTAGTGCCCTGTTTTCTACTAGTGACTTACACTACTTGTAGAAAGTACAAAATACATATACCAACAAATCCTGCTGATACACCGTCCTTCAATAATATTAACTACATCGGAATTCGAAAAATTCAGTCATGTAATTTCATTAGTAAATAGCACACCAACATGGTAGAACGCTAAGCCCATGGCACCACTACCAAAGAATGTAGATGTAGCTGCAATTGAATTACAATGCTTGCAGTTGCATGTCTAGCGACATGCAACATGCCTAACAACCCTCTTATATGTCCTCTTACAGTAGCTTTCCCCTTTTAGTTGTAGTCGGGTTACAGTGCATGTAGTTGTATATCTAGTGGTGAAAATGCACATGACTCAACTAACACATCTCATCTCCTAATGTAGTCACATTGTGGCATGTGGTAGATGTAGTTAGATTACAGTGCTTGCAGTTGCGTGTCTAGAGGTGGACATGCAAAGAAGTCGACATGGAGCTGGACTGACAACCCTCTTCTGACCCTCAGTTACAATCGGGTTTTTTTGGGCTTGAAGTTGAACTCGGCTTACAATATTTGTTGTTGCATGCCTAGTGGTGGAGATGCAACTGGCCCAACAACCCCCCCCCCCTCCCTTCACCCTAGTTGTCATTGCTTTGTGACACTATATATAGTTGCATATATAGTGATGGGCATATGGCTCGCCCGACAACCCCTCGCTCCCGTCCTCACTTGCAGTTACATTGTTGTTCGTGCAAGTTACAACCAGGTTACAAACACTTGTAATTATGTGTATAGTGATGGCATGTAACTAGCCTGACAGCCTCCTCCTTCCCCGGCCATAGTTGCATTGTGGTTCGTGCAAGCATGGTCGATTTATAACAGTTTCAATTGCTAGACTATGAAAGACACTTAGCTGGCCCAATAACCCAATCCCTGGATGCAATTGTATCGTGAAAAGAGGTCAAAATGGAGACCAAAATAAAAAAAGATGCGAGAAGAAAAGGAAGGAAAAACAGTAATACAAAATAACGACCAAACGACCGCTCGAGCACCGTCGGGAGCGGGTATGTCTTGCTTGTAGCGACTCACATCTCTTGAAGGGGGAGCACGTTGTTGGCGACCTAATAGGGATGTTGGTCAACACGCTTACGCCATGCTGAGGTCCCTCAAATTTATATATTGTTCTTCTCTTTTTATTTTTAATTTAAATGCGTATAATTCAAAAACTTAAATTTACTGAACAGGCTTAAAACCAAGAATTTGAACAAGCGTTAACACAAATGTTTAGCCCACTTTTGAAATTGTTGATAACTTTCCAAAAGAATGTTTGTGACAATGGCAAATTGTTTTGGCATTTCAAAAAATGTCTGAGCTTTTTTTGAAAAATGTTTATACACTTAATGTAAAAAAAGGTTTTGTATCACTAAAAAATGTATGTGACATTCTATTGAAATTTCCAGTGTTTGAGAAAATGTCCATGACATTTAAAAATGTTATATAGAATGTTAAAACAATGTTTGCACAAGTTAATTTTTTATTTTCATTCAAAAAATGTTTGTGACATTATAAAAAATATGCATGTGCTTCCAAAAAATGTGTAAAATTGTAAAAACTGTATATACAGTGTACAAAAAATGTTCGTCTAGTCTAAAAAAATTATTGCTGTTGAAAATGTACTGCATTTGGGAAATATTACCCATGTATTCAAAACATGTATCTTTAAAAAAATGTACATGATGTATTCAAAAAAATGTGCAATGGTGTATCGGAAAAATATTTCACATGTGCTCTAAAAATGACATTGTGTACTGAGATAAATCAACTTGCTCAGCTTGTTTGAAAATACTATCATTACTACCAACAGTAGAGGAATTACCTCGAAAAGTAGATGGAACCTCAACATGTTTCTTCCTTTGGTAAGCAGTATCCCGTGCGAGCCAGTCTAGGTCGGGAGTTCCAAACAACTGGAAGGGATCGGTCAGTCTTGTGACTGGGCTAAGATGGACTTAACACTGGGCCAAATACTTAATGTATGCTAGGCCCGAGTGCCCAGGGCCAGCTCCGCCCCTGGTTGCACGCAGCTGGATAACAACTGGCATCACCCTATTGGTGGAGATGTCGTTAGATGGAAGAATCACCCCGATGACACTAAATGTGGTGAATTCATTGTTTCTTAGATGGGAAGGCAGAAGACTATTAATGCCACACAACTGGATGTAATTTTCCATATAAATGACGTTATCGGTTTTTGCGAAAAGATCCTCAGATCTATTAGCCATAGATCAATAGTACAAGTCAACCTTGAAAATGGAAGATATTACAATCAGGTCCCTAGGAAGTCCCATGCCTCCATCCTTGTGGGATGTGATTATGGCGCACCACCGCAGCAACTCATGCAGCCATCCCACTGCCAACGAACCTTGTAGATTGGCATGCCCGGAAGGTCATCACTTCCAAACAACCTAGAGGAGAATACAAGGTCGCTGAATCTGAGACCATCGGTGACAGAAATTGTGCTATGGAAAAATAAATGCTTTCCTTCTTAGATATGGAAAGTTTGGAGGGGAAGCCGCTAGCAAATACGTGATAACACAGGAGGTGGCTGGGAAAAGTGGCACCCACAACAGCCTTTGATATCCGACCGACTGGGATTTAACCTGGGTGTTCATATCGTGAAAGTTATATTTTTAGGGTACCTAGTATAGCACTCGAAGATCTTCCTGAGAGTTATATTTTTTCGAGTACGTAGTAGTATAGTAGTGTAGTTGGTGCCAAATTGCCATCTGCTTTTGATTGGCTATTGTTGTGCTTGACTGCACTTGTTATGTTGTGTACAAACTAAATTAACTGTGGTATATGCGTATGTAAAGATTCTAAGGCCTTACATTGATTTCTTTATTGCATGTGCTATGCTTGTTATTAGCAACTGCCAACCTAAATTACCATCTCTCGGTTGTCATGCTATTTCTTAACATATCTATGGGATATTGAGTTGTTATGACGTTGAAATTGTCAGGTCTCAAGTTGTACCATTGTGATACATTATTGTAAATATGGATTTTTTACAAAGTTTGTTTGGTATTATTCTTCTCAGCCTTCTGGATGCGCAAGCATATATGGTTGTGCATCTCAAATCTACTGGTGCACAAAATTGATTGCAGTGTTTAGTGATTGGATTGTGATGTAGTAATATGGTTCAATGTTTTCTTTTCTCCAGGAGCTACGTACTATTGAACCTGCTAAATGCCGATTAATGACTGTGGATGAAAAGCGAGAACTTGTTCGCGAGTTATTGAAGAGGACACAAAGTGCTCCTGACAAACTACGGCCATGCAGTCGCCGTGATATTGTAGAGATTCTTTGTGCTGATCTCGGAAGGGAAGGGAAATATATTGGATTATCTAAGCGAAGAATGCTGGATTATCTCTTTAGGGTGGTGACTGCTAGCAAATCATCTAGCCCTGTGGTGCATGTGCAAGAAAAGGAGCCAACTCTTGATCCCAGTGCAAGTAACCATCAGTACCCTACGAAACGTCAAAGGAAGAGTGACAATCCATCACGACTGCCAATTGTTGTCAGCAATCCGCTATCTGCTATTGTACCGTGCCAGTTAATAATGTGTGGTCTTGCCGAAGTATGGAATGCTAGAGCGATTCTTAACCTGGAAGATAAATTTTACACACGCTATACATGCTGCATATGTTTCCAGTACCATGACAAGAAGGGCCCTGCCCTAGCTATGGTTGTTCTGTAGTTTAGAACATCCCATACAAAAAGATTCTTTCGGGTTATCATGTCATCTTGAGTGTTTGTGACAATGTTTATCACAGATTTGAAAAATATTGATAACTTTCCAAAAAGTGTTTGTCACAATGACAAAATGTTTCGGTGTTTCAAAAAAATGTTTGAGATTTTTTTTCAATGTGTATAGAATTAATGTAACAAAAATGTTTCGTACCACTAAAAAATGTACGTGACATTTTATGGAAATATTCCCTTGTTTCAGAAAAATGTTCATGACATTTAAAAATGTTATACAATGTAAAAAAATGTTCGCATAGGTACAAAAAATGTTTATTTCCATTCAAAAAATGTCAGCGACATTATAAAAAATATAAATGTGTTTCCAAAAAATGTCTGCAAATTTTTCAAATTGTTTTTACAATGTAAAAAATGTCTGCCTAGTTTAATAAATATTTATTTCCATTAAAAAATGTACAATGTGTATATGGAATATATTACCATGTATTCAAAACATGTATTTTTTTAAATGAAAATCATGTATTAAAAAATATGTCTTACCGTGTATCAGAAAAGTATTTCACATGTGCTCTTAAAATGTATATTGTGTACTAACATAGATCAACTTGCTCAATTTAAGACTATGATTACTAAGAATAGTAGAGGAATTACCTCGAAAAGCAGATGGAACCTCAAGATGTTTCTTCCTTTGGTAAACAGTATCCTCGGCCAAAATCTTTACATTGTCATGATTTCTCGCATTAGGCTTCTGAACCAAGACAGGGGGATCCATTTCTTGTGAGAGGTTGCTGTCGTAGTTTTGAGCTTCTTATCAAACTCATTCTCTAGAGACACCATCAGGGATCTTTTGCAATTTTAAATAGTCATCATTTCCACTTCTTCATGAGGCAAGGTATCCATGTCTTGCCCACAATATCAACATTTTCATCATCAGACTCAACCACATCCACTAAATTAAGAAAATTAGCACATTAATCCATGTTTTTTAGTTGCACCCCTTCCGAACTCAGATTTAGAATTCACACCTTTCCTGGATTGGGAACCACCTCCTCAGATTGAGCAACTAACATATTTGGATCACACAACACTGGTGTCTTAAATTCCACCATAAAAACTTCATGACTATAGTTGGACAAAGCGGCATGTGGAAATTCAGGTCTAGCATTGACTTTCTTTGAGGAGGATCCCCTACAAGGACCCTGTCCATAGTAAAATTGGCTTTGTCTAGATCATCAATGAAACGACCCCCATCTTTAAACCATTCCATATGAATATCATCCACGGGATCATTCAGCTCGTCAGTCTTCTTATCATCATCGCCTGGGTCATCATTTTCATCCTTATAAGGGTCAAATGTATCCACTTTTGAAAATCTTCCACAATAAATCCAAGCAGGGAAAGCTTCTTCTTTGTCTCAATCAATCTCTCAAAGGGAGTATTAGTAGGATCTCTCAAGGCCACTTTGGTTCTGACTTGAGGAAAGACGTTTTTAAACATGCCATTTCAATCAACATTATGGAATGCCACTTTCGTTTTGACTTGAGAAAACGCATTCCAAGTGTTGGTGGAATGGCATACATAACAATCTAAGCTTCAACGAGTCCATCGAAAGCATCAATGACACGATTCCATTTGGTCACCTTGATAGTAACCCAATCAACTAGTAAATCAAATGCAAGAAAATCAAACAGATCATCAGCCTTCTTCCACGGGGGAAACTGGATCAGGAAACTTTTGTTGGACAGTTCTCGGACTTGCCAGAACCACTGACACTGCTTGCTGAAATAGTAAATAGATGTCCAACAAATCTTGCCGAGACACTCTCATTCGATGATATTAACTACATCAAAATTCCAAAAATACAGCTAAGTTGTTTGATTAGCAACTGGCCCATCAACATGGTATAACTCTAAGCCCATGGCAGCACTACCAAAGAATGTAGATATATGATGGATTTTAAGCCAAGCTACACCATTATTCACATTGTGTCCTTACTGAGAAATAAAGCAAGATTTTATGTTCAAACTATTCCCAACATAATGTCCCGTATCACCACAATTGAAGCAAATCATATCACTGTACCTAGGATCTAATACTTGTTCAATTTCTGGTGTAGGAGCTCCAAGAGCATTGTTCACCTGAGTTGTGGGAGAGGATTCAGAAGATTTCTATGGATCTTCTTGAAGTGGATCCCAACCACAGTTGGGGCTTGCTTCTGGGCAGCCGGTGGATTTGTGCTCAGAGGATTCTTCTGATTTTTTCCAGCCAGCAGTATGTGCACACTTATCAACCATCTTCTTCCTGACCACTTCTGCAAATGATAGAGATCCTGGGCCTAATCCTTCATTAGTGATGCGAAAGAATAGGGATAGGATCAAAAGGAGAACAATGACTGGCAAGGAAGCAAACAACCACCAAGAATGACTTTGATATGAAGAGATCCTTGTGAATCCAGGCAAGCTTGCTAGCCCTAGTGGGAGGTGGACGTTATTGTGAACTAGATGATACCCCGCGCGTTGCTGCGGGATGGCTTGATGATTTTTTGGAGAAAGGTCGATATCCAAATTGATGCAACAAAACTATACAGAAAATGCACGAACAATATCAAATATCAACAATTGACGCAAATACATGCACTCCAGTATGATATATTTGAAGTCTTGTACCACTAAAAGAATCTAGAAGTGTGAGAATGTTGCCTATAATAGGTGGCGATCAAGGCAGCGATTATGTATACTATACATGGCATGGAGGGAACTGAAGCATGTATCTTCATTGTGCCATAGCTTGATGGTGCCCTACATGGTGTAAAATTTGTAGCATTGTTAGGAGGGTATTAAGTGGATATTATAGTGAGTTTGATCATTGTAAGTAACTTGTTCAATTGTTAGATTTATGTAAAGCATAATACCTTGAAAGATATTATTTTCCTTGTGGCAGTACTCTGCTGTCCTGAAATGTTAGCAATAGCTCTAAGTAGTCTTCCCTTAAAACAACATTGAAGCACTATGGTAAGATATCTCTATGTAAAGTGACATCTTTCAGGTTATTTTACTTCCTTTTTTTGCGGGTAGGTTTTTAATTCAAATAGAGTATGTATCATGTGTACTGGTTGGCCTAAACACTTTTGGGGCTAACATATTTTTTTAGAAATAGGGTGGCACTTGATAGAAGAGGCTCGCTAAATCTTAAACCCATGGAACTATAGTGGTTACCTATTTATAAGAACACAATAAAAGACTGAGGTAATTTTGGTGATTTAGCAAAAATATATTTAAAAGAGACTGGCGTAATTTTGCTGATTTACAGATAAAATATTTAAAAGATGTGTCCTTAGCTCCCATGCATGAGAATAAGAAGCAAACAACATGGCCATCATCATGGAAAAAATTGTTAAAAAAATCTAGTATATGATCTTCAAGGTTTCATCATTAGAACAAACTGATGTAGAAAACCATCATGAACTGGCAGCTACTGTATTGGAGACGTTTCTCAGCAAGATCAAATTTATTTTGTGCTGCTCATGTTAAATAGCGGGAATAGAAGGTAATGTCGAATCAGAATATGTATTTTAATTTTATTCAATAAATGTAGGGAGGAATGGTAAGATTTACATGGCAGGACATTCATTTATTGATTTTCTATCAATCATGGTGACTTGTACGTATTCATTGTTGTGGGTACTTGGTTGGTAGTAGAGGAATTATTAGATAAATATATGGTACACCACAGGGTATTGAAGTTTATTATACGATTGGAATTCGCCACTAGCATCTTCAGTAAAATCGGTTTTTTCCCTCTGTACCGGAGTTCATGTGAAAGAAAATTTTCTGTTGGACTATAATTTAGTCAAGGTATTAATTAAGTATGTAGATTTATGAGCAGTACTTCTTTCCAATTCTATTCTGTATCATCAGAAGAAGCTACACTAACTGGTGTTGTATTATCTTGTGAAATCCCTATGCTAAGGATAGTTGGACTATAAAGTAGTGTTCATTAGAAATATTTGCGGTATTAATTGAAAAGAACTGCAACTTTAAATTAAAGTATGACAACAAAACCTCTCAATAATTGTGTGGCTGGAACCTAGAACAGACAACATGTCCTTGCTTTGCGAATTGAGATGCCTCAAGATGTTTCGTTGTTTAAGTTAGTATTTATGCAGGCTGGAGATGGGATTCGTAATATGAACATTGACTCTCTCTACTAAAGGAAAGCAAGGAAAAAATGATCAATGCGTCAATTGCATGGCAGTAATCTAAAAGCAAAGAAGCAACATGGTTCATGAAGATTGGAAAATGGAGGAATCAGGGAGAACCTCATACAGAGAGGGGATTGAAACAGGATGCAGGCGGCTTCGAGGGCGCAAATTTGACCCAGCCTCGGAAGTTTCCTACCTCTGCCTGATGATTGCAAAAGCATCGGTAGAAAAAATATGGCATGGATATAATTCCCATTCAGCACCATGTAATATGTTCAGGTCTGGAAAAAAATTGGAACAACAACTTGTTAACTTATTGGATGACTAAAAATAATGTATTGGTCAAAATAAAGAGATGATAAAGCATGTTTCTCTAGTTATCAGTTTACTTGACACAGTTCTACAAACTCAATCAACAAAACAATTTTCAGTTTTCTAGATTTAAGAACCGGACCTGTAGGCACAATGAGGAGGGGACATGACGTAATCACACAAGCCAATATTGCAACGGTGGCGGCCAAGAGGAGGTTGCTGAACCATTCTCGTAGGACAACAGGGTCGGCGAGTGTGGTGAACGTGTCCAAACATGACGCCGGCATCCCCACGAAACCAATCATCTGCTTGGCGTCCCGCCGGTTCACTTATGTACCTACATGCACAGACGCCGTAATAAGAGCCCAGATCCAGCCGACGTCAGACGCCGCTGTAGGGCGGGTGAGGCATGGAAGTAGTGTACCTGATGGACTTGGTAATCTGATGGGGAACGCGAGGACAAAGGCGTGGAGCGGGCAGTCCCAAACACGTCCGGATAGGTGAAGCGGGCGCTGCCGTGGGCGGTGGCTGTGCGCCGGAGGCAGCACCTCTCACCAACAGCCGGCTGGTTGTAGAAAGTTCTAGCCTCCGCCTCCTCTTCGAGACCTGTACCATTAGGTGACACGCGTGGAACATCAGGTGACAGGCGTGGAGTGGTATCTAACTAATCTTCAGGAACTAAACCTGAATGCCTCGTGAATCCTCTCATGCAGATGAGGAACTTGTTGTATGGAGCGCAACTCCATCTACTCCTCCATTTATTCCCTCGAGCGGAAGAAAAGGCACCGGCGTATATGGAAGATGGAGAGATTGATGGAAAATCAATCGGCGGGGTGTTAATTAGTGAGATGATAAATGTGGGCGTCAGTTATTGGGCTGAAAAGCCAGCGTGCAAAATGCATCGGTCACAAATATTTTCCCGACTCAATGGTACGTGTGCAGAATGAAAGCCATGTTGGATTTCCAGTACACCGTGCGAACGTAGCACAAAGCGAGCGACCTGCAGCGACAACATTTAGTGGTGACGTGTCTTCACCATAGGTGAGCTAAATCAAGAGAATTGCTGATGTGGCTAGGCGATGATGTGGACGTGCTGCATGTTGAGAGAATTGGTAGTAGTGGGGATCAACTATTTAAGAATGTAAGATGAGGGGGAAGGTGGCGGCAAAAGGGGGAGGGGAGAACCCACAAGTGTCCAATTATATCCTCCACCACCTCTAGGTCATCCAAGAATGCGCCTGATGAGAATCCTCTTCCTTTGGACTGTTGGGGAATATAGTAAAAAATGGTGTACGATCAACCAGGAACACTATGAAGATGCAATACAAGTTTGGATTGGATCGTTAACAACTCTGAGTTCCGTCGAAAGAGGAAGAGTTGGTCTAAATCATACTTGAAGTCCCTCGAACCGTCAATGAATGATCCCTCGAACATATGACCGAAAGCATGACCTCTCCATGGATAGCAAGCGTATAGTCTTCACAATCAGACAACACTTCGCCGTTTAGAGTTAGTCAGCGCCGAAGAATTAAAAGAAGGAGATTAGAACTACATCGGGCTTATAATTATGAGGATTAGAGGATCTAGGTCTAGCTCTAATTAGGTCAACTAGGATCACCTAGAACTAGAACTAGAGAAGTAGAGGAGGCTTCAAAATCCTTGTGTTCAAAAGTGTCAAAACTCTCTAGTATATATAGGTTGGAGAGGGGAGAGATTTAACATTAAGGGGTCCGTAATCAGCCTGTGTTTGTCCGTGTGTTTAGCATTTTCGTATAACAAAGGAGTGCAGTCTTTTGTAGCTGGAGCTCCACGGTACCCTATATCTGGGCCGTTCAGTATGGCATCCACTGCATAGGGATATGTGCATAGTGTTAAAAAACTGCAGTGGTGTCAGTGCAATTAGTGCTTGATTCTCATGCTTGTGACCGGCCCTGCCTCTCTCCGTCCTACGCTACACCCACGTGAAATTCTGACAACACCCTCTCTCATGCACAAAGATTCTTTACATGCAAATGAAATCTGCATGCATAGTCTCTCGCTCACCTCCAGAGCAAAGACTTTTCTCTTGACAAATCGTGTCTCTCATTTACGTAAAAAAAGTCACTAACACAAACGCTATCTCTCTTTTAGAAAAGTGTTCTTTCTCACAGTATTTTATTTTCAAAGTTCTCTCTCACCGTCACAACGTTGTCTCTCCTCAATCCTTTTTTTTTCTTGTGGAATGCCCACACAGCTTCTCTCAATTACTCAAAAACTTACTACATTTTTTTCTCTAGGATTTGTCTCTTTATTTAAGTCTGCCGGGTCAACTGTAGAATGATGCACCGTTCCATCTTTTTTTAATCGCTGGCAAACAGGGCAAAGCAACCAGCTGTGGCAGGCTAGTGCCAGAGACCTAGCATACGACAAACAGACCGGCCACTCCAGCAGGTGCTCGTGCTTTGTATTACTGTTTACGTAGACAGGACAGCTCCTCCTAATTGATAAAACAGCGAACAGATGCATGGCCTGAACTGCACATATCACAAGGCAAACTGAGGGTCCAAATAGAAGGTGTTGTGGAGCTCGAGCTATGAAAGAACTTTGCGATAACAAAGATAGCAAAAGGAACCAGGGTTTTGGGTTGGGGCTGTTACAACCATGCTGATATTCAACGAATCACAATTGTTAGGGGTTTGGTCCACCAAATCAATCACTGGTAGAAAAAGAGGCTTCCGTCCAGCCCCATTAGTCGCGAAACTGTAGGAACCGCGACTAATGAAGTCTTTAGTCGCGGTTCGGCAGACGAACCGCGACCAAAGGCTTGGGCCAGGGCGCTCGGTGGCCAGCTGGTGCACGTGAGGGGCTTTAGTCGCGGTTGGCCAGGCCAACCGCGACTAAAGGTGCCCAAAGGCCTTTAGTCGCGGTTGGCCTGGCAACCGCGACTAAAGCTCCTCCCCTATATATACCGGTTCAGCGCACTCACTTAGCCATTTGGTGCCACTTCTCTTCACAAGGGGGTGTAGGTTTGCTTTTGGTTCCTCTTATGCACACAAGGTGTTTGATGAAATGCCCAACAGCGTGAAACAAACATGATATGAAGTGTTGGAGCCACACTTGAGGTTCCTCCTCGATCGCGGTTAGCAACTTGAACCTTTCATGCATGTGTGTCATTGATAAAATATGCATGTGTGTTGTTCATTGTTTAATTTCTATTGTTTATAGCTAGTTACTTTAACAAATGCATGATGGTTAATTATATATTTTATATTATAATAATGCAGATGAATCGGCAATGGATGTACGGTAACCGACTCTCCCGCGAGTTCACTACGGGTTTGAAAGATTTCCTCGTAGTGGCTAATGCGAACAAGCAGAAGGGTTTTGTTATCTGTCCATGTGTTGACTGTAAGAATCAAAAGGGTTACTCTTCCTCAAGAGAAGTTCACCTGCACCTGCTTCGGCACGGTTTCATGCCAAGCTATAATTGTTGGACCAAGCATGGAGAAAGAGGGGTTATAATGGAAGAAGATGAAGAAGGGGATGATTTCATCGATGAAAGCTATCTTGCTCATTTCGGTGATACTTTCATGGAGGATGCTGAAGGTGAAGGGGAAGGTGAAGGGGAAGGTGAAGGTGAAGAAGAGGCACGTGATGAGACCGTTGATGATCTTGGTCGGACCATTGCTGATGCACGGAGACGCTGCGAAACTGAAAAGGAGAGGGAGAATTTGGATCGCATGTTAGAGGATCACAGAAAGTCGTTGTACCCCAGATGCGATGATGGTCTGAAAAAGCTGGGCTGCACACTGGATTTGCTGAAATGGAAGGCACAGGCAGGTGCAGCTGACTCGGCATTTGAAAACTTGCTGAAAATGTTGAAGAATATGTTTCCAAAGAATAACGAGTTGCCCGCCAGTACGTACGAAGCAAAGAAGGTTGTCTGCCCTCTAGGTTTAGAGGTTCTGAAGATACATGCATGCATCAACGACTGCATCCTCTACCGCGGTGAATACGAGAATTTGAATGAATGCCCGGTATGCACTGCATTGCGTTATAAGATCAGAGGCGATGACCCTGGTGACGATGTTGAGGGCGAGAAACCCAGGAAGAGGGTTCCCGCCAAGGTGATGTGGTATGCTCCTATAATACCACGGTTGAAACGTCTGTTCAGGAACAAAGAGCATGCCAAGTTGTTGCGATGGCACAAAGAGGACCGTAAGTCGGACGGGGAGTTGAGACACACCGCAGATGGAACGCAATGGAGAAAGATCGACAGAGAGTTCAAAGATTTTGCAGCTGACGCAAGGAACATAAGATTTGGTCTAAGTACAGATGGCATGGATCCTTTTGGCGAGCAGAGCTCCAGCCATAGCACCTGGCCCGTGACTCTATGCATCTACAACCTTCCTCCTTGATTGTGCATGAAGCGGAAGTTCATTATGATGCCAGTGCTCATCCAAGGTCCGAAGCAACCCGGCAACGACATCGATGTGTACCTAAGGCCATTAGTTGATGAACTTTTACAGCTGTGGGGCAGACCTGGTGTCCGTGTGTGGGATGAGCACAAAGAAGAGGAATTTGACCTACGAGCGTTGCTTTTCGTAACCATCAACGATTGGCCTGCTCTTAGTAACCTTTCGGGACTGTCAAATAAGGGATACAATGCATGCACGCACTGCTTACATGAGACTGAAAGTGTACATTTGCCAAATTGTAAGAAGAACGTGTACCTTGGGCATCGTCGATTTCTTCCGAAAATTCATCCAGTAAGAAAGAAAGGCAAGCATTACAACGGCAAGGCAGATCACCGGCCGAAGCCTGCGGAACGCACTGGTGCTGAGGTATTTGATATGGTCAAGGATTTGAAAGTCATCTTTGGAAAGGGTCCTGGCGGACAATCAGTTCCGAAGGGAGCTGACGGGCACGCAGCCATGTGGAAGAAGAAATCTATATTCTGGGAGCTAGAATATTGGAAAGTCTTAGAAGTCCGCTCTGCAATCGACGTGATGCACGTTACGAAGAATATTTGCGTGAACCTCCTAAGCTTCTTGGGCGTGTATGGGAAGACAAATGATACAAAGGAAGCACGGCAGGACCAGCAACGTTTGAAAGACCCTGATGACCGGCATCCGGAATGGTTTCAAGGTCGTGCCAGCTACGCTCTGACCAAAGAAGAGAAGGTCATCTTTTTTGAATGCCTGAGCAGTATGAAGGTCCCGTCTGGATTCTCGTCCAATATAAAGGGAATAATAAACATGGCAGAGAAAAAGTTCCAAAACCTGAAGTCTCACGACTGCCACGTGATTATGACGCAATTGCTTCCGATTGCTTTGAGGGGGCTCCTGCCGGAAAATGTTCGAGTAGCCATTGTGAAGCTATGTGCATTCCTCAATGCAATCTCTCAGAAGGTAATCAATCCAGAAGTTCTACCACGGTTACAGAACGATGTGATCCAATGCCTTGTCAGTTTCGAGTTGGTGTTCCCGCCATCCTTCTTCAATATTATGACGCACCTCCTGGTTCACCTAGTCGAAGAGATTTTCGTTCTCGGTCCTGTATTTCTACACAATATGTTCCCCTTCGAGAGGTTCATGGGAGTATTAAAGAAATATGTTCGTAACCGTGCTAGGCCAGAAGGAACCATCGCCAAGGGCTATGGAAATGAGGAGGTAATTGAGTTTTGTGTTGACTTTGTTCCTGACCTTAAGCCGATTGGTCTTCCTCGATCGCGGCACGAGGGGAGACTAAGTGGAAAAGGCACGATCGGAAGGAAATCAACGATATGTATGGACGGCCATTCTCTGACTGAAGCACACCACACTGTACTGACCAATTCCAGCTTGGTGGCTCCGTACTTTGAGAAACACAAGAATATTTTACGCTCGGACAACCCGGGGAAGCCTGAATCCTGGATTAGGAAGGCCCACATGGAGACTTTCGGCAGTTGGTTGAGAAAACATTTAATGAATGACAATGATGTTGTAGATCAGCTGTACATGTTGGCCAAGACACCATCTTCGACTATAACGACTTTCCAAGGGTACGAGATAAATGGGAATACATTTTACACGATCGCCCAAGATAAAAAGAGCATCAACCAAAACAGTGGTGTCCGCTTTGATGCAGCAACCGAGAATGGGCAAAAGGTCACATATTATGGTTACATAGAGGAGATATGGGAACTTGACTATGGACCCTCCTTTAAGGTCCCTTTGTTCCGGTGCAAATGGTTCAAGCTAACAGGAGGTGGGGTAAAGGTGGACCAGCAATACGGAATGACAATGGTGGATTTCAACAATCTTGGTTACCTTGACGAACCATTCGTCCTAGCGAAAGATGTCGCTCAGGTTTTCTATGTGAAGGACATGAGTAGCAAACCGAGGAAACGGAAAGATAAGAAAACGATCAGTACATCATGCGATGATCCAAAGCGCCACATTGTTCTTTCAGGGAAAAGAAACATCGTGGGAGTGGAGGACAAGACAGACATGTCAGAAGATTATAATATGTTTGCTGAAATTCCGCCCTTCAAAGTCAACACCGACCCAAGCATTAAGTTAAATGATGAGGATGCTCCATGGATACGGCACAATCGTAAGCAAGCAGGGACACAAGGGAAGAAATGATGTGTAATAATTTATTGTACCAAACTTTGTTGAATGGATCATGTGAATTATATTACCCGTGATGTGTTTGGTGTCCATTTTCGAATGATTCGAGATACCACTGATGATACATGAAATTTGGAGTGATTTAGTCATACTCCTGCCTAGGCGTATAAAATTTTGAATTGAATTAGTTTTATTTTTCTGAATTTTTTGATATATTATTTGTATTTTTAACATTTTGAATTGAATTAGTTTTATTTTTCTTAATTTTTTGATATATTATTTGTATTTTTAGAATTTTGAATTGAATTAGTTTTATTTTACTGAATTTTTTGATATAATATTTGTGTTTTTAACATATTGAATTGAATTAGTTCTATTTTTCTGAATTTTTGATATATTATTTGTGTTTTTAACATATTGAATTGAATTAGTTTTATTTTTCTGAATTTTTTGATATATTATTTGTATTTTTAACATTTTGAATTGAATTAGTTTTATTTTTCTTAATT
>NC_041391.1:81331337-81441311 GCF_002162155.2 Triticum dicoccoides
AATTTTTTGATATATTATTTGTGTTTTTAACATATTGAATTGAATTAGTTTTATTTTTCTGAATTTTTTGATATATTATTTGTATTTTTAACATTTTGAATTGAATTAGTTTTATTTTTCTTAATTTTTTGATATATTATTTGTATTTTTAGAATTTTGAATTGAATTAGTTTTATTTTTCTGAATTTTTTGATATAATATTTGTGTTTTTAACATATTGAATTGAATTAGTTTTATTTTTCTGAATTTTTCGATATATTATTTGTATTTTTAACATTTTGAAAAAGAAAAAGTATTTTAAGAATACCTTTAGTCGCGGTTGGCCTGCCCAACCGCGACTAAAGGTCGTTGCGCGCGGGAACAAAACCCCGCCAAAAAAGCCCTTTAGTCGCGGGTCTCCTCCCCAACCGCGACTAAAGGTCACCCTTTAGTCGCGGGTTGCCTCCCCAACCGCGACCACAAAAGGTTTCATGCCTAATTAAAAAAGTTTAAGATTTTATAAATTATAAAATGCATTTAATTTATTGTTTAAGGCACGGTTTTATTCACCAAAGCGCATTTAAATACTTTACAAATGTGGTTTTCAACGTGACAATTATCAAGGGATTATTTGCCACGCTTTGAACATTTTAGTTTTTATGTTTGAAATTTTTAATTTTTTAACTTGATTTTGAATTTTTAAATTCGAAAGGGACTTGAATCATCACGAGATTAACCACAGTAATCGTGGTGATGTGGTACCATTAGCAGAGGTTAATGTATCCGGGCGTCACACTCAAGTTCTCTAGCAAATGACTCAAGTTCTCTAGCAAATGACTGCAGCTCATGGTCTGAAACCATAAGACTGCTCTCGCGCTCTACCGCGACACCCTCTCCCACCCCTTCCTCGCCCCCTCCTTTTGCCACCGCCCTTTCGCCACCGCCACCGCCCCCCTTCTTCACTTAATTAATTTGTTTTTACTACATGTTTTCAGGACTGACATAATGGCGGACGATAGAGCTGACCCGATTATGGACAACTATGATCCGGACGGTGAAGCACATATGTTCGGCATCATAAACGGCGATATTCTATATGTGCCGACCGGACAAGAAGAAGATGATATCTCTTCTTATCTGAACCTTGACGGTGAAGATGAAGGGCGCCGTCAGCAAGATGATGCCGAACAAACGTCGATAAACGACGATCTTCAAATGGAAGTAGCAACCACCTCCGGCGCCGAGGTATATATATATACATTGAGCCTCTGGTGATACAAACTAACTGATTTGAATAAATATGTGTGGACTAACGCGCGCGACTCTCTTTCTTATTTTAGCCCTCGGCCGGATCGTCGAAACAATCGAGTACGTCGTCAAAGCGTGGCGCAACCAAGATGATGAAACAAGGAGAAACATGCACGATCGAGGTTGTCGACAGTGCAACCGGCAGGCCGCTGGAGCCCCGCAAGAACGCCACCAAGTTTGTCAACCAATGCGGAGCCATTGTTAGAGACAACGTCTCGATCACCGTCCAGGAGTGGAATAAGCCAAAGAAGGCACGAATTGCTGGTTTCACTTTTGTCGATAAGAGAACAAAAAAAGATTGCTTCAAAAAGCTTATGGAACATTTCGTTCTACCTCCGGAATACAACAAATTCGATGAGGAGGGTAACAAGATTGAGGAAAACAAGGAGAGGAGGAGGCTAGTCAAACAGTTCGCTCTTCATAAGATGGCCGACGCATTCCGGAAATTCAAGCAAAATCTAGCCCATGACTTTGTCAAGCAGAACAAGACTCCGGATTTCAAAGGACAATATGAGAAACTGAAACATGATTGGCCAGAATTTGTGAAGCAAAAGAAATCGGAGCAGTTCATTCAAATATCGAAAAAAAAATAAGGAAAATGCGGCTAAGAAGGAGTACAATCATATTATGGGGCCGGGAGGGTATCGCCTTTGGGAGCCTAGGTGGGAGAAGATGGAGAACGAGATGAGGGCGCGAGGAATCCGTCCAGGTACGGAGGGATGGGACCCAAGGGCCAAAAGCTGGTGGTACGGGCATGGGGGAACGCTGAACCCGGAGACAGGGGACTGTGTTTACCGGGACAAAATAATTAAACCCACCCAAGCCCTTATTGACGCAATGAGGGATGCTCAAGAGGGGAAGATCAAGTTCAACAGAGAGAACGACGCGCTGACAAAAGCCCTCGGGAATCCTGAACACGGAGGACGTGTACGAGGCATGGGGCACATTCCGTGGAAAATAGGGTTCCCCCAGAACGATGACCCGTACGGTTACAGAAGCCGGAAGAGAAAGATGGATCGGGAAGCAGATGTTGTGGCGCGGTTGGCATCGGAAATGGATGTGATGAAGAAAACCGTGAGTGTACTAGTAGCCGAACGAGATGCAGCTCGGGCGCAGCATGAAGATCATCCAGCGGATCTCAGAAGCCAGCAGCGGAGAAGCAGTGTGGCTTCCACGGAGGCCCCACCGGCTGGTGCAGATGCACCGACGATCGAAATTACTGCACCGGAGCCTCTGGTGGTCGAAATTACTGCACCGGAGCCTCTGGTGGTCGAAATTACTGCACCGGAGCCTCCTCGCTACCCCGTGGACGATATAAAGGAGATGAAAGAATGTCATCTGTATTATCCTATCGGGAACATGTCCATGAAGGTAGCCATCGGCGGTGCTTTACCATGTTTACCTGGAGCACTCCACCACAACACCCCCATTCAAGATGGCTATGCTCATGTCACGGTGGAGGACATAGTCCAAGGGTTTGAGGACCTGGAGATTGACATTGCTACACCTGAAGGGGAGAAAAGACTTGGAGATGTCAAGCGCCATTTCATTCTATGGCAAAAGAAGTTTATCAAGTTTCCAGGCGAGGCGCCAAGGACAACAAGTCCACCCCCCTACGGTGGTGGCGGTTCACCTACACCTCCGTCACGTCAGCCGACGCCCCCCCAGTCCACAACGTCCGGCGGGTGATCAGACGCCGCCCCCCAGTCCTCGTCCGGCGGGTGATCAGACGCCGCCCCCCAATCCACCTCCGGCAAAGAAGCAGAAGCAGTCCTGGATTATTAACCCGGACCCTTATGTACCTAAGACCACAAAGGTACCGGAGCCATCATTGGAGCCTCTCCCAACAAGGCCTTGGGAACGTAGTGCCGAGGAAACTGCCGCGGCCGCGGCTGCTGATCATGAGAAATGGAAGGCGGACTGCAAGAAGAAAAGAGAGCCCGAGCCCAAGCCAGTATTTTCTGATGAGCAAAAGAAGTGGGCTAAGTCATTTTTGAGCACACCGTCCCAAGCCGCGAAGAATCTGCCTGACGACTATGCACGTGAACTTCGTAGGCAGGCACTCATGTTGAAGGAGAAGAAAGAGCGAGCAGAGAACCAGGAGAACAAAGCCTTGGAGGAGGCCGAGAAAACGGAATTAGAAAGTAAAAAAAGCGGGAAACGAGTTGCCCAGCTCGGGGAACAAAGTAAACAATCGATTGCCCCGCTTATAGTGAAAGCCGCCGGTCCAGATGACCCCGATATCATAGCAGCTGCGGCAGCACATGGATTGACTGTAACGAGTGCCAGAGAACAAGCGGCCAACTTAGGTATTACTCTTCGTGAACTGTTAGGCCTTGATGAGGCGCCAGTGAAGGAGGTAGTAATTACATATGTGAAGAATGGGCCTCTCGTCGAGCCTGCGCAGGAACAGGATCTACCTCCACAAATGAAAGGTCTGCTGAAATGGTACAAGGGTTACATAAAAAATAAAAACGCTAAAGAATATATTTATGCGGAAGTTAGATATGAGCATCACTTCAAACATTACTATGTACAAATTCATCTGAGTGAATTGTTCCAGCTTTTCAATCTGCGCGAGCTCGACAAATCTATCATTAGTTGCTACGTTCTGTAAGTGATTTATTTCTACCCCATCTCGTTCATATTGCCTGCACTATATATATGTCCTAACTATATTGTTGTGTCCGCTATTATACATGCAGAATGAAGATTAAGGAATGCAGAGTAAGGAACATCCATGATGTTGGGTTCATTGACCCACACATCGTTAATGGATATGTGTTGGAGCATCACCCCGCCGACATGGAGGCAGACCTGTGGCAGTTTCTTACAAAGCAGGAACTCAAAAGTGATATTCTATTTCCTTACCATTTTGGGTGAGTGTTTCTGTCTTGAGCACATTCTCTTTTGTTTACTCCATGCATGGTATGTGGCCGGCTAATCGATGAGTTATGCATGACGTACTGTGCATGTATCGTGTCCGCAGGTTCCACTGGATTTTGCTAGTAATTAAAGTTGACACCTCAGAATGTCTCGTCCACGACTCTCTGAATAAGGATCCAAAGCTTTGGGTCGACATGAGAAGAATGCTGCAGAAGTAATTATTTTCATTCATTTGCGCTCTATATCGATCGGCCTATTTCGTTCATTTCCTAATATCAAGTAACTAATAACTCTCTTGTTCATTTAATTTTCTTTGCCTCGTAGGGTTTGGAGACGGTTCGTAGATACAAAGGTCGGTGAATTCAAAAAAGAGCTAGAATTCAAAAGGGCAAAGGCTAAGAATGGTGAGGATATTCAGCCAGCGGGGACCAATCTATGTGCATACTATGTCTGTGAGATGATCCGAAGATACACCTCTGAGCGGGTTCCGAGTGATACCAATGCTCAGAGGAATAACCTCCGGATGATGCTTAGTCCAGAAGCTCGCTTCCGACCACTTCAAGAGGAACTAGCTGGATGGTTCAGGAGGGAAGTCCTCCATCCTAAAGGAGAACACCATTACGAGGACGTAGAACTTTATATGCATTAAATTATGTATGGAAACTTGTTCAAAATTGTATATGGTCATCCGATGATATTGAATATATATTGTATATTCCTCTTGAATTCTTTTTTGTTCTAATTTCAAATTTGTTTGAAATTGTACATTCATATGCATGTATGTAGTACCGTAGAATATGTGAAACTCCTTCAAAATTAAAATAAAGCACAAAAGAAATAAAACAATACAAATTAAACAGAAAACAAGTTTAAGGGGGGGGGGGGCTAAAACCCTAAACCTGCGGCGGCCTTTAGTCGCGGTTGGCCAGAAGAACCGCGACTAAAGGTCCTCCGCCCCGACGGCCACCTGGCGCCCACGTGGACGGGCCTTTAGTCGCGGTTCTTAAGCAACCGCGACTAAAGGGTGGGGCCTTTAGTCGCGTCCGTTCGGTCGCGGTTGCGCAACCGTGACTAATGGCAGTTGCGAACCGCGACCAAAGGCCCTTTTTCCACCAGTGAATGGCCCGGTGTTTTATTTTTCATGAAATTGATTGCACATTTTTCATTTTACTTGTTGAGCGCCGTCTACTTATATACTCCCTCAGCTCAAAAATTGAAGAGATTTTGGATAATTTAGATGGTCTCCAGTACTCAGGTCAGTGTGCACGAGAATCGATCGATGACTGACTATTGTGTGTCTGCCCCCCAATTTGGACAATCGGCGCCAGTTGTTAAACTTTCGCCGCCACGGAAGGCAAAGACCAAGATTTTGACTTGGATCGGCCCCAAAAACACAAAACCACGTTTGAGGCTCTCTCATGTCGTGGAATATTGATACAAAAATGCACTGATATTTCCCATGCTGCGACGCTACGGCTACGTCTCGGCCAGTTCCCTGAAGGTGATCGGGCCGACGAACCGTGCCGGCCCGTCGTAGAACGCTCGGCCGGCGAGCCTGGAGGTGGCCTGGGTAGGGTGCAGGAAGTCCCAGAAGAGGAACTTGCCACGGTCGCTGCAGTAGCCGGCGCTGGGGGTGCACCCTCCGTCGGCGTTGAACCTGCCGCCACCTCCAGAGCACGCGCTCTTCAACTCCGTCAATCCTGCACGCAGCACAGCGAGCCACGTTAATTCTTCGTGCAAGCATGAGCGATGTACGAATTACGATGTACCTGGTATCAGCTTGATATTAGAATGCTGCGATTTATTTTTACCTGCAGACTGCGGGTCTTGGACGATGCGGGAGACGAGCTCGTAGGCGCTGCCAATGGCGTACTCCATGCCCTGCATCTCGCGGACGAGGCCGGCGAACAGGTCCCGGATCCCATCGTTGAGGCTCTTCGCTAGCCGGTTCAGCGGCTCGACGCACTCCCCGGACGGGTTCCGGCTCCTCCAGTACGGGCAGCACTCGAGCGGCGCCACGTCGATCACCGCGAACTTCCTCGCCCCAAGGTTGTACAGCGTCTGCACAGCCATGCAGTTGATTTGATTCATAGTTGAACATAACACAGTGAGTTTGGCTGAGTTGAAGCCTGATGGAACTGATCATCACTGGTCAGGTCTCTTACTATGACATGGCTATCGTATGTCGAGACCACGGCTTCCCTGAACTGCTGGAGTGCGGTGGAGTCCGGCGATGTGTCCTGCGAGAAGTCGATGGCGTCGTTCGAGCCCGCGCTGATGAGGAAGATGGACTTGGAGAGGAAGGCCGATGCTCCGAAGGCACCCAATCTGGCTGACAGCATCTGGTCTTTGAGATCCGAGAAGTATTCGATCTGCTTCGTCATGTTGATCGTGTCTCCCTGGTAATGTGATCATCATCTGGTTGTCAAATGTTGCCGGCACTGGCTGAGGGTGTCAATTGTAGTACTTGCTGATTTTTAATTCAGCAAGTGGAAAAGGCCAGATTTTAAATTGTGTGTGGTTCATGACACTAAAGAGAGCTGGAGTACAGGAGAAAGTTGTTGCTTTGATTGAACAATTGAAGAATTTTCTCAACTTTAGGTAGTAACGAATCATCTACTCCACCTAAATTCTTCCGGTGAACATTAAAATATAGAACAAAATTTCAAATGTACTTGAGGTTAGTAGCCAATTCAATCAAAATTTATGTCTGGACAAAAATAAATGAATTGACGACATGTTTCTATTAAACCGAAAAAACAGAGGCAGAAATGTTACAGCAGATGTGGCTTTGACGTACAGTGGAGTCAAGAACACCGGAGCCTCCAGAGGCAAAGCTGGCTCCTCTCATGGAGGCATCAGCGGCCACCGGCCTCTTTGTCGTCGTGTTGCCTGATGCCTCGCCACTGCCGGCGACGAGAGAGATGTACGGTGGCGGGCTCCCGCTGAAGCCCATGTGGACAGCTGCAAAGTTCACCACTGATCAGACAGACAGCCGAGCCGCCATTGATTCAAAAGCATGTGATCAGTTGGCTTGCTCACCCAAGAAGTCGGCGCCAATGAAGCCGTTGCTGAACCTGCCCGTCGGCTCACCGCCGGGGAAGTCGACGCCATTGTGAGGAAAATCAGCCCTGGCACTGGTCCCCGGCAAGTAGTTGTTGTTCCCCACATCGGCAGTGGAGTCGCCGAACACAAAGATCGCCGGAACCATTGCCCTGGAGACAACGGTGCTGCTCACCACAGCCACCAACGGCAACCGGATCGCCGCAGCAATGAACAGCAACCGGAGTGCGACCAAAGCTCGTCGCAGCACGGCCATGGCTGACTCCAGTCACTAGACAAAGAAACAACTTCTGATGCTTTGCTAGCAAGTCTAGCCAATTTATTCTGATGGAAGATGAAATGAACCCTGGCAGCATGCTCCAGCTAAGCTCAGTGCACCGTGCTGCACCTTCTCCAATTACAGTTACTTGCTCCATTAAAATTGTACCAAGATAACTACCACAAGGCTGAAGAGAAAACAAGCCACAATTGTCTAGGTTCTAGCTGCCACAATTATCACATGGTACTGAAACAAATCAATTTGCACAACACATCAGTAGTTCGAATTTTAAAGAATCCTCCAAAATAGTATCAGCATGGGAATTCATTGATGCAGGGTGATATATACATAGCACAATCACAATGCAATCTGTCAGCCAAATCAGAACTACTCCCTCCATCCCATAATATAAGATGATTTTTCAAACTATGTTAGCTTGAAAAATGATCTTATATTGTGGGGCGGAGGGAGTAAAACCGATTGTTTTTCTCAAAAAAAAAGATTGTTTTTCTCAAAACAAAAAAGAAACAAAACCGACTGCTAATGGTATCCGCCTCTGAAAATCAGAACATGAATGGAGGCATTGGGTCGAAAAAAAGACACGAATAAAATGCATAAACAACACTATCCGCATCTTTGCTGATGTTACAATGTGACAAGTTACAAAGGCAACCACTGCCAATCAGCACAGCATTTCCTCCATAAAGTTTTTGCTGAGCATTTGCTCTATGAACAATACAACAAAATTTTGCCAACTGTTTCACATACATTGTTTTCTCATCAGCACAAATTTTAGTGCTGATGTAAATTTCAGGGGACAGTGTCCCTGTAATGACAGATGCAAAGATGATTCGGACATCACCCCTGTAACGAAGACAAGCAGGCATGTTTGCTTCTTTGGTAGACACCATGTGATTACCAACTGAGTCAGATTACGCCTTTTTCCTGGTGATTCTGTAGCCAGATAGAAATCATGTCGGTCAGAACAATTGATGCAAAATGTGGAAAAGAATTGCAGTGATAATTGACAAACCTGAAGCAATGAATCCCAAGTGCGTTGGTGATTTCATGGATAACGGATGTAGCAAAATGCATGTACAGCGCCACTGTCAAATTGATCAAAGTAGTCAGATCAAAGATACGTTTAGCACTACAGCCTATGATGGGCACATGATAATTACTGTAATCCATGTCTCGTGATATATACTTGTCAAGTGAAATTTGTTACTGTAAAGAATAACTTGGAGGATTCGTCTGAAGCTTATAAATCAAGAACAAGTACCGAAGTACAACCAAGTGACTAATACAACAATCTAATGTCTGACCAAACACATGACAATATAAATAGATTCACTACTCTAAAATAGAAAACCAGAAAAAATACGTACTACCTTTTAACAACAGTACAAAAATGATCCCTCTAGTATATTGAATGCAAAACTCTGCAACTCGTCCATTGAAAAGAAAACGTGCTGTGAAAATAAGGTAATACCTGTAAATAAGCAGTATATCAGGAGAACGAGCTGCTCATCAAAAAGGGGGTTTCTGCAATGATCAATGACCACAAAATCAGAATGTCATACAAAACCCATCATAGCACATGATAATTATATACAGCATAATACAAAAGGCTCGGAGGCACAAACCCATCATCAAGTCGGGCAGTCAGCGCATTTGCAATTGCAAACGGAAAATATGCCAGGGCCTGCAAAAGGAAGTCAGTTTTTAGACATGACAAAGTATAAACATACTGGTATAGGCTCCATAAAGAACACTGCAAAGAAACCAGGTCATTAGGTAACTACCATGCACATTCCTGTCTTCAGACCTTTGGGTTCGTCACATAAGTGAGCCAGAATCATTCTTCCCTGTGCAGCAATATAAGCAGGTAAGTAATGTCCATAGAGTTATGAAAAACAGCATCTACTACAACAAAAGAAACGTGTCACCCATACTGGTGTATACAAATTGTTCAGGCATACCAAACCAGGAAGAACACAGTGATAAGTGTAAACTAGTCCAGCTAACAGCTGCTTATTCACAAATCACAACTACCCACAACCTGAATCCTCGAATTTAAAATGAAGAATTCTGTCACCGTGGTATAGATACCAAGAGACCAATCTAACAACCCTTGGATAAAGATTCAAAACAAGAGCAGAATCGCAACAGTACTGACAATGCCCAGATTGGCAAACAAAATGACGAATTAGTTTCAAACATGAAAAGGTGTTAAAGAGCAACAGCATCAAAACACAGATCAACAAGATATTTAATGTAGGTATTAGAAGAAGGCCTTACCACAAGATAGCCAAACGCAAAACCCGTTCCAATAATTAGCAGATGTGGTTGATTTCTCATTATATCTGAAGGAGATAGATAGGACCTGCATATTGATGTAACATCCATCAGCAATGACCTAACAGATTTTTTTCCTACATTATTGCTCTTTTTTTTAAAAGAGTAGATATACAATAGAACTCAGAAGGGTCAACAGCATACCACACGAGAGTTCCAGCCATGAGTAAACCGAAAGGGAAGAGCTGGTACAAATGAAGAGGGGTGGAAAGTCACATGGAGAAAAGTTTTATGCAATATGACAACAAATCTAGACCTTACCATTGCTAGTGCCAGCACCATGCTTCCTTTTCTTGCTTCAACGACTTTGTAAACATTGTGAGTGCTGTAGGTAGGTTACAACACTAGCTTAGTCAGCTTGATTAACACTTGAATGTGTGATCAGTTCTAAATTAAACTAATGTGGTGCCTTTCCAACTCAAAAGCTCAGATATCTGCCTTGCTAGCACCCAAAATCAATACAGGAGCATAAACTAGATAAACATCTAAAAGAATAAGAGGGCGATTCAGATCTCTCGACGCTGGAATTATTTGAACTGGAGTATTAGAGCTATGTACTACAATAAGAGGTATTTCAGATCTACTGAGCAAGCAAAAAACACAGATCAGATAAAGACGAGAATCAAAATAGAACTACACAAAATGACAAACAGAACTTACTTAGATCCAATCGTCGGGATTACAGCAAAAGCAATCATTAGAAACAGCACAATGCCATATAGCGAGATTTCTGGAAAAGAAGCAATAGACAATAGACTTTAGCATAGGGAATGTCATCATTTATCACTGTCCGAGTTCATGTTACAGTTTTCAGTTTTCACAGCGAATTAATAGGACAAGGTTACATCAGCAACAGATGAAACAGTCAGGCTCATGTTAAGGAATTTATTAATATACTATGGTTTTAACACAACAATTAAATTAGAACCATAAGCTTGGTAGTCCACATACCAGGAACAAGAGGCACCCAATTAAGGAGGGGCAATGATTTCCGGAAATCCTGCGCCCACCATTCAGCTCCTATGAAGGAAAATGAAAGGAAAGATGTGCAGTTAATATCAGTACTATATGGCTGGATATTGATCATGTATACATGACAGATACATATGCACGGTATATTAGCAGCAGAAAACTATGAAGATTGACAAGCTCGAGGTGGATTTGGTTCATGTGAAAGTTGATAAAAGTTAAGTCAAATAGTACCTGTGAAAAAGGTGAAGATATGGCACACATAAATCAGCATAAGGCCTTCAGTTGGCCCATTGACTATAGGAAGAACAAGTGTGTTTGTAAAATAGCTACACGTAGAACAATTATGTGTGAGATGGAAAGATGATACTCAAAAGCAAAACAACAAAAGTCTGCTGACGTATCATCAACGCAGATATTAGAATAATCATAAATATTACAAAGCATCAACAGTAAGAAGGTTTCAAACTAGAAAATAGTAGTGCTTCTGTGCTCTTGCGGAAACTAATTTGGGAGAATCTTTATAGGGTAGTGGCGGTGGCGGAGCCAGAAACTCAATATAGAGGGGGCCAAACATATTATATAATGTTAGACAGGGCCAAATCATCTAAATCTTGCTAATTTTGTTTGAGAAATGGAGGATTAAGAGCACACATAGTTGTATTTATGAGAGCATAGGTGGAGCCAAGGCCCCTGCCAGCACCCCCCCTGCCTCCGCCACTGGGTAGTGGGTGGTTCCAACATTGTTCCTAGTTGGCACCTTCTATGAGAGCATTAAAACACTTCCAACATAACCAGGGCCTGTGCGACCGCACAGGGCCCCCAAACTTGGGCCAAGTTTATATACTTTGTGAGGCTTTTTTCTCCTTTCTTTGCACGGCTTTGGGCCTGCCGGCCTGGTCTCGATCGCCCAAGCCTCTCCCCCGATCGCTTGAACAGCCCGAGTCTCTCCCGAACTCACTCCCGATCAGAGCGTTCTCCAGATCAGTCATGCCCGTCGCTTTGTTTCTTCTCAAGTCTCCTACTCGATCGAATCTACATGGCGTCAGCGGATCGCAAGGACAGGACCAGGCGGCCAGATTTGCGCCACATATTCAAGCAGAGATCAGCGCCAACAGTGGCGAACGCCGCCAAGAAAAGCAGATGGTAGCAGCTGGCCTACTCGGGCGCTAAGGCTAAGGCCAGATTGTTGGGGTCGGGGGCTTGTTTAGGCATCACCAACCAATCCATGCCCATCAGGTGAAATTTATTTTAGACTAGCTTTTCTGTTCAATAATTCAATGACTAATGGTCATACAGTCCGTGGGCACCAGTTCTCTGATTAATTAATAAATCACTTGATGTTACTTGCTTTGCGGTCAAATTGTTTGGGGGAAATAGTTGGTATATTTGATATATTTGTCAATATTACAAAATAACACATTAAAAATTATATAATTTAAATGAGAATATGTTAGTTGTAAGAATTTTTCAGATTGTAGGGCCTCATTTGCATTTCGCAATGGGGCCCCAAATTCCTGGAGACGGCCCTGAACGTAACAAACCACGTGGAAATAGTTGGTACAAGTAAGGTATATGAAGCTTCATGAATCATAGTTGGTACAAGTAAGGTATATGAAGCTTCACGAATCATTTAAAAAAAGGATGACACAAGCACTGCGAAACATGTTCATCATTTGAAAACTATAAAGCATCCAAAGGACTTGGAATCACAACTTCACAAGGGCAACATTGTCCAAACAAAAATACAACCTGTGGTAATAGGTGTAGAAGAGTATAGAACAATGCATGCTCCTAAGATAGTTTGATGCTGTAACATAGAAGTGAAAGAACAAATTAACTCACTGTTCCCAGGTTGCAAAGTAGAAGGGGACAGCCGAAATGACCCAAAACCAAAAGGTAGCATTTCCACACATAGCTGTGCTCCCAAAAGCCAGGGACTCAAACTAATAGATAAACTAATCAGTTCACAACAATTTTGGTATCTATGCATATGTAAGGAACAAAGTGATGAATATCCTTACAGTACATGCAAGCGCGTCGCATCCTGTTCAGGATAAAAGCTTGTCAGTGTCACATGCATGCTTTCCCAAAACTGAGTTCAGCAAGCCGAATTTGGAATGGAGATTACCGTGATCAAAAAGTTCGCCTAAAGGACTTGATGAGTTGGTACGTCTTGCTTGTTTACCATCCACAGCATCAAAAGTCTGCATCCATATTTCAATATGTATATTACAATTCTGAACTGGCAGTGACTGGAAATTACACATGGTAGAACCGTAAGAAAATCTAGAGATTTAGAGACCGGTAGGATAAGGGTCCACACGTTTAGAAGACATTTAGGAACCTTAACATGCATAAAATTAATAGCAAGCCCTCCGTGAATGGGTCATAAATGCTTTAACAATATTGCCAGAACTGCAGATTAATAACAATGACTCTACGAGCATTAGTTGAAGGGATGCCATCTTTATCTGTTCTACAGAAAACGTGACACCTGTGGTATGCTGGAAAGGGAGAATAAGATGGTACAGTATTGCATAGTAGGGTGAGCATATAAAGTTGGATACCTGGTAAAGGAAGAGAAGGATTCCATGCGCGAGATGAACCCATCTAGGGGGCGCTGTATCAAGATGAGGTGAATACAACTGCGGCAAAATGGCAGTGATAGATAAGTTAAAAGCTTGCTAGAGTATTACTGTGGCTGCAATTAACAAGCCGCACAACATTCATATTTGCTTGTTCCACATTACTGACATAACATAGCACTTACAAAGCCAATGAATGCCGATGTCAGCAGAAACATGAAACCTGTCAGCGTGATCTGGAAATAAAAAAGCAATGTTTTATCAGGCCATCAAACAAAATAGCATCGCTTGCGACGGCAGCATGTGCAGAACTCTCACCATGTTTGGTCTGCAGATGATTTCGACAAAGAGACAAAAGAAAGAAGGTTAGTCTCCAGTCCACATATTTGAAGAAACAAAACAGGATGAAGGAAAAAAAATGTAACAAACGAAATTACTTCCATTGAGTAACTACGATATATAATTTACCGCTGCTAAACTGTCATTACAAAACAGTAGTATATAAACAAGCATGGTGTGTCTTAGGTTCACCACGAACCCACTACAGCGAAATCCTTCATTAAAAAACATGTGTTCGGATCGGATCACTACGACCCTACATGAATATAAAATGACTACATTGAAGTTTCGAATCACTGGCTTTAGAGAAACTAAAGAACACCCCGCTAGCATGTGACGAAAGCGAGTAACTAATCCAGTATTAATTTATATGCAACGGAATATGTGCAAAGCAAGCTTTCCAGCGCCTCATTAGCAACTCCACTACCACTAAGCAAAAGTCAGGACCCGGAACTGAAGACTGCTTTCGCGTTGTCTGCACCCGGTGCCTGCAAGATGCTCCCCCAAGCAAAAGATGGCTCCTCGTTCTATAGTAAATACAAAGCGCGCACTCCAAATCACACACACACATGGGGCCATAGCTCGTAACTCGGCCTAACGGATCAACGCAGGATGCCTGCCAGAATGCTACCATCATCCGCGGTAAAGCAGCATGGAAACAGGGCGCATTTGCTTGCATCGAACAGGGGCTATTTCACGAGCATCAGCGCATTACTCGCGCATTGAGCTTGACACGGAGCGGATCAAGCGGGGCGCGCGCGCACCGGAAGCGCTCGTGGAGGACAGCATACGGAGCAGGGAGGGAGGGGAGGGGAGGGGAGGGCGCTTACGGGAACCAGAGCGGGAAGACGTTGACGAATCGCGACCAGAAGGGCTGGAGGATGTACTTGGCGACGATGGAGTGGTCGACGCCGCTGTACTTGTACTTGCGCAGCGTCGCCACGCCGTGGCTGCCGACGTACCCCATCTCCCCCCAAACCCGAATCCCCGGCCGGCGGAGGGAGGGAGGGAGGGAGCGAATGGGGGAGCGGAGTGGAGGGGGGGAGGAGGAGGAGGAGGAGGCCGCGTGCGCGCGCGTGGGCGAATGGGGGCGGCGCGACGGGTGGAGGAATTTATGCCAGGGGATCTGTCCCGTTGTGGCTGGCAATGGTGGTGGCCGCCTGTTGGGTGAGTGGTGATATGAGGCGGAGGAGAGGAGGGAAGGGAAGAGAGAGGGAAGGCCTGGCCTGGCCGTTTTGCGATTCGGCCCCTCTGCAGGGCATGGTTTTACGAATAATTACCAGTACTACTGTCTTGTCTGGGCCTGTTCGGCCGCTCTCCGCGGAGCGGAGCCGGCGGAGCGCCCTTTTAGCAGCTCTGCGTATTATACCTAGCAAGCCACTCCGCTCCGGCGCGGAGCCGCGGAGCGGAGGGAGTCCGAACGCGGCCCTAGGTCAACAAACAACTAGGAGGAGCAGACATTTTGTGGCTCATGTTGCTTCCCTTTTTGTTGACAATGTAGTGATGTAAAAATTATTGTATGCGGTGATGTGGCCACGTACATTTACTCAACGATGAGTGGTGGATCCAAAAGAAAATTTGACCGAGGGTTTTAATAGGCATCCATATTCTGAGTTTGGATTAAGGCCTATGTACACGATTGTATAAACATGTACAATGGCACGGGGAAAACTCATCTAGCATACAATGCATTTCCTATATATGCTCTATGCAAGTATATACCCCCTATGGTGATTATAGACGGATGCATCGAGAGGACGTGGAAAAATGATCTCTTGGCGCGAAAAATTCAAGCAAAAGGCCACATGTAGCTTTGTCACTTTCCAGTTGCGTCCTTGCATTTTGATCGTTTTTGTTCTTTTTGGTGTCTTCTATAAAGGCATTTTGTCCTTCGCTTCCCGTTCAGTGTTGTTTTTATGTTGTGGATTCGGTACTTCACGAAGTAAAGAGAAATTCCTTCTGTAGCTTGCCTCTTGCTGACAAAACGACAAATTAGGTCATAATGAGCAAAGAAAGCGTCAGGATAATAATCATTAAAGCTTGCCAACCGGTACAAGCGCAATCTTAATGGAAAGGGATATGTGTGTCTCCACATAGCAAACACTCACACATGTAACACAAGGTAGTACTTACATGAAATGTTTCTATCAGTTTCAAAAGTAGGAAAAGGAAGATGTGACCAAATGTATACGTGTCGAATGGTCTTTGCATCTTGTTGTTGTACAACATATGCCCGATTTCATAAACTTGCAAAAACGTGGAGGGCGAGGATGACATTAAAAAAAATCTCACCATCCCTATCGCAATCATTGTATTAGGACAATGTACCTTTTTTCCTAGGGCATTAGATAATACCATCATGCAAGTAACATTCACTCGTGGCTCGTGTTGTTGGAAACAATGACAAGTTGCAGCGACACATGAGCATTGTGACTGTCGTCTCTTAAATCTAGTTCATTTTTTAACTTCTATATTTGAACTCAGTAGAACGACATGAAAAAATCTCTCAAGCATCGAAATGTAGGCAAGAGTCGACTGCAAACTTGTCCACCACCCTTCAGTTTGTATGCGAGCCATTGCAATCATGATTTCTAGTGGATGGAATAATGTGTTTCCCTACATTATAGCAAAACCATCATACGTCGAACAAAACTTTATGTGCAACATTGCCATCAATACCAAAAGCATAGCAACAAAGAGATTTGACCATACACACTCGATGCCCATTCCTAGGTGCCGGACGGTATTGCATCGTTGTAGTACAACCTAGGGCCGATTTCACGAATTGCGAAAAGGTGGAGGGGCTGGCCGGCAAAGACCACGACAGAATTTCCCGTGTCCCTGTCTTCGTGTCCTGTGCGTTTACCGTCCGTCAACGCGGGCCAGGGTTTCCTTCTTTGTGGGGCACGTGAGAGAAAACCCAGCCCAACGACCAGCCCACGGGAAGCTTCTGCTCGCTCGAAGCCCATGGAATATTCTTGCCTTGGGCTGAAATCCGGGCTCCCGCGTGACAAAGCCCACCCGGCACCCCACAGGTCGTCTTCCCATTCCCCATTCCTCGCCGCTCTCCCGCGCCGCCGCCGCCAAGGATGGGGAGGGTGCAGCAAGCCATGCGCGCCGCCAAGGTCCCCCGCCACGCTCTCGTCCCGAAGCCCTCCGCGGCGTCCACCCCGACGCCCCCTCCCCCGCCACCACGTGGGCCTCGTCCCGCCGACGGTAAACCTCCCCACGGCAAGCCGCCACGGAGAACCCCCAGGGCCGCCTCCGAGCACGCGGGGGCCCTGGCCCTGCCGGACCGGCCGGCGCCTCCGGCCGAGAAGAGGCCCATCACCACGCCCGCGGAGCTCTCGGCCGCCATCCGCGCCGCGGTGGACGCCGACGTGGACGCGGCCGCCTCGCTCGCGCTCAAGGCCGCGCCCACCATCCCGCTCCCGGCGCAGTCGCTCGCGCTCCTCCTCCGCCGCCTCGCCGCGCACCGCTCCGTGGCCGCGGCGCGGGACCTCCTCGCGGCGCTCCCGTACTCCGCCGACAACCCCGCGCCGCGCCCGGCGCTCCTGGCCCTCGCCGACGCGTGCTGCCGCCGCGGCGACCCGCGCGAGATCGGGCAGCTCCTGCCCGTCCTCGCCGACCACGGCGTCCGCGCCGACGCCCACGTCTACAACGCCCTCATGAAGGGCCACTGCGCCGACTCCGACACCGTGGGGCTCCTCGGCGTGCTCCGCCGGATGAAGGACGACGGTGTGGACCCCGACATCGTCACCTACAACACCCTCGTCTACGGCCTCGCGCGCGCCGGGCTCGTCGCCAAGGCCAGGACCTACCTCGACGCCATGGCTGCCGAGGGCCTCTTCCCGGACGTCATCACCTACACGTCGCTCATGAACGGGATGTGCGTCAAGGGCGACGCCCTGGGCGCGCTCAAGCTGCTCGAGGAAATGGAGGCCAATGGGTGCGAGCCCAATGACAGGACGTACAACACGCTGCTCATGGGGCTCTGCAGGAACAGGAAGCTGGACAAGGCCGTCGAGGTGTACAAGTCCATGGTAGGGGCTGGGATGAAGCTCGAGCCGCCGGCGTACGCGACGTTCATCAGGGCATTGTGTCGGGCGGGGAGGGTTCCGGATGCATATGAGGTGTTTGATTACGGGATCGAGAGCAAGAGCATTCCGCAGGCAACCGCGTACAGTGAGCTCGAGAGCTCACTCAAGTGGCTGCGCAAGATGAAGGAGTAGGATGAAGGTGCGAGGAAGACTAATAAGCCATTGGCTTCTGTTGCTGCTGGTGCTTGCTTCACACCTGATTCAGTGAGTTGCATTGCCTGGCTTGTTTTGATACGGTAGATTAAGCAAAAACATTTGAAACTACTACTGTGTTTGTATGGAGTGATACTATCTGTTCAATCAATCAGAATGTAAGATGAAATTTTCGAAAACGTGAATATGTCAAGATATCTTACTCATGTGTCAAAATTTAGTAGCATGATGTAGTGCCATTCACAACATACACTTGTTATCTGTTTTGTTCAACTGGCTGAATTAGCTTGTACTCCCTCTGTATCAAAATATGACGTTTTTTGACACCATCATATATTGAATGTACATGGAGCATAATGTTGGTAGCCTATAGAGACAGGGCTCTTCTAAGTTCTGATAAAAAAAAAAGCAAACTGATTTTGAATGGTCCAGGAGCATATCCAATGCCCAATGGTGTATTGCTAGGTACAAAACTGAATATGATTCTCCTGCACCTTCAGAAAATGTTCCGAGAGTTGGACTGTTAAGAGTCAGTGTAGGATTGATCGATATTCAGGGTTTCATGCCTTCCCCTGTTAACGGTATAATATATATATGTGTGTGTGGTTACTTCCACCACGACTTTAACTATATCTTCTCGGAAAGACCCCTAAGAAGCAGAGGTAGATTTTCTTTTATCTAGTTTCCCTTTTAGCTATTTTCATGATGACCTGAAATGGTACCAGCATCTATTCATCCATTGGTTAAAAGTTGAAAACAATACAATATTTCTTGTAATTTAGAATCATGAAGTTGCTCTGGCACGGAGCTTAGCACCTCTGCAACTACCTGCAGCGTTAGTCGTTTGCAGCGTGACTGTTAGCTTTCTGCTAATAACCAGGAAGGTCTAGTTATGCGGTGCCTCCTGAAGATCATACTACTACATGAACATTGCGAGCACACTATCTATAGTTGTAACTTGCAAGGCAACTGGAGAAGCATGTTTTTGTGGAGCAAGTTCCAGTGCATCTTGATGAAACAGCGACACATTCATCTGGCAGTGTGATGTTGCTTACCTGCATGACAACAGACCATGTGAACCATCCTTC
Organism: Triticum dicoccoides; assembly: GCF_002162155.2. Taxonomy (NCBI): domain Eukaryota; kingdom Viridiplantae; phylum Streptophyta; class Magnoliopsida; order Poales; family Poaceae; genus Triticum; species Triticum dicoccoides. The sequence continues at coordinate 81,350,428 of NC_041391.1, forward strand.
CTTCTCCAAGGTGTGTGAGCTCGATTGCTGGAACACCTAGAATTTGTTAGAATTCTTTGCCAATCTCAAACATTTAGCTAATTCAATTATTTTGTTTCCCCTATCTGCAGATAACCGTTGCCATTATACAGATGATCATGGTTTAAACCCTTGGAGCGGTGAGGAGTTGTGATGCAGCACAAGATCGCTTTTTTTTTGTGAACAGCGCACAAGATCACTTTCGCAATGTCGTGCTGGAAGGGTTTACATCATGCCGCAGGGAAGAACACAGGGTTTACATCATGCCGCAGGGAAGGAGAACACACTAGACTGCTTCTGAGTTTTGACCCCAGGAGGATCAGATTGCTGTAGCTATCTGAATAGACCACCCGAGATCTCTATCTCTGAAGCGACTCGCGGGGAGGTGCAGGTTTGGTGCCGGTGACGGAGTTGACGCAGTGTATTGCGTAAATCGTTCAGTTTTTGGGTGTGTGACAGATTTTGGTGGACTGAAAACCGGATTTCTCATTCCTTTTTTTTTTGGCGAGATCAATAGATGTTTATTCCATCAATGTAGAGTGACAATCCTTTGGAAGAGTTCCTCAATGCAAGCGGGTCCTATGTCGAGCCACACGGCCGTAGCTCACTCAGAGCGACTATACTTTGCTAGACAATCTGCAACACTATTCTGAGACCTATGAAGTTTCTGGGGAATAAACACCTATCGATCATAACCTTTTTTTTAAGAAAACTGCTGACGGTCTGCTTGTTTGTTGTTACACTCTGCGCTTTGAGCTCTGGGTTGCCAAATCGCCTGCAAACACAAGACTGAAATCCATGGCTGCTAACTAACTGAAACTAGACACTATAGCAAGCTGAACCTTTGTAAATACACAAGACATGATTAACCACCAAACTTTTCCTTTCTCAAGTCTTGTACTGCCCATATGAAATATGCAGATTATGCGTTCTTGTTGTTAGGTGTTAGCCAGTGGCGACCTCTTGTGCAGTTTGTCGGCGCAGCTCTGAACGTGAGCTTCGAGCAGCCGGTCGGGCAACATAGGGCTGAATCATGACTTCATTAATGAAGGACGCACACTTCTCAGACGACAGTGAACAAGTGACACCGCCGGCTTGACAGCAACTTGCAACGCAGAACAGATCATCTTATTTATTCATACCAGAGGCCCAACTTTTTTCACCGGAGTAATGAGAAAGCTAACTCGTGAAATACTCCCTCTGTAAAGAAATATAAGGCCTTTTAGTACTTCAGACGACAGCCAGCTCAAACGAGTCCTTCAGTCACTGCATCTCAAAACAAAAAGAGAAGGAAAGCAGCACCAGGCAGGCAGTTGCAGCTCAACATTCAACATTCAGTAGACAGGACCAGATAAAAGTTCGACATGGTAGGCGCTGGTCAGCAAACTATGCGGTTAAATTCCTACAAGTCGACCGCACAGTTCACCGGTGTGTACCACATAGTACGAAGAGGGTCGACACAAAATGGGCACCCCCAACAAGCCATTTATGCATCTCAGCCACACGGAATGGAAGAACCTACGCCTCGATCACAAGCCATTTCCGCATCTCCAGATACCTGCAGAGCAACCAACACTGTTATCAGTCAAACAACTTTGTACTATTACTTGTATCTCAAAATTTTGTATGATTCAAACACTACACACTAGCTTCACCATTGTGAAAACTGGACCAAAAGCTCCAAAGTTAAATCATCTAAGCTACTGGACAAAGCCCAATGCAACAGTTAATTTCAAGCGCACGCCTTCAACTTGTAATTTTTTTACCTAAAGCCTTCAGCTTCTACTATTGGCGTATTCTGAGCCTTTGGCTACCATCAGAAGCTAAAAGATCAGTTGTTCAAATACCTCCATTAGAGGGAAATGCATTAAATAGATGCATTCAGTTGGAACCTAATGGGTATACTTTTGTTAGAAATATACGAGCTAGATAGTCAGTAGCAAATCAAAACTAATAAAAATCATGCAGAAAAACCTCAAGCAAGATAGTCAGTAGCAAACCAAATATAGGAGCTAGACAGTCAAGGGATCCTTCCAGTCAGGTGCCGTAGCATGCTGGAGTCTCACCTTCTTAGGTGCGGCTTGAGGACCCCGAAACAAGCAACTTCCTTAAGCCCCCCACTGATCAAGGCTAAAATTGACTACGTAAGTGTTCCACTTATAGCAAGTTGTATTACTTCCATTCAGAAGGAAAGATTTATTTGGATTCAACTGCTCCTTACTCAATCATGATTCACTCCAACGATGACTATCATGCATAGTAGTTACATTTTAATACATATGTTTAACTAAAGAGTCAAGAATAGCGTATTCCATATCCATTAGGGGCTGGTATGAATTATTGCAGATTCATAACAATCATCACAAAGGTTGTAAAGATCTTCTTTGATGACCAGACAGCATCTCTTGGTGAACAACCTGTTAAAGCTATCAGGGCCAGGGGAATTTGCTTGACGACACTATTGACCTCCTATCCAGAGAAGGGGGTCAAGAGGTAGCCAAGATCCTAAACTTGTTTTACGAGATCAGATAGATCAAATAACATGAGGAGGTTTGCCGGGACAGCCACTCTGTTATCGAATGTTCTTGAGATGATCGCAGCTTTGACTTCATCATCATCGGTTGAGGAGCCCTGACGGTCCGAAAGAGGTTGAATGAGATTTCTTCTGTAGGCTTTATTGGCCACCACATGATTGGATTTTGAGTTTTCATCTCTGAAGCAGACTCATCTGATAGTGAAGCTAATTTTCCAGTGGAGCTTAATGTGATTTTTGATTACTGTAATGTTGCTTTTTACAGCGGACATATGCCTTTGTTCTTCAAGATCAATGATAAGGTTGACGACTAAGTTTCAATTTGCAATCAACAATGAGAGGTGGGAAAGATTTCTGCTTCGGATTTTTAAGGCTCTTTAATGTTTTCGAAATTAGAAGAGATGTGCCTCTGCCATCTCAGTTTTTGAAAGAGAGACTACAAGCTTGTTGGAATACCTCTATAAAGCCTAGGTGGTCACCCCAAAAGTTCTTCAAGGTGGAAGATCTTTGCTTTAAGGACTTTGGTTTGATTGTGCAGAACACAGGGATGTATCCGAGGTGTATCTTGAAAGTTTAACAATGGTATTAGGGAAGATCATACATAGTCTAGGACTCCAGGCAACCAAGGTTAAAAATATTTTCATACTTTATTTATTGTTTTGTGAAAAAGTGAAAACATAAAACCTTTAGTAGTATAAGGTAAGCAATTCCCACTTTAAATTTAAATCTCATATGTAGAATTCAGTTACAAATTGTGGGTGAAAAACTATAATCAGAATGTTATAAGTTTGATACTATCTCTAAATTGTACTTGTAAGATTTAATTTTGATGTTTCACATGTTTGCAATTTCAATCTCAAATAATAAGTGAGGACGTCCAAAAATAAATTATAGAGATGTTGAAAATAATCAGATATATCAAGTAAGATAATTAACATCTATTTCCTTGAGAGCATTATTGTGATATATTGCGGTCACACTTCTACTAAAATTAAAACCTACCATGGTAAGGGTATTATCTGTTTCCTTATTTATGAAGTGGCAGCTGACTACACTAGCCCTCTAATGACATTGGGAAAAAAACTTAATGAATGTGGACTCTTTGATCATACAATTGACAGTCCATAACTCTAGAAAATATCAACATCTAAAAAACAATAGAGGGGGATTACATATGTGAGTTAGAGTGAAAAACAAAGATATGATGATAAATGTTTAACCAAACCGCCTACAAGGCTGAGATTGTTCAATAATTCCAAAGCGAGCACTAGGTATTACAACAATCCCAAACGAAAAGCAAAGTGAAATGGCAATTTATATAGGCACGAGTTAATAAACGAAGTTCGAAGCCAAATGCCCAGGTATAGTTGGTTATCAGTTACTTGTGTAGAGGAGACAACATACAAATCACACTTGGATCTTATCGATTTGTAGCCACAAAAATAGCAAGTGCGATGTTGCAACCAGTAAGAGTAAACAGAAAATATCTATGAAGCAAAAGAAGGGATATATTTCATTCTACTACAACTTAAGGAAAAGCCAACTTACTCAATTAATACATCACGATAGCATATCCATCTGAACCAATCATGTTATGTATTGTGCAAAATTTCAGCTCCATCATGTCCACCACCAATGCCCATGCCTACAAGGGGGCATTCCAACCATTATGTATCTCATCTTGAGAAACATCTGCACTGCAGCAATGCACTAATACTTCCATCATATCAGATTGAATATATACAAGGGGGCATTGATGAGATATTAGGATAAACTCACATATGTAATTTGAGGAAAACAACTACAGTTTGATAGATCATGATGAGTAGATAAACAAAACCGCATCTACTATCAAATAAAGAGAATATTCTTGAAACAATTAATACTCATGAGTGCCATAAAATTGAAGAACATGCGCACTTAGACTATTAGCTGACCTGAAGGGAGAAGTTACCTAAAATTATGCTTAAGCTCGCTCCATGACATACCCATACTTATAAGCTCTAGCAATAAAAGGGATCATGATTATTCATTTTAAAATTATATTTAACCGGTAAAGATAAATAAACTGAATTTGTTGTTTTTCTACCTTTGCCACTGGCAGAACAAGTGTTTTTAAAATATCAAGCCAAATCGTTATTGTTGATTTTAAGATCAGCATGACCAATGATAACAAATATTGAATGAACAAAAGCTTCAGAATATGCCAACTGATCTACCTATTTGACATTTCATTTGGTTCAAGCTAGTTTTTATTCATGTAGTTGTCTTCAGTTGCCAGCTGTTATGCATCTCATCTTGAGAAGTATCTGCACTGGAGCTATGCACTAATACTAACATTGTACAATTCTGAATATGCCAGTAGGCGTGGCAACAATAAAATTTAATTCGATTGTTATACAAAGAACTGCTGATCTTTGTGTCATTGTTTTATTCTAGGATAACAACAGAGCAAACAGATAATGAATCTCACACCTCTGACTTAAACCATATAATTCCATAATAAGAGTATGAGAATAGGGGGGGGAAAGCATTGCTACATTTTATTTTGTTTTTGGACAAAGGAGACGCACAACCGGTTTCAACTAAGGGAACTCAAAATCATGATAGAGTAGAATCACCTCTCCAGAAAAGCAGAACTGGCTAGCTACCAGTAAAAGATGTTTTTCCAAAATCATAACCATCACACAGAACGCCACCTAACAAACATCCAAAAATAAAATGCTAGAACAACATCGCTATATGTTAAGCAGATCATAATTTGTTAGCTTAACATGAAAGGATGTGAACAGCATTCAATCAACCAATTATAAATAATATCTTGGTTTGTTATACCTACAATGTAAAGGCATATGCTATTACCTGCAACATAGATGCTTTCGAACGGATGATAGCGAGCCGCGAAGTTGGTTCTGGAAACTTTCTTGAACTTCAGCGACTCAAGCTGGATCGTGAAGAGGTCGGTAGGTGTCCGTAGGAACACCACACTATTGTACTCAGCAAACCCCTTTATGCATAGGGGCTCTCTCTTCTTCTTCCGTGAACTCAAGAGAAATAGCTTATCCAGTTCAACAGTTCTTGCTAGCACCCATGAAGGAACACCATCAGAATCGGTCTCCATCTTCCATAATTGGACGCTGAATTTTGACAGAAAGAAAATACCAAGGCCACCACCCACTGCCCGCATAAGCTGGAGTTTGGTAGGAATGGCATCCACCGGCACTGGTAACAGGGATAGGACCTGCCTCTCCAAATCAAACTCAAGGATGCCATCCGATCTTTCCTTAACTTTCATGTCAGAGAGCAACCAGTACAGGGAATGCCCAACTAGGATACTGGGAAATCCCGTACAAATCACGGAAGTGCGATGCTTGGGTGGAAGCAGTAATGAGATGAGAGCACCCCATCCGCCAGTCCCCGACGAGTAAACACGGGCGATCGCTGTATCTCCTTGCTCGTATACCTGTGTGGTTACCAAGACCACTTGGAAGTGCTGTCCGTCTCCAGCGGCGCGAGACACAGCCCCGCCGATCGAGGTCTCCCTCTCATCGAAATCGGGCGGAACGGCGATGCGGTGCCTATCGCCATTGAAGGGGTCCAGTACCAGGACCTGGTTCCGCGATCTGTCGAAGATAAGCACGAGGCCATGGCGGGATCCGAAGAGTTGGAAGTGGCCGACGCCGTCGTCCTCGCCGAGGAACGAGTAGAAGCTGTCATCCGGGGTAGGAATACGATTGGGGGGATCCATCGTAGGCTCGAAGTAATGTTCTCCGAAGAAACCGAGGAGGGGAGGGCTGCGGCTGTGGTGGATGCGGAAGCGGCGGAGGAAGCGGGGGTCGGAGACGAGGCGGCGCCATTGCTTGCAGACGGCGGAGGCGCAAGGGAGTGAGGACGGCAGAGGGGCGAGGCGGAGGAGGATCTCCGAGAGGAGGTCGTCGTTCTCGAGCGGCGCCGGCGGCGAGCGTGGGCGGCGGCGGCGGTGGCGGCGGCGGTTCATCTCGCCCTGGTCACAGCGAATGCGGAAGTGCGTGGTGTCGAATATCCCACGGTGTGGAGTGACCCTGAGACGCTCGAGATTCACGCTGCCGGTGAGATTGAAGCCCAAAATTATTATTTTTCCTTTCGGGACAGAGAAAGAGTGAGCCCACGAGAGCTGAAGTAAACAAAGCCCACTACACACAAGCAACCAACTTCTCGCCTCGCGAGCTAGGGGTTTTCTCCTCCCGGAGGCGACCGTCGCCACTGTCGAGCCGTTCCCCGTTCCCTCCCCTGCCTTCGCTCCTGAGATCATCTCGGGCTGATCACGGGGTGATCCTAGATCACCGCCCGGCTGAAAGATCGAGGATGTCGACTAGAGGGGGAGGGGGATGAATAGGCGCTTTAAAATAATTACGGTTTAGGCTTGAATAAATGCGGAATAAAACTAGCGGTTAATTTGTCAAGCACAAAACCTACAACAACTAGGCTCACCTATGTGCACCAACAACTTATGCTAAGCAAGATAAGCAACTATGTGATAGCAAGATATATGACAAAGAACAATATGGCTATCACCAACACCGAAAACATCATAGAAGACGTATGTGAACTCCGTTTTTGATGAACTCAAGCTTGTCATCAAGATGACCATAAGCTCTAAGACTCACAAAGATAACCAAACAAGAACCATGAAACATGATGCAAGGATGCAATGGTTTGAGCTCTCTACTAACGATACGATCAAGCTACCAACTTGAGAGCCCCCCTTGATAGTACGGCAAACGATCCTATAACTCGGTCTCCCAACTACCACCACAAGACCGGTAAAATAGAAAATCTATCAAGGGAAAACCTTTGCCTTGCACATGGTCCACTTGAGCTAGATGAAGACGATCTTGACTCCCTCAAGTTGGACCACCTTTCTTGATTGCGTTGGCTCGATGAAGACTAGATGATTGCTCCCCCATAGTTCACTATGGGTGAGCCACTCTTCGGCGCATCTTCACAAGTCCATTGACACCACAATGGATGGCAAGTTCAAGCACTTGATCTCTTCGTGATGCTCCACTTGAACTTGCACACGACAATCTTGATGACGATCACCACTTGATGTCATCCTTTCCATGGGTTGTATGATATCTTCCTCTTGACGCAAGCCCATGGATACGTACCTAACCCCACATAAAACTCTCACATAGACCATGGGTTAGTACATAAAGTGTAATGGACAATGTTTACCATACCATGGGATCACTTGATCCCTCTCGGTACATCTTCTATGCTTTGTGAGTTGATCAACTTGATTCACTCTTGACTTAGTCTTGATCAACCTTGAATCTTTGCAACTCTCTTTATTTGGATGATGTCTTGAAGGTAAACATGAATGATCACACAACCTTCTTCTTCAAGACATGCTTGCAATAAGCTCAACACTGGCATGACCAATCTTTGGATAATTCCTTAATAGCACCTTGGTCAACTCAAAAACTCCTTGAAACCAACACATGGACTTCAAGAAAAGCCTATGAACAAATCATTCAAATACAACTCAAGACAACCATTAGTCCATAGAGATTGTCATCAATTACCAAAACCAAACATGGGGGCACCGCATGTTCTTTCAATCTCCCCCATTTTGGTAATTGATGACAATCACTTTCAAGAGAGTTTATATAAGGAATTATGCATCACCATGCAATGCAACAACTAATAGTGCATGCGAATGAGATGCAAATGCTAAGGAACAAAAACAAAGCAAGAAGAGATAACTCTCTAAACTTCTCCACAAAACTCTCTGAAACTTCTCCCCCATTGGCATCAATTGCCAAAATGGGCGAAAATCTAAGAAGGCCAATATAAATTGTGGTCCTCCATAAATTGTGTATTTCTCAACAAGAGAGTGGAATGCAATACACATACCCAACTGCCAATACTTGAAGGAAGACAAACTATATTGATGCCCAAAGATTGCAACAAAAAGATATGCCACAAAGACATAACAAAGAGAGACACAAGCAATCAGAAGATACCAATTGAAGCAAGCAATCAACGGATATCAATTGAACCAACTAGACCAATGATCCTACATGCCACAAGAATAAAGATATTATGAAAAGCGCAAAGGAGTGTTCTAAAGAAACTAGAGAAGCTCCCCATGATTTGTGCACACATAAGAATTTTTGTATTTGAATACAAAGTGCACAAAATAGGATCATAGCTCCCCCAAAATCAATAGAAACTCACATCCAGTGCAAGTGAGCATATAGGAAACAAAGCCTAGCGCTTGCAACAAGCACATGGTTGAGCAACATGTAAAAGAGGCAACTTAAGAATAGGCTCAACCAAAATGATGTGTGTGAGTCATGGCGAAGCACTTGAGAAGACTAAGATTAGGATGAGCATTAAGCATCAACATAGTCTTGAAAGAATGAGGCACACGGTGCAAGGCCTATCATTCCCACACACAACTGGCAAATGGGTTCACAAGCTTACTAATAAGCAAAAGAGAACCTATGCTTGTGACAATCCGTGGTGAAGATAGACGAGGGGTGTCTCATCAAGACGAGGGATACCAATTAAGATGGCAAAAACCTCGTAAAGATAAGCAAGAGGAAAATAATCTTCACCACACAAGAGTGCAACAAGATGCAACGATAGAGGACACACACTCAAGGCAAAAGCTTTCACGGAGCCACCAAATAAATAATATAAGAAAGACAAGGTGGACGTGAAAGAAAAGATATCAACTAGAGATGTAATTTCTCTCAAGTGTATAAGGTTCTATGTAGACGAAATCATGATGATATATATATCTACAAAGAAGGATGTACACCCGAAATAGTTACAACACGAAGGAACAAGATATCCACAAGGAAGTCATAAATATACCAGTAAGATATTTGCTTGAAAGCATAGCACTTGGCTAGATATGGTCTTATTGTATATAAATGAAGTCCAAACACACATCCATCAAAGGCATCACAACTAGCAACAAGAGATCATCGTTGGGATGCTTTGAGAAAGGAAACAAGTATCACAAGATATGAAATGAATATCATGCCAAGATGCAACCTACACAAGGTTGAATGCAAGAGGAGAAAGCATGAATAGATACTTGTTACCGAGATATCATTGGAAGGATGTAGTAGATACCAATTGAAGGTAGATAGTAGTTCATTGATCATCCTTGCTTGACTCCAATATGCACATGGTGACAACACCTTCCTTGTGAGTGAGCCGAGCATCCAATGCATCTCCAAATGTTCCTAGAAGAACAACACAAACTAAACGGTACCCAAACTCATCGGGACCAAATAGTTAGAAACACCAATACATAGGACAAACTCCACATAAATATGTGCATATAGATATGAAAATGAATTTCATGCACATCTCATCCAAATTGAGACTAGGTGGAGTTTCCCCTATATATTGAGTTAACGAAAGAAAGCATGCCAAATAGAATACATGAAGTAAATATGCATGCTCAAAACTTTCAAGAACCGATACCAAAAGACAAAGAAATGCCAAGTGAAAAGGATACCAAATGGAGAAATCATCACTTGGAAGATATCATTAAAGATACATCAAGGAATGAGATATCCATTGATACACACTAAATTAAAGATGTCAAACTCTCAAAGAGAGGATGGTTCCAAACAAACCAAGCTCCCAACAAAGTTTCATGATGGCACAAGGTACCAAAAGAAAACGGCTTGCCTTCCACCAACACACACTTGATAAGGATCACAAGAAGAGTGTTCTAAAGAAAATAGGATAGCTCCCCCACGAGTTGTGCATTATAAAGAATTTCCTTTTGAATACAAAATGCACAAGGTGGGATCACCACTTTCACTATATCTAGAAAACACTAGACAAGATCAAGAAATTAACAAGATCCACAAGTGGTATGGAAGACAACGGGAGTTGACACAAACCTTGGCAAGAGAAAAGGCAAATAAAAACAAAAGCCAATGTAAAGATGATCAATTAAATTCTACCACACATAAGTGATTACCAATTGTCAAAAGACAAGAAGTATTTGGAAATAATTCCCGGTGGTAGATAGCAAGGATATCCGACATCGTCTTCACTCCAAACAAAAAGCAAATTGCAACTTGTAGAGCTAACATGCCACCTAGGAACAAGATAATTTACAATATCAATTATAGGTGACAATATCTCAAATGTACACATTTTCTAGGCTTGTAATATGCACATAGCATATTACTCCCCCATATTGTGATACCAATGAAGAAAACTTAACAAGAGGCAATAAGAGGATCCAACACGAGATAATCAATGGAATTTTTAGAATTTGAATTTCTCATGAGAGATATACCACCTAGCGACTAGATAATCTTGAAATATCAATACTAGATGGTATTACTCATGTGCACACATTTATAGGATTGTGAGGTGCACAAAGCACACCACTCCCCCATAATGGATATTCCATTAATCTCTCACAAGAGCCAACTAAAAAATAAACAAGATGCACTAAGGCTCAATGAACGACACACAAGTACATGATGTGCAAACCAACATACACAAAGGCAATTTGGAAACACATCATATACAAACACATGCAAGGAACAAAACCAAAACATGCAAAGGGGCAAGTAACTTTCAATGTAAACAATTTAAGTACAAGTTACCGCAAGGAGGCACATTGGATATAAGATAGAAACTTGACAACCCAATTGACTTGTCTTGAGACAACAAGAAAGATGAAGTCCCCTTAATTCTTCATAATGTAGCCAAGTCTCCAATGACCTCCAACAACACCTATTGATCAAGTTTGGGCTTGTTGGTCCCCAACCAAGTTGGGTCCTAAGAGGTTAGTCACAATAGGTTTGGCTACCCAAATGGTTCTTTGCTTGACACCACTTTGAGTACCAACAAACTTGGCAAACACATTGCCAACCTTATCCTTACCAAGAGAATAGATATCATCAATAATAATTGGGTTGGATAAGTTACCACTAGTGCATGAAGAAGCGACGTGACCTTTCTCACGGCATAAGTAGCAACGTCTACTCTTCACTTTCTTCTCACTTGATTTCTCAATTTGAGAAGCATTAACTTGAGTCTTCTTGGGAAGAGGCCTTTCTTCAACTTGATGTTGAGCATGATATTGAACTTGTGCCCTCTTCCCCTGTTGCTTGACACTAATGGCTTTCTTCTTCAATGGGCAAGATCTAACATGATGCCCTTCGACTGTGCACTTGAAGCAAACAATCTTGGCCGAATTCTTGACTTGTTCTTGGCCCTTCTTCTTGTTCAACTTGGACTTATTCTTCTTGTTGGAGTTGAATCCAAGTCCACCTTTGTCATTGGGGGATTTTTGCACACTCAAGATATTGTTGAGTGTGTCCTTCCCTTCATGACACTTTTCCAAGTCTTTCTTCAAAGAAGTGACTTGGGCCTTGTGCTCTTTGATTTCCTCTACATGGTTAGTCTCAACACAAGTACTAGAGGAAGTATAAGCTTCATCGTTAGAGCAACAAGGCAAGGAAAGCAATTCATCACAAGATGTACTAACATTGTGAGTAGATGAATTACAAGGACTAGCACATGGAAATATACTATTTTGACTAGAAGTAGTGCTAGTATCCACATGAGGCTCACTAGATGTTACCTTAGCAATCATGGCCTCATGAGCTATCTTTAGCACACTATGGGATACTAGAAGGTCATCATGAGAGCTTGAGAGCTTTTCATGACTTTCTTCCAATTTCCCATAATTGCAAGATAGCACCTCAAGTTGAGCCCGTAGCTCAACATTCTCCTTCAAAATGGATGCTTCGCAAGTAATAGAATTAGTAGCACAAGCATCATCATTAACAACAAGAGGAGAAGGCAAATTGGCAAGCTCTTTTAAATAAGAAGCTTCAGGTTGAGCATGAGACTCGGTGAGTTTGATGAGCTCACCCTTGATGACCCTTGAGCCATTTTCGAGGTGCTCAAAATCCTCAAGGAGTCTAGCATGAGCAACTTCAAGCTTAGCATTTTTAGTTTCAAAAACATTGGCCACCTCAAGAGCTCTATCAGTAGATTCCTTCACTCTAGACAATTCTAGAGCAAAAGTCTCCTCAAGAGATTCCTTGGTGGTTTGTTCATGTTCAAGAGCTTGAGATAGCTCCGCGATCTCATTTGCGTAATCACGCCCATGAGCTTCCATTTTCTCAATGGTGACCTCATGCCCCTCGAGATGAGATTCCAACTCCTCAATATATTTCTTGCCCTGAATGGCAATGGACATAATTTCCATGAAGTTGGAACGAGCAATTTTATTTTTATGAAGAGCTTTACAAATCATCTCCCCCTTAGTTTTTAAGGAGGCAACATTATCATTCTCTTCATCATTATCCTCATCATCATTAGCATCAACATCATCATCAAGAGACATATTGGGGTACAAAGTAGGAGATACCTTTGATGCCTTAGCCATAAGGCAAAAAGCAATAGATGATGATGTAGGATCCCTTGAGGCACCATTAAACACCACATCTTGTTCCATGGAGTGTTCGGTTTCCTCTACATTGTTAGCACAATAATTCGAGGAAATAGATGCATTTTTATCATGGCAACAAGACATAGCAAGCATATCATCATGCGATTTAGTCAAGCAATTTCTACATGATATGCAAGGACTATCAACACAAGCATGTGAAACATTTGGAGTGCTCGAAGTGTTAAATCCCAAAGAAGGAGCATTGCAATAATATAGTGATGAAGGATCATCCACAGTAAGCATACTATCATCATTGCAATGACCAACACTACTCACCATATCATTTCCTTGTGGCAAACCACATGTAGGTGAAGTAGAAGAAGTTGAGAAGACTATACGACCGGGGGTGGAGGGAGAACAATCATCCCCACAAATATTGGACACACCATATTTATCTTGAAGCTTTGTCCATAACTCATGAGTATCTCGGAATGACATGAGTTCAAATATAACTACATTGCTCAAAGCATCAAAAAGCACATTAGAAGCTTGAGCATTGAGATAAGAGTTTTTCTCATCCTCTAAAGATAATCTTTGGGGATCCTTTGGAGGAGAAAAACCCATATCTACAATTCGCTCTAAATTTGGGTCCATGACCCTAAAGAGATTAAGCATGCGAATTACCCAAACATCAAAATTTGTGCCATCGAAACTAAGAGTGTCAGAGAATCCTAATCCTCTAGTCGACATCTTTACTCTCTAGGCAGTAAAGCCTAATAAAGAGAGACGAGGCTCTGATACCAATTGAAAGATCGAGGATGTCACCTAGAGGGGGGGGGGGTGAATAGGCGCTTTAAAATAATTACGGTTTAGGCTTGAACAAATGCGGAATAAAACTAGCGGTTAATTTGTCAAGCACAAAACCTACAACAACTAGGCTCACCTATGTGCACCAACAACTTATGCTAAGCAAGATAAGCAACTATGTGATAGCAATATATATGACAAAGAACAATATGGCTATCACAAAGTAAAGTGCACAAGTAAAGGGGCTCGGGTAAGAGATAACCGAGGCACGCGGAGACGATGATGTATCCCGAAGTTCACACCCTTGTGGATGCTAATCTCCGTTTTGAGCGGTGTGGAGGCATAATGCTCCCCAAGAAGCCACTAGGGCCACCGTAATCTCCTCACGCCCTCGCACAATGCAAGATGCCGTGATTCCACTAAGGGACCCTTGAGGGCAGTCATCGAACCCGTACAGATTGTGACCCTTGGGGGTGGTCACCGAACCCGTACACTTTGGCAACCCTTGGGGGCGGTCACCGGTACCCGTCAAATTGCTCGGGGCGATCTCCACAACCTAATTGGAGACCCCGACGCTTGCCCGGAGCTTTACACCACAATGATTGAGCTCCGAACACCACCAACCGTCTAGGGCACCAAGGAACCCAAGAGGAACAAGCTCTAGGGTGCCCAAACACCCAAGAGTAATAAGCTTCTCAAACTTCACTTCCACGTATCACCGTGGAGAACTCAAATCGATGCACCAAATGCAATGGCAAGGGCACACGGAGTTCCCAAGTCCTTCTCTCCCAAATCCCACCAAAGCAACTAATTCTAGGGAGGAAAATGAGAGGAAGAACGAAAGAAGAACACGAAGAACTCCAAGATCTAGATCCAAGGGGTTCCCCTCACTTAGAGGAGAAAGTGATTGGTGGAAACGTGGATCTAGATCTCCTCTCTCTTTTCCCTCAAGAACTAGCAAGAATCCATGGAGGGATTGAGAGTTAGCAAGCTCGAAGAAGGTCAACAATGGGGGAAGAACACGAGCTCAAAGGATTAGGTTCATTGGGGAAGAAGACCCCCTTTTATAGGACCTCCCGAATCCAACCGTTATGTGCTTAGGTCGTGCACAAGCGGTACTACCGCTTGGAGGAGCAGTACTACCGCTTAGCACGGTCAAAATAGCCCAAACGAGAGAGAAAACACGAGATTTTGGTCCGGGGCGGTACTACCGCTTAGGAGCCACGGTAGTACTTCTCTGGAGCGGTACTACCGCTCAGGAGCAGCGGTAGTACTGCTCTAGAGCGGTAGTAAAAAATTACATCCGCTCTAGTCACGATAGTACCGCTGCAGCCTTTACCAAAACAGCCACAACTTTTGCAAACGGACTCCGAATTCAATGAAACCAAGTTTGTTGGAAAGCTAACGACATGGGCTAACACAATATTGATAGAAATATCAAGAATAAGCAAATGAGAAAAGTCCCATAAGAAAATGGTGATAACCCTTCATCAGATAAGACCGGTAAAACCTCCAACACCAAAAACATCATAGAAGACGCATGTGAACTCCGTTTTTGATGAACTCAAGCTTGTCATCAAGATGACCATAAGCTCTAAGACTCACAAAGATAACCAAACAAGAACCAAGAAACATGATGCAAGGATGCAATGGTTTGAGCTCTCTACTAACGATACGATCAAGCTACCAACTTGAGAGCCCCCCTTGATAGTACGGCAAACGATCCTATAACTCGGTCTCCCAACTACCACCACAAGACCAGTAAAATATAAAACCTATCAAGGGAAAACCTTTGCCTTGCACATGGTCCACTTGAGCTAGATGAAGACGATCTTGACTCCCTCAAGTTGGACCACCTTTCTTGATTGCGTTGGCTCGATGAAGACTAGATGATTGCTCCCCCATAGTTCACTATGGGTGAGCCACTCTTCGGCGCATCTTCACAAGTCCATTGACACCACAATGGATGGAAAGATTCAAGCACTTGATCTCTTCGTGATGCTCCACTTGAACTTGCACACGACAATCTTGATGACGATCACCACTTGATGTCATCCTTTCCATGGGTTGTATGATATCTTCCTCTTGACACAAGCCTATGGATACGTACCTAACCCCACATAAAACTCTCACATAGACGATGGGTTAGTACATGAAGTGTAATGGACAATGTTTACCATACCATGGGATCACTTTATCCCTCTCGGTACATCTTCTACGCTTTGTGAGTTGATCAACTTGATTCACTCTTGACTTAGTCTTGATCAACCTTGAATCTTTGCAACTCTCTTCATTTGGATGATGTCTTGAAGGTAAACATGAATGATCACACAACCTTCTTCTTCAAGACATGCTTGCAATAAGCTCAACACTCGCATGACCAATCTTTGGATAATTCCTTAATAGCACCTTGGTCAACTCAAAAACTCCTTGAAACCAACACATGGACTTCAAGAAAAGCCTATGGACAAATCATTCAAATACAACTTAAGACAACCATTAGTCCATAGAGATTGTCATCAATTACCAAAACCAAACATGGGGGCACCGCATGTTCTTTCACTGGCCTTGGTTGGTTCTCGGGGAGAGACAGGGAGTTAGGGTTTCGCTTAGCAGAGTCCGATCGATCTACCTTCAGGCTAGGGTTTCAAGAAACATGGCAGAGGATGGTGCGCCAGCGACGGCTCCGCTGGGCGCGGGTTCCTCTGATGAGCTGGAGCAGATGATGGCGGAGCTTGGTCTCCGCGAAGAGGACCTGGATGACGTGGTCTACGACGAGGGTGCCGCACCACAGGAGGAGGTGTCGTGGTTCTAAGCCTGACAGTAGAGTGGGGGGTAGGTATGGAGAGGCAAGGTCCTAGCTATGGAGAGGTTGTAAACACAAGGGATGTACGAGTTCAGGCCCTTCTCGGAGGAAGTAACAGCCCTACGTCTCGGAGCCCGGAGGCGGTCGAGTGGATTATGAGTATATGAGTGACAAGGTGTCGAACCCCTCTACCTGTGGAGGGGGTGGCTTATATAGAGTGCGCCAGGACCCCAGCCAGCCCACGTAGGAGAGGGTTTAAGGTGAGTTAAGTCTGGGGCGTTACTGATAACGCCCCACATAAAGTGTCTTTACTATCATAAAGCCTACTTAATTACAGGCCGTTGCAGTGCAGAGTGCCTCTTGACCTCCTGGTGGTCGAGTGAGTCTTCGTGGTCGAGTCCTTCAGTCAGTCGAGTGAGTCCTTTGTTGGTCGACTGGAAGGCGACCTCTTCTAAGGGTGTCCTTGGGTAAGGTACTTAGATCAGGTCCATGACCCTACCCTAGGTACATGACCCCATCAGGAGGCGCGATGGATAGCAGTGGTGCGCATTCACATTGACAAGCATTACAACCAGTATTGGTTCTTCAGAAACATGCGTGCGGCATGG
Source organism: Triticum dicoccoides (assembly GCF_002162155.2). NCBI lineage: Eukaryota > Viridiplantae > Streptophyta > Magnoliopsida > Poales > Poaceae > Triticum > Triticum dicoccoides. Next base: position 81,367,635 of record NC_041391.1, read on the forward strand.
GATATCGCGCGCGATTGCAAATTCCACCTCCTGGAAGATAACCTCTATACAGTGAAGTTCTTTTGCCTGGTTGATTGGGAACGGGTGATGCAGGAGGGGCCGTGGAACTTCCACAGAAATATTGTGATCCTGACACCCTACGACGGAGTTACTCAGCAGTCCAAAGTTTCATTGGACACGCTCGATATCTGGGCTCAGATCCATGACGTACCTGATAAGTATGCTCACCTCGTTCAAGCGCTGGCAGGGAAGATTGGCGAAATTTTGTTTGTGGAAGCTCAGTCCCAAGACTTTGAAGGTAACTTTTACCGGGTCTGGGTTAAGATTAATGTCTTCAAGCCGCTCAAGAACGCAGTATCGATGATCCGTGATGGGAAGTGCCAGATCTACAGGGTTAGATATGAAAAACTCCCTGACTGGTGTGCGGTATGTGGCCCCCTTGGTCATGTGTACAAGGAACACGGTGATGGAATACATGCACCAGAGGCTTTGTTCTTTAAGGATCTCAGGGCCTCATGGAGAATGAGGACCGGTAACGGTCCAGGGGGTGGCCGGGCTCGTCGAGGAGGACGGAGAGGAAGTCGGTATGGCCGTTCAACAAGTAGGGGAGGAGGTTCTGCCAACGCTCAAGACACAACTGATGCCAATGAGAAAACTATTGTGGACACTGATATGACAGATGGAAGCAGAATGAGGCCGGAGAGAGCAGGCCAAGACGAGCATCTTCCAGCACCTGTTACTAATGCAGATGCGCTCGCAATTGTGCTAGCAGCACTCAGTGCAGCTAGTCCCCCAGCGAAGAGAGATCCCAAGAGAGTTAAAGCAGTGAATGTCAAGGAAGGAACTACCAATCAAGCAAAACCCAACATGGCGGGCTCCAGCGAGGGGTGCCGCTGGGGACAATGAGTATCCTGTGTTGGAACTGTCGCGGTGCAGACAAACCCGCGACAGTTCGAGAGCTTCACGATTTGGCAAGGCAGATTGCCCCCTCTATCGCTTGCATTGTTGAAACCCAGATAGAGGGTAGTAGAGTGGAGAAGCTACTTGATACTCTAGGTTTTAATAAAAGTTTTGCTATTAGTAGTTCTAGTAGAAGTGGTGGTATTGGTGTTTTTGGAATGATTCAATAAAGCTCAAGCTTATTGGTTACTCTGATTACCATGTTGATGTTGAGGTTGACTCTTTGAACAATGTCAAGACCAGGGTCACTTTCATTTATGAAGAAGCTCAGGTCAGCGAGCGGTATAAAACATGGGACACCTTCAGAGGCATCACGAGTACCAGTCAGCTGCCATGGGCTGTTATCGGCGACTTCAATGAGGTCCTACATGCCCATGAGCACGACGGAGTGGGTACTAGATGCCAGGCACAGATGGATGCGTTCTGGGACGCCCTGGATACATGTGGTCTTGCAGATATCGGGTATACAGGGAATACATGGACCTTCGAGAAGAAAGTGGTTGGTGGCACTTACACGCGTGTACGGCTGGATAGATGCGTAGCCTCCCCAGAATGGTTGGTAGCGTTCCCCGTAGCAAAACTGGAGCACAAAAGTACAGCTACCTTGGATCATGCTGTGCTCTTGCTCACACTCTCCGATGTACATGCAAGGCGGATGGGTCCCAAGCCTTTTAAGTACGAAATCATGTGGGAGCGACACCCAGATTTTCTAAACCGAGTGTCACATGATTGGACAAGGACAGAAGCCAACTCGATGCTTGAATTGCATGATAAACTGCAGGATATGTCACGAGGGCTGCATGCATGGGATCGTACGGAGTTCGGCTTTGTTCTGGGGGAGATCAAAAAACTCAAAGTCGAGCTAGATACGCTGCGTGCACTTGTAGGGAGGTCGGGCCCGTCTCATGTTGAGATCAAAATAACAGACTGCCTCGTCGAACTCTATCACCGCGAAGAGATACTGTGGCAACAAAGAGCAAGGTTAGAGTGGCTGCCGCATGGGGATAAGAACACATACTTTTTTCACCTCCGAGCTAACCGAAGAAGGAGGAAAAATCAGATCAAAGCCCTGGCTCGTCCGGATGGTAGCCTGACCGAGGATGCACATGAAGTAGCAAACCTCACTTGCGCCTTTTATGAGAACCTTTATACCTCTGAGGGTGTCCAGCACATGGAAAGAGTTCTTGATACAGTCCCTCGCAAGGTGACTCCAGAGATGAATGCTCAGTTAACAGCCCCTTATTCACAGAAGGAGGTGAAGGAAGCCCTGTTTTAGATGTTTCCCACTAAAGCACCTGGACCGGACGGTTTCCCGGCTTACTTCTTTCAACGTCATTGGGACGTGTGTGGAGATGAGGTCACGAAAGTGGTTCTACGTATTATTGAAGGTACGGAATCTGCAGAGTGTATTAATGAGACGATTCTCGTCCAAAGGTAACGAACCCAACCCAGCTATCCCTGTTCAGGCCTATATCACTTTGTAACGTCCTATATAAAATTGCATCTAAGGTGATCTCGAATCATCTGAAGCTAGTATTGCCTGATATCATTTCTGCTGAACAGTCTGCCTTCGTCCCGAGGAGGCTGATCACTGACAACATAATTGCAGCTTATGAGTGTCTTCATTTTATGAAAAGAAATAAGGCAAAGAAACATCAACACTGTGCTCTCAAACTAGATATGATGAAAGCTTATGATAGGGTTGAATGGCCATATCTACAAGCTATCATGCTGAAGTTGGGTTTCATCCAGAGATGGGTAGAGATAGTTATGGGCATGGTGACAATGGTCAAAATTTTAGTTATGTTTAATGGCAGCAAACTGCAACAGTTTACTCCTTCGCGGTGAATCTGGCAGGGGGATCCAATCTCTCCGTACTTGTTCTTTCTAGCAGCAGAGGGCCTTTTGTGCCTGTTAAAATCTAAAGTTGAGTCATCAAACCTTGGTGGATTGCAAGTGGCACCCCTGGCACCACCGGTGAATCACTTACTATTCACAGATGACAGCCTACTGTTCTTCAAGGCCAATGCTACAGGTGCAGAAGAGATCAACCAATTGTTGGAACATTATTGTGAAGCAACGGGGCAAAGGGTTAATTACAGCAAATCCTCTATCTTTTTCAGCAAAGGGGTTCCGGAAAATATTCAAGCAGAGATCAAAGAATTGCTACATGTGCCTAATGAAACACTGAATGAAAAATACTTGGGGATGCCATCCGACGTTGGTTCTTCAAGAAATGGTGCCTTCAAGTTTCTCAAAGACCGCCTATGGAGTAAAATCCAGGGCTGGATTGAGAAGTCCTTGTCCACCACAGGGAAGGAGGTACTTGTCAAATCTGTCGCCCAAGCGGTGCCAGTTTTTTCAATGTCGTGTTTCAAACTTCCAAGGGGACTCTGCGAACACTTGAATATGTTGATAAGGAAGTTCTGGTGGGGCTCTAAAGATGGCTGCAGGAAGCCTCATTGGGTTTCATGGAAGGATATGACGCAACCCAAATCTTGGGGGGGGGGGGGTTGGGGTTCAAAGATTTTGAATTATTCAACCTAGCAATGCTCGCAAGGCAGGGGTGAAGAATCCTCAAACAGCCTGATTCTCTGAGTGCTCGAATCTTGAAGGGGGTTTATTTCCCTAATTCATCCATACTACATGCTCACGTCGGTTCTCATCCTAGCCAGATTTGGAGATCTATAATGGATGGTGTAGAGGTTTTGAAATTGGGGCTTATCAAGAGGATTGGCAATGGTGAATCCACAGATGTGTGGACGGAGAACTGGATTCCAAGGAACAAGATGTTGCGTCCCTATGGATGCAGGGTACAGAACCCCATGAGGTTAGCGTCTCAATATATCGATCAAACCTCTTTGACTTGGGATAAACAACGAGTTCAACAAATTTTTTTGTCTATGGATGTTGCGATGATCTTAACAATCCCCATCGGCACAAGGAATTTTGATGACTACTGGGCATGGAATTTTGAAAGAAATGGCATATTCTCTGTACGCTTGGCTTACAAAATATTGGTGGTGACACGACAACGGAGAGAAGCATGGCTGGATGGCACTTCCGCAACTTCTAGTTTGAACATGGAAGAGAAATCATGGAAGACGCTTTGGAAGATCCAGGTCCCAGCCAAGGTGAGGATGTTCTTATGGCATTTGTCAAAGCAGTCACTCCCCACGGAGGATGTACGTGCGCATCGGCACATGTCTAATACGAGCTCATGTGGTCTGTGTGGTTCGCCGGATTCATGGAGACACTCGCTACTTGAGTGTTCGATGGCGATATGTGTTTGGGCTCTTGACAACAGTGATCTGGTGAGCAGAATGATCACTATCACGGAGCCGAGGGCGAAGCATTGGCTGTTCGGAATGATGGAGTTACTGTCTCATTCAGAGTTTGTTCGACTGTCCGTAACACTATGGGCGATTTTGGTCTTCTCGCAGGAAATTCATTCATGAAGGAGTGTCCCAGAGTTCGCATTCTACCCAAGCGTTTATCCATCGCTTTATCGACGAGATAACCATGCTGCAGAACAAGCCGGCCGAAGTGCAGAATCCCCCCCGAGGAATTAGGCAGCCACATGCAAGGCCTAGTCCTCCCCCCGCAGGGTACGGAAAGATCCCCGTCGACGGTGTTGTTTTTAGCAATAGAGGCGGCTCCGCGGCAATAGTGTGTCGAGATGAAACAGAGGCGGCTAGTGATTGAAGGCCAAATCGATCCGGCGACGCTCGAAGCAATCGCGTGCAGGAAGGCATTGGCCTTGGCGGAAGATCTGCTGCTCCATGACTTCATCATCTCATCGGATTGCAAACAGGTGGTAGAGGATATTAACAGAGGAAATCAGGGACGATATGGATCAGTCATCACAGAAATAAAACTTAGAGCTACGAATTTTGATTGTAATTTTATTTTTGAAGGCCGAGCCGTTAATGGCGAAGCGCATAGTTTAGCTAAGCACTCTCTTTCTCTCGGTCTAGGATGCCATACTTGGTTGGTTAATCCCCATGATCTGAATTGTATCCCACTACATGTGGATTATCGTCAATAAAGCTTAGCTTTCCCCTAAACAAAATTTCTCAAAAAAAATCCGCTGCTAGTGATTCTCCTAAAAAAAGAAAAATAAAAAACCGCAGCTAGTGATTTCGGAATTCTCAAAAAGAAAAAACTAGTGATTTCAATTATTTTACATTTTTATTGATATTTTCAGTTGTTTTTATTTATTTTCTAAAACCTAAGGATATCCGCAAAATTTTTTAGAAACACCTATAACTTTATTCACACTCATAAAAATTACAGGTACACTGATTTGGACGTAAGATTCATATAGAAGTCATATTGTCATAGATCCTTCAACATGTAGTGCTTGCCCCCTATCTTTGCTAGCCAAAAATTCCGCACTAAGTAGAGATACTACTTGTGCATTTAAAAACCCTTAAACTCAAATCTTATTTTCAAGTGTCCACCATACCTACCTAGGGATTGAGCAAGATCCCTCAAATAAATTGTGATTGGTGCAAAAAGGCAATAAAAATTTCTTCTAAATGTGTGAGATCATTTAGTGTAAGAGAAAATTGAGCGTTGCATGAACTTGTGATGGTGAAGAATAAAAGCGACAAACTGCATAATAAAGTTCGCTATCACAAGGGGCAATGCAATGTGACATTTTTTTTTGCACTAAGGGGTTGAGCATACAAACAAATAAGCGCATGACAACCTCTGTTTCCCTCTATGAAGGGGGAGTGTCTATCTCGCGCGCGCGCGTTGCAGCGCTCGTTTTCGGACAGGCCTAATTTGGAAAGTGCCTTAGTTACACGGATTAATTAGGGGTGGAATAATTAGCAGCGGGCCCCCCTGAAAATCAGGGGGGGCGATTAGTGTTGATTTGGGGTGGGGCCGACTCCCAGCCTTCGCATGTGTGCGCGCACAAAAGTCTCATGTGGTGGGCCCTGATAGAAAATCTGGTCGGCTGAAGTCTTGCACTGGATTGGTTTCGCTCGTTGCAGCGGCCGAGCGTGAAGGAGTCTTCTCGCTATGAAGGGCCTATCTTTTACTTTTATATATTTACTTTTATGCAAAGAGTCAAAGTTTTCCTTCTACTCTTTATTTTTCTCCTTTGGAAAGCATCATTTGGTGAGGAAAGATCTAGGCACATATGTCCGGTTGAATACAGATAGCATGAGTTATTATTGTTGACATCACTCTTGAGGTGAACACGTTGGGAGGCGAAACTATAAGCCCCTATCTTTCTATGTGTCCGGTTGAAACATTTTGCTCATGTGTACGCGGCGAGTGTTAGCAATCATAGAAGACTATATGATGGTTGAGTATGTGGACTTGCCTAAAGGCTCCGACACGTGACCCTTCCTGAAAAGACGATGAATTGTAGTTGCAAAGTTGACCAAGAACATAGTTTGTCGGTTTTTAATAGAGCTTTTGCTTTATACTTCGATTGTGTGCTGAATTGTCACTTATGCATGAGAGGTCTATGATAAAAGTTCTATAATAAAAGTCTTATGTTTAAATTTGTTGTTTTTATAATAATTCGCATGATGCTTCTATGTCCATAATTTGTTTTTATCGACACCTCTCTCTCAAAGCATGTGGACATGTTTTTAGATTTCGCTTTTCACTTGAGGACAAGCGAGGTCTAAGCTTGGGGGAGTTGATACGTCCATTTTGCATCATGTTTTCTTACTGTTATTTATGATGTTTTATGAATAATAATGCTTTTTGGAGTAATTCTAATGCCTTTTCTCTCATGATTTGCAAGGAACACATCAAGAGGGAGAATTCCGGCAGTTGGAAATCTGGACCTGAAAAAGCTACGCCAGGCTACCTATTCTGCATAGCTCCAAATGAGCTGAAACTTCACGGAGAATTTTTATGGAATATTTGAAGAATATTGGAGCAAATAAGTACCAGAGGGGGCCCACCAGGTGGGCACAACCCACCTAGGCGCGCCCTGGTGGGTTGTGCTCACCCAGGCCCACCTCCGCTGCCCATCTTCTGGTATATAAGTCATTTTGACCTAGAAAAAAATAAGGATAAGACTTTCGGGACGGAGCGCCGCCATCTCGAGGCGAAACTTGGGCAGGAGCACTTTTGCCCTCTGGTGGAGCGATTCCGCCGGGGGAACTTCCCTCCCGGAGGGGGAAATCATCGTCATCATCATCAAAAACTCTCCCATCTTGGGGAGGGTAATCTCCATCAACATCTTCAATAGCACCATCTCTTCCCAAACCCTAGTTCATCTCTTGTGTTCAATCTTGTTACCGAAACTATAGGTTGGTGCTTGTGGGTGACTAGTAGTGTTGATTACATCTTGTAGATGATAACTATATGGTTTATTTGGTGGAAGATTATATGTTCAGATCCAATATGCTATTTAATACCCCTCTGATCTTGAGAATGATTATCATTTGTGAGTAGTTACTTTTGTTCTTGAGGTCACAGGAGAAATCATGTTGCAAGTAATCCTGTGAACTTGATATGTGTTCGATATTTTGATAGTCACTACTGCAGGATACTGCTAACGCGACACTACTATCAAAGACCCTTTGCCGAAATTGTGTGTGATGTAATAATCGCAAACGGTGGTGTAAAAAACCATCAAAAAAGGTGCAAAACATTTGCAATGGCGGAGCCATCAAACACGGTTCAGATTTTAGTTGCGTGTGCGATGCAGGACACACAGTTAATCCATTCAAACTATCTGCGATGAGGCAGAACAACAGAAATGGGCAGCCATAACAATGTGTGTGCGATGCAGGGCACACGGTTAATCCATTCGAACTGTTTGCAATGAGGTAGAACAACAGAAATGGGCAGCCTTATCAATGTGTGTGCGATATACGTCATACGGTTAACTCAGACGAACTGTTTTCGATTAGGGAACACAACAGGAATGGTTCAACTTAACAAGATGTGTGTGACATGCGGCATAAAGTTCACATGGATGAACTGTTTGCGATGAGCCAAAAGAACACAAACGAGTCATGTAAACAAGATGTGTGTGATACATGGCAAACAACCGACTCGGATGAACTGTTTGCGATGAGAAATAACAACACAGATGGTCAATGCAGTTACTTCGTGTGCGATTCTGTGTGTACAAAAAACTTTGAAAATGCAAACTAGTTGCTTGCGGTGGCGGAGTATCGCACATGATGCGTCTGCGAGTACTCATGTGCGATGATTAGTATGTTACACATACGTTTCCTTATGTTAGCATGTGTGTGAATTTGCAATTTGGGCAGTTAATATGCGAATGCCTTCTGGACATCGGGCACACGCTTAAAGTCATTGAACTGTGTACGATACTAATACTTTCCATGAAAATTTATGAACTTGGGTAACATTATTTGAGTAACATATATATAGTGGTTACACTATTCGACAAAAGAAGGATCTTCGTAACACGGTTTTGACAACCATATGGTCCATAACTACATACTTAACATAGTAACAACTATCACATTCTAAGAGGCTAAGGGCCAACAACCATATGGTCAATATCTACATACTTAACATATATAGTAGCAGCTAGCACATTTTAAGAGGCTGAGGGCCAACAACCACAACTATCCACTGGAAGCAGCTTGATCATGGCGACTCGGCATCTCGTCAATGAAAAGGAAGAGCCCTCCTGTGCCTTGGTAGAGCATGAGTAGAACAGTGTCTCCAATTTTCCAATATGGATGCATTGCCACGAGAAGCGAGAACTTGTTAATTTGAATGGTTCCATTTCTGCGGGAAATGCAGTACCTTGCAATCACTTTGGCGTTATTAGCAGGCACAAGTGTAATTCGACCATGCCGGGAAATCGATCCAGGAACTGCTACAGGGGGCAATTTTCGTTGCCATGTAAAATAAAAAACAATTGTAACATATCGTTGAAGATATATATAGTTTATGAGCATCAACATTAAAATAAGACTTTTTACTAATGTTTTGTGCAGACAATTGGTCTTGTTTAGTGTGTGCACCATAAATCTAATTAATCCCATCCAAAATCCAGCATTCATACGCTGTGCTATCTTTGTCGGATTATCAACAAAGTTTATGACATGCTTCAAGTCCTTCCAGTGAAATTTGGTACACTTAGTAACATACAGATCGTTCAATATGCATCCAACATATCCTGTTTAAAAGGTGGAAAGGTATTATTTATTCAGAACATGGCAGAAGAATATATAGTGCATATAAATTGGTAAATAGAATTTGTTACTGCCTAGGAACGGAGTCAGAATATGATATCACAATTGGTTGCTTAAATAGTGATCAATTGGTTGCTTAAATAGTAATATGACATCATGGAGAAAGTTGAAAGGACACTAACCTCGATCAGACTTTGATCGGCTGATGACGTTGGGGAAGTAAACATCCATGTTAATTAGACCAAGCTGTGGTACACGCACTAGAATTTTATTGCCATCTTTCAGTTCAGAACACTTAGACATTTTTCTCCAAAGGTCTGCATTAAAATAAGAGTGACCATATTTATGAAGTTTTATGCTAACCGTCATTGTAAATCCATTCTGCGTTGTCAATATGACGTCCTGGGAGTCATCAGCAAAGTAAAGCCCAAGATTTCCTTCTACTCCTGTTCTTGCAAAGCAAGGGATGTACTGCTTGAAATGAAAATTAAGATCATAAATTAGATATATTGAAATAATAGAGCAAGATGAAAATATGGGAGTAACTGATAGAACAGATCCATATATATATATATATATATATATATATAGATGAAAGCAAAGTACAAAAATATAGAATTAAAAATAGATAATGTAACAATGATTTGATGCAAATATATAGATAATGTAGCAACCGACGGTATATGTTCACAAATTAGGCCATGCCGACCGTGGTAGGTTGAGATTGAACATACCGACCGCTCCCTGAAGTCATTTGGAATGGTGAGATAGAACTTCGTTTCCGACTGGCCATGACCAAGGTTGCCCGATTTGTGCTCGCACGATGGACACATGAATGAACACCCACGAATTAGCTAGAACAAAAATGATTCCACGGTGATTTCCGCTGGTTGATTAATAGCGACAGACGGACTGCGATAAGAGATGAGTGAGTATTTTGCTAATTAAGTTGATTACCTTCTCCATGAGAAAATCCCCGGCCCAATCCCGCAGAAAACACCAGTCGACCAGAGTCTAGAATGTCGGTGCAGATATGCGGCGGAAAGCGGTAGGGGCGAAATCCAGTGCCATTTGGAGCGCGACCTATGCCCGCCGCCAATAGCTGTCGAGCTTAGGGTGCAGAGTTGCGGAGGAGTCCGCGGCAAGTGAGTGGGGACGAAGTGGGCGAGGGTTTTCTTTTTTCCTTTTGCATGTGTGAGTGAACACACACGGTTCGCAGAGGCGACGGAGATGAATCGTGTGCGATAGTAAATCACCGAGATTGAATGGGAATCCAAATTTCCTTTGTCCTCCATCCATGAGTTTTTTTTCTACGATGAACGTAAACCCTGCTAATCACCGTGTTCAAATTTGACACTCTTCCGGATTCATTTACAATATTTAGGGGATTATGTGCATTTTGTAGGCATTAATGCACGTAATTCAAATTCAAACAATCGATGCATGAAAGGGTGCACAAGAACGGTCTGGAAAAACCATACTCGTGGTATTTAGTAATTTCTCAAGCCTTTTACAAGGAATGGGCAGAGATTTGAATGGAATGTGTGGCAATAGTCAACCACAAATGCGTCATTTACTGGGTTATCAACTATAGAACAATGAAATATGTGCTTGAAAAACATGACGGCTGGCATGGTGCCATGGTATGGCCTCACCGTACCCTGGTTAAAAGCTGAGAAAGTTTGATTTATGTCGTCATGCATGCCCTTCATAAATTGAACCATCACCGAGGAAGTTCAATGCTTTCGAGAGGGAAATCACCAAGATTGAAGGGGAATCCAATTTTCCGTCCTAGTTTGTCATTCAATTTTTTTCCAATGATCAACGCATACCGCCTCAAATGCAACGTGTTCAAATTTGACATTTTTCCAAACTCATTTACCATATTTAGGGGATTATGTGCATTTTCTAGGCATTAATTATGCACATAGTTCAAATTCGAACAATCGGTGCATGAAAAGGTGCACAAGAACGGTCTGGAAAACCATGCTCGTGCTATTTAGTACATTCTCATGCCTTTTACAAGGAATGGGCAGATATTTCAAGAAAATGTGTGGCAATAGTCAACCATAAACGCATCATTTACTGGGTTAACAACTATACAAAAATGAAATACATGCTTGGAAAACATGACGCCTGGTGCGGTGCCATGGTATGACCTCACCGTGCCCTGGTAAAAATGTCGTCATGCATGCCTTTCATAAAATGAACCACCAACGAGGAAGTTTCATGGTTTCGAGGGGGAAATCACCAAGATTGAAGGGGGGGGGGCAAATTTCCTTTGTCCATGATTTTTTTTCTATGATGAACATACAACCTGCAAATCACCATGTTTAAATTTGGCACTCTTCCGGGTTCATTTGCCATATGTAGGGGATTATATGCATTTCCTAGGCATTAATGCACATAATTCAAGTTCAAACAATCGATGCATGATAGGGTCCACAAGAACGGCCTGGAAAACCATGCTCGTGCCATTTAGTAAATTCTCTTGCCTTTTACAAGGAATAATGATAGATATTTCGATGAAATGTGTGGCAATAGTCAACCACAAATGTTTGTTTGTTGGGTTTTCAACTCTAGAAAAAATAAAATAAATGCTTAAAAAACATGACGCCTGACATGGTGCCATGGTATGACCTCACCATGCCCTTGTAAAAATTTGAGAAGGTTTGGCTTATGTTGTCATGCACGCCCTTCATAAATTGAACCATCACCAAGGAAGTTCCATGCTTTCGAGAGGGAAATCTCCAAGATTGAAAGGGAATCCAAATTTCCATCCTAGTTTGTCATTCAGTTTTTTTTCAGCGATCAACATACCACCCAAATGCAATGTGTTCAAATTTGACATTTTCCCGGGCTCATTTACCATATTTAGGGGATTATGTGCATTTTCTAGGCATTAATGGACATAATCAAAATTCGAACAATCGGTGCATGAAAAGGTTCACAAGAACGGTCTGGAAAACCATGTTCGTGTTATTTAGTACATTCTCATGCCTTTTACAAGGAATGAGCAGATTTTTCAAGGAAATGTGTGGCAATAGTCAACTATAAACGCGTCGTTTACTCGGTTAACAACTATACAAAAAATGAAACACATGGTACGAAAACATGACGCCTGGCGTGGTGCCATGGTATGGCCTCACCATGTCCTGGTAAAATTTGGAGAATGTTTTCCTTATGTCGTGACGCGCGCCTTTCATAAATCGAACCATCACAGAGGAAGTTTCATGGTTTCGAGGGGGAAATCACCAAGATTGAAGGGGGGGTGGGTCCAAATTTCCTTTGTCCATGAGTTTTTTTTCTATGATGAACATACAACCTGCAAATCACTGTGTTCAAATTTGGCACTTTTCCAGGTTCATTTGCCATATTTAGGGGATTATGTGCATTTCGTAGGCATTAATGCGCATAATTCAGGTTCAAACAATCGGTGCATGAAAGGGTCCACAAGAACAACCTAGAAAACCATGCTCGTGCCATTTAGTAAATTCTCATGCCTTTTACAAGGAATGGACAGATATTTCGATGAAATGTGTGGTAATAGTCAACCACAAATGTTTGTTTGTTGGGTTTTCAACTATAGAAAAAAATGAAATAAATGCTTAAAAAACATGACGCCTGACATGGTGCCATGGTATGACCTCACCATGCCCAGGTAAAAATTTGAGAAGGTTTGGCTTATGTCATCATGCACGCCCTTCATAAATCGAACCATCACCGAGGAAGTTCCATGCTTTGGATAGGGAAATCCCCAAGATTGAAGGGGAATCCAAATTTTCTTTGTTCTTTGCCCTGGAGTTTTTTTTCTATGACAAACATACACCCTGCAAATCACCGTGTTCAAATTTGGTATTTTTCCAGGCTCATTTACCACATTTAGGGGATTATGTGCATTTTCTAGGCATTTAGCGCATATAAATTCAATCCAGCTACAGGTGCACGGGTGTGATGTGAGGGACGTGGATTGCCGTTCGATCGCGGCCCATCCTACGGTGCACACGCGCGATTTGCGTGGCTGGGGTTCCGGCCAATCATAACGCAACACACAATAGGATCAGCGCACACTGTTTCCGGAAGCGATGGAGATGAATCATGTGCGATAATGAACGAGCAAAATTGTAAGGGAAGCCAAATTTCTGTTGTTGTTTGTTGTTGAGATCTTGAATACCACCGCACTGTATGGCTGCCTGGCCCCTCCGTCCCAAATCTCTCTGCAGGAGTCGTCCATGGAACCGCGGCGCACAACAACTAGTAAGGAAGCGATGGCATCCCACCGCGCCGCGTTCCTCGCTGCCCGCGACTGCGCACATGGTAAGGAAGCGATGACATCTCGTTGCGCCGAGTTCATCGCCGCCGGCGGCCGGACACTTACATGGGCAGACCTTGAGGCTGCCATGGTCGAATGTGTGGTGGATCTAGAGGTGGCCAAAGCCGCATAGAAGGAGCGGAAAAGGGAGAAAGCAGTTAAGAAAAGAGAGTCCCGCTGCCACAAGAAAAAAGAGGCCACACGCCATGGGAAGGAGAGCTTGGCGGAGATCGAAGCACGGTGGGATGCCACCTACAAGGCCGGGAAGGAGAACGCCAACGTCTGGCCAGCATGCCCTGATGGCAGCATGTGAGAAGTAGTTTAGGTTTGTAGTATTAGAGCAAATTACCAGTAGTAGTTTAAGTTTGTAGTATTAACGTACAATGTCGATAAGAGCATCCTTTGAGGGCTTTGAGCGTTGATTAGCATGTGTGCCCATGTGCGTTTTTTTGCGTTAATCATTAGAAGATCATAGAACACATGGTTTCTATGCGGTGCCCGTCTGCGTTTTTTTGCGTTAATGACCCATAAGTCAGTTACCTGTGCGTTGTTTCCTAATAAACTACGCGTACCATTGACCGAAAAAAATCAAGTACACGTGTACATTTTTTTGGAGACGGGATCTGCCAAATTTCTTTTTTCTCGCACATGAGTATTTTACGCGCTCCGTCTATGTTGTGTGTTTCCCCCGCCCAAGTTTCAAGTTTCGCACCGAAATTTTCATTAGGCGCGCAACTTCAGAATTTATTACTCCAACCACATCCCCTTCCCCTCAGTATCCCCCCTCGCGCCTCCCCCTACCGGCATCTCAAACCGTCGTCGCCGCAACCACAACTTCAACCACATCTACATTCTGCTCGGATCCAGTCAGGTAACCCACCGATCTCTATCACGTCCCTGACCCGATTGCTTAAATGGCACCTACGAAACATCCTCCACTACAAAAAAAGACACATCCGTGACTAATACGTCTCCGTCATATCTATAATTTCTGATTGTTCCATGCCAATATTATTCAAGTTTCATATACTTTTGGCAACTTTTTATATTATTTTTGGGACTAACATATTGATCCAGTGCCCACTGGTTCCAGGAAGAGCACACCAAATAATGAAAGAAACTATTACTCAAAAAGTGACCTACGAAGTACTTCTAGTTTCATACTTGTTCTAGGTAAAGCGAACGTCAAGCATGCGTAGAGTTGTATTGGTGGTCGATAGAACTTGATGGAATATTTGTTCTACCTTTAGCTCCTCATTGGGTTCGATACTCTTACTTATCGGAAGAGGCTACAATTGATCCTCTATACTTGTGGGTTATCAAGACCTTTTTCTGGCGCCGTTGCTGGGGAGTCATAGCGTGGGGTGAATATTCTCGTGTGTGCTTGTTTGCTTTATCACTAAGTAGTTTTTATTTTGTGCTCTTGTTTTCTATCTTTAGTTATGGGTAGGAAACGCAAAATACCAAAATAATTAGTTGTACCTACTACACCAATGGTTGAAGAACCACTCAAAATCTATCACACCACCGAAGCTTTTTACTTGGATCATCTTTGATCCCTATGTGCTTGTGCTGAAACCCCAACTAGCTTAGTTGAGGGAAAATCTTTAGATGAACACGATTGTTTTGTGTGACACCGCATATCTGAAAAAGGGAAAGTTTTACCGGATCAAATTCATCGTTTACAATGCTATGCTTGGAATTTATGTGAAATATATGATTTTACTTGTCGTTCTGAAGACCCTAAGAAACACCTTCCCTACCAATGTGAGTTTAGTGATAATGGAATCTTATCTTCGTATGCTAAGGGTGTTATAATTACTATGATGTTCAACAAATTGAAGAATTTGTTGCTTTTAAGGGTTCTTATGAAATTGCTTCTTTGATTGGAAAATATGATGCTACTCTTTACAAATCTGAAAATTTTGCCATACTTAAATATTGTTATGATAATTATGCTTCTAATGCCTATGTTAAACCATATATTGAGGACTCCTCCGCTGTCCAAAAAGAGACTAATATTTTGTAGGAGTCTATGGAAGAAGGAATTGATGAAACTGTGAGCTCATTGGATGAAAAAGATGATGAGGAGAGCGAAGAACAAAAGGAGGAAGAGCGGATTAGCTACCCGTGCCCACCTTCTAATGAGAGTAACTCTTCAACTCATACATTGTTTAATTTCCCTTCGTCCTTACCGAAGGATGATTGCTATGATGATTGTGATGATCCTGTTGATTATTTTGAAATATCCCTTTTTGATGAACTTGATGCTTGCTATGCTTATGGCCAAGATGCCAATATGAATTATGCTTATGGAGATGAACTTGCTATAGTTCCTTATGTTAAACATGAAATTGTTGCTATTGCACCAACACATGATAGTCCTATTATCTTTTGAATTCTCCCTACTATCGGAGAAGTTTGCCCTTATTAAGGATTATATTGATGGGTTGCGTTTTACCGCTACACATGATGATTTTTATAGATATAATATGCATGTGCTTGCTGCTCCTACTTGCAATTATTATGAGAGAGGAACTATATCTCCACCTCTCTATGTTTCCCACACGATAAAATTGCAAGAAACTATATATACTATGCATTGGCCTTTACTTGGTGTGCATGAATTGTTCTTTTATGACATGCCAATGCATAGGAAGAGTTATAATTAGTTGTTGCATGATATATGTTACTTTGTGCTCACTACTAAATCGCAAATCACTGTTAATTAAAATTGGCTTTGATATACCTTGGGATCCGGGTGGATTCATTACTTGAGCACTATATGCCTAGCTTAATGGCTTTAAAGAAAGAGCTTCCAGGGAGACAACCTAGAAGTTTTAGAGAGTCATTTATTTATGTTGAGTGCTTTCATATAGTCTAAAAACAAAACAAATAAAGAGGGGAACCCAAAACTTTTTTAAAAAGGAAAGTGAAAGTGAGAGAGACAAGCATTGTTGAAGTGGGGGAGCTCCTTGAACTTTGTTCATGCTCACGGAAACTTTGTGAATCTTGATTACAGAAACTTTTAAACAAAAATATTTATCCCCTTGTACAATTCCATTGTATTATAAAAATAATGTGCCAAGGTTTTCCTTTAGGATGTTTAGATTGCTTGTTGGTTTGTGCGGTGCAGGACAGAAACTTTGCCTGTATGCGCGATTTTACATTTTTTTACTGGAAGGTCAAACGGTTCTGAAACTTATTTCACTGTCTTTCTATAAAAAATTGTTATTTTTCATAATTTTGGTAGACTTGTTGGGGTACCAGAAGTATGGTGAATGTTCAGATTACTACAGACTGTCCTGTTTAAGACAGATTCTGTTTTTGATGCACAGTTTGCTTGTTTTGATGAAACTATCGATTTCTATCAGTGGATTAAGCCATGGAAAAGTTATATTACAGTAGCTACAATGCAAAAACAAAATATGAATTGGTTTGGAACAATACTTAGAGTAGTGATTTGCTTTATTATACTAACGGATCTTACTGAGTTTTCTGTTGAAGTTTTATGTGGATGAAGTGTTCGAAGATCGAGGAGGTCTCGATATGAGGAAAAGGAGGAGAGGCAAGAGATCAAGCTTGGGGATGCCCAAGGCACCCCAAGTAAATATTCAAGGAGACTCAAGAATCTAAGCTTGGGGATGCCCCAGAAGGTATCTCATCTTTCTTCAACAAGTATCGGTATGTTTTCGGATTCGTTTTGTTCACGCGATATGTGCAAATCTTGGAGCGTCTTTTGCATTTAGTTTTCACTTTTATTTTATGCACCATGCTGGTATGAGATAGTCCTTGGTTGATTTATAGAATGCTCATTGCACTTAACTTATATCTTTTGAGTATGGCTTTATAGAATGCTTCATGTGCTTCACTTATATCTTTTGAAGTTTGGATTGCCTATCTCTCTTCACATAGAAAACCGTCATTTGTAGAATGATTTTTTGCTTCACTAATATTTTTTAGAGCATGGGCATATCTTTTGTAGAAAGAATTAAACTCTCTTGCTTCACTTATATCTATTTAGAGAGATGACAGGAATTGGTCATTCACATGGTTAGTCATAAAATCCTACATAAAAGTTGTAGATCACTGAATATGATATGTTTAATTCCTTGCAATAGTTTTGCGATATAGAGATGATAATATGTGGGAGGTACTAGTAAATGGTTGTGTTTAGTAAGGATATTGGTGTTAAGTCTTGTGATTCCTGAAGTATGCACGTATGGTCTCCTAACTATGTAACCAAATTGGCGCGCATTGTATTTTGATTGTTTATCTTTGTGTGAAGGTCGGGGGCGCGCGATGGTTAAGTCCTACCAACCTCCCCCCTAGGAGCATGCATAGTAGTACTTTGCTTCGAGGGCCAATAAACTTTTGCAATAAGTATATGAGTTCTTTATGACTAATGTGAGTCCATGGATTATATGCACTCTTACCCTTCCATCATTGCTAGCCTCTTCGGTACCATGCATTGCCCTTTCTCACCTCGAGAGTTGGTGCAAACTTCGCCGGTGCATCCAAACCCAATGATACGATACGCTCTATCACACATAAGCCTCCTTATATCTTCCTCAAAACAGCCACCATACCTACCTATTATGTCATTTCCATAGCCATTCCGAGATATATTGCCATGCAACTTCCATCATCATCATATACATGACTTGAGCATTCATTATCATATTGCTTTGCATGATCGTAAGACAGCTAGCATGATGTTTTCATGGCTTGTCCGTTTTTTGATATCTTTGCTATGCTAGATCATTGCATATCCTGGTACACTGCCAGAGGCATTCTTATAGAGTCATATTTTTGTCCTAGTATCGAGTTGTAATAATGAGTTGTAAGTAAATAAAAGTGTGATGATCATCATTATTAGAGCATTGCCCAAGTGAGGAAAGGATGATGGAGACTATGATTCCGCCACAAGTCGGGATGAGTCTTCGGACTTTATGAAAAATAGAAGAGGCCAAAGAAGCCCAAATAAATAAATAAAAAGAGGCCAAAGAAGCCCACCAAAAAAAGAAAAAAAATGAGGGAAAAAGAGAGAAGGGGAAATGCTACTATCCTTTTACCACACTTGTGCTTCAAAGTAGCACCATGCTCTTCATAGAGAGAGTCTCCTATGCTTTCACTTTCATATACTAGTGGCAATTTTTCATTATAGAACTTGGCTTGTATATTCCGATGATGGGCTTCCTCAAATGCCCGAGGTCTTCATGAGCAAGCAAGTTGGATGCACACCCACCTAGTTTTAGTTTGAGCTTTCATACATTTATAGCTCCAGTGCATCCGTTGCATGGCAATCCCTACTCGCATTGACATCAATAGATGGGCATTTCCATAGCCTGTTGATTAGCCACGTCGATGTGAGACTTTCTCCCTTTTTGTCTTCTCCACACAACCTCCACCATCATACTCTATTCCACCTATAGTGCTATATTCATGGCTTGCGCTCATGTATTGCGTGAGGGTTGAAAAGCTGAAGCGCATTAAAAAGTATGAACCAATTGCTTGACTGACACCGGGATGAGCATGAGGGGTACCTTGTGTTAAGAAAAGGGAGCATACAAGACTATATGATTTTGTAGGGATAACGTTCTTTAGCATTGATATTTTGAAAGACACGGTTGCTGGTTGGGATGCCCGAATTATTATTGTTTTTATGTCAAATGATAGACTATTGCCTTGAATCACTCGTGTCTTAATATTCATGCCATGATTAGATTACATGATCAAGATTATGCTAGGTAGCATTCCACATCAAAAATTATCCTTTTTATCATTTACCTACTCGAGGACGAGCAGAAATTAAGCTTGGGGATGCTGATATGCCTCCGTCGTACCTATAATTTTTGATTGTTCCATGCCAATATTATTCAACTTTCATATACTTTTGGCAACTTTTTATACTATATTTGGGACTAACATATTGATCCAGTGCCCAGTGCTAGTTCATGTTTGTTGCACGTTTTATGTTTTGCGGAAAACCCATATCAAACAGAGTCCAAACGGGATAAAAACGGACGGAGAATATTTTTGGAATATTTATGATTTTTGGGAAGAAGAACCAACACGAGATGATGCCCGAGGGGGGCACGAGGCAGGGGGCGCACCCCTGACCCTCGTGGGCACCCCGTAACAGTAGCAACGGAAAAGTAAATAAGCAAAGAACAATATACGAAAAGCTCGTAGGCAATGGACTAGTGATGGATAATTATGCCAGATGCGATTCCTCATGTAATAGCTATAACATAGGGTGACACAGAACTAGCTTCAGTTCATCAATGTAATGTAGGCATGTATTCCGTAAGTAATCATACGTGCTTATGGAAAAGAACTTGCATGACATCTTTTGTCCTACCCTCCCATGGCAGCGAGGTCCTAGTGGAAACTAAGGGATTAAGACCTCCTTTTAATAGAGAACCGGAACAAAGCATTACCACATAGTGAATACATGAACTCCTCAAACTACGGTCATCACCGAGAAGTATCCCGATTATTGTCACTTCGGGGTTGTCGGATCATAACACATAATAGGTGACTATAGACTTGCAAGATAGGATCAAGAACACACATATATTCATGAAAACATAATAGGTTCAGATCTGAAATCATGGCACTCGGGCCCTAGTGACAAGCATTAAGCATAGCAAAGTCATAGCAACATCAATCTCAGAACATAGTGGATACTAGGGATCAAACCCTAACAAAACTAACTTGATTACATGGTAAATCTCATCCAACCCATCACCGTTCAGCAAGCTTACGATGGAATTACTCACGCACGACGGTGAGCATCATGGAATTGGTGATGCAGGATATGGTTGATGATGACGATGGCGACGAATCCCCCTCTCCGGAGCCCCGAACGGACTCCAGGTCAGCCTTTCCGAGAGAGATTAGGGCTTGGCGGCAGCTCCGTGTCGTAAAACGCGATAAAACTTTTTCTCTGATTTTTTTCTCCCCGAACGTGAATATATGGAGTTGGAGTAGAGGTCGGTGGAGGTCTAGGGGGCCCACGAGATAGGAGGGCGCGCCCTAGGGGGGGGGGGCGCCCCCTGTCTCATGGACAGCCTGTGGCCCCCCTGGTGTATATCTTTCGCCCAGAAATTCTTATTAATTCCAAAAAGTGCCTCCGTGGACTTTCAGGACATTCGGAGAACTTTTCTTTTCTACACATAAAACAACATCACGGTAGTTCTGCTGAAAACAGCGTCAGTCCGGGTTAGTTTCATTCAAATCATGCAAGTTAGAGTCCAAAAACAAGAGCAAAAGTGTTTGGAAAAGTAGATACGTTGGAGATGTACCAACTCCCCCAAGCTTAAACCTTTGCTTGTCCTCAAGCAATTCAGTTGATAAACTGAAAGTGATAAAGAAAAACTTTTACAAACTCTGTTTGCTCTTGTTGTTGTAACATGAAAAGCCATCATTCAAGTTTCAGCAAATACTATGAACTAACCATACTCACAATAACACTTAGGTCTCACAATTACTCATATCAATAGCCATAATAATAAAACTCGGATGACAACACTTTCTCAAAATAATCATAACATGGTATAACAAAATGGTATCTCGCTAGCCCTTTCTGAGACCGCAAAACATAAATGCAGAGCACCTTTAAAGATCAAGGACTGACTAAACATTGTAATTTATTATATATAAAAAGTAATTAACGGGCTAACTAGAAAAAAGAGAATTAACTATAAAATCCCAGAATAATCAGAAACATCCAACCGTTAATTTAGTAGATTAAAAAAACATGACCCATCAGATCAGCTTTCCCCACAAAAAAAAGATCAACTTTAAATATGAAGAAATTACCCACTAATGCCACAGGGAAAAAAACACACCCATAGTAGCCGCCAGCAGCCCCGGTGTAATCATCCTCCAAGCTCTAGAAAAACATAATCTCTCCTACAAGCTCTCGCACGCACGTCCAGTGTACCACGGGTTTCCCCTCGAGCTCCATTGGGTTGATTGGCATGACATACAGAGAGAAGATTGCCCAAATCATCAAATCTCATAGCCATCAGATTTACGTGGATGGGATGGCAGATTTGATTGACCTATGTAGTAGAGAAGATTGCATCGGCGGCCGGCCAAATGATCAACTCATCGTCGCCGGATTTACGTGGATACATGGGTTGATGGGATGACATGCGTAACAAAAAAGATTGCGGCAGGCGGGTGGTGAATCATGGACACATCGTCATCAGATTTACGTGGATGGACTGGCAGATTGATTGACATGCGTAGCAGAGAAGATTGCATCGGCGGCCGGCCAAATCATCAACTCATTGTCGCCGGATTTACGTAGATGCAGGGGTTGCTGATGGGATGACATGCATAACAGAGAAGATTGCGGCAGGCGGACGGCCGAATCATGGACACATCGTCACCGGATTTACGTGTATGGGATGCTAATTGGTGCAGGTACATGGCAGAGAAGCTGCGCCAACGGCTGTCCATGTCATTAACTCATTATGATGCTAGCAGATTGACGCACACATACCATATCCGTTGGCAAATGTCCCGACTAATCCAGCCGAGTACTTTCCGGCGAGATACACGTCCGAGCTAGCCGCAGCTGATTACATTCCAGCCGCTGGTCGGGAGACATAAGTAATACGTAAGCAGTTAGATGTGTTCCTTCCGAAGACATACGCACGTATAAAGCTAGCTAGACGAAGCTAGCGATCAGCCAGCCGGACAAGACCGTGCTTAATTCCAACAATAGCCGCTCTCTTTCATGTATGTGTGTAGGTCCTTCCTCAACAGTTCGTGAAATACATGCTGCTGCCACCCCCATACATCCGATATTCATGTCCCTGGTCACTTAGCAAGGATCGGAATTGCTGCTATGCCAGCTTTTGTAATTCTATCTCCTTTTACTTTATCTTACCTGATTTATTTTTCTATAAACCAAAACAGGTAACTATTTTAACCCAATTTATACAGCCACCTACATGGCTAAATAATACTTTAATAAATTTGTATCTTTTCGGTACTTTACCAGATCAACTACTGCTGTGCTATATGAATCATTGATCCTTGGAAAACATATTTATTTAGGAACTAGGTGACTGGCATAATTCCATCCGTTTCCTACAATTTCTTGCACGCGCTAAAGAAGTGTTGAGAGTTTATTTTTTCTAATTATTTGCATCAATATAATACTGTAATTCATATTCTTATTAAAAATGCTATTATTTACCATAGATGGATTTAATTCCATTTTTAAGGTTTGCTTACAAAACAAGATTGTAATAATACATATATACATTCTTTCTATTATATTACTTACTGTATTAATCAATAGGTGTGTTTCCATCTTTAGGGCCTTAAATCAAGGTCAACCAACTTTCGAAATCCAAATGTCTCTGCTAGACAATATAGGATGATGTGCTATGTTTGATATACAAAACACTATAACATTGGTTTTCCAACATGTCCTAAGAATCTCTGATACATTCAGTAGTGTAGGTGCCAAAAAAAATTGTGTCCCTAAGAATAGAACTAGATATCTTAATTTCTTATGTACATAATATAGATGTAAAATGTCTATGTATATTTAGAAGTTTGTTTTAAAGTAATCCTTGAACACAAAATTATTAACTTGAGGTAAATATAAGTACAGCAAGGGAATGGTTCTGGTTATATTAATTATTCTAGGACGCACATGTTAGCTAGACTTCTTCTGTTTTATCATAATTCATTGATCAAATATCGATGATCCTTTGCTCAGTAATCATTTCGTCATGCTAGCATACAATGAACCATCCAGTTTTTGTGCATAAGAGGCGATACCCACAAGAGGTGGTGCCATTGATGCATGGAGTACATTCAACGGTCTGGGAGAGCCAATAAAGATTGGGAGCAAACCTTGGACAAAGAAGTATTAACATGAGGAAAATATAAGTATGACAAGGGAACACACCCTCTGTTTGTAAGTACATGACGTTATATATACTGACACATTCTCAAGCGTGCATAATTGACCATAAGTTTTGGCCATATGTCCGTAGAAAATAATGAACAAGCATGTAATGCATTTTTTTCATTCAAAATCCAGGTTCTGGATTATTCTCTGTGCATGAGCTGTTGGCCCTTCTTATATAATATAAACTTGATACATAAAATGAAATTCGGAATTAGAGAAACATCTACCATTGTGCATGATATTATATCTATACATGGAACTAATAAGGTTTCATATATACACCTACAATTCTGGAGAATATATCTGTGCCATTTAACTAGAAACTAGATGCGAGCAACCTAGCAAGTCATTTTGAGAACACTTGGTATTAAACCAATATGCTGAGATTAGTCAGAATAATGGGACAAACCATAGTTTTTTTACATGATATTATATCAGCATGTATAGGATTAAAGTTCAGATCACCAAGCAGACTATGGTTTTTTTTTGTTCATTCTATATATACATAGATTGAAGTTTGAACCACGAGTAGATCTATTTGTCATTTGTACTGAACCAACCGATTATTAGTTAGTCCAGTTTGCTAGACCTTGCAGTATGCAAAACATATTGACCCTGCCGGTCACATGTATATATTATATTGAGCCAGTAGATGAATTTGAAGCTTAGTAAATGTTATAGTGAAAGTCGTTGTTCAGGCGGTTGTTGGCTCTGAGATAGACACCAAACGAAATCATGAGATGATTGGTGCTTTGTACATAATATTAGACCAGCACATTTGAAATCACCTAGGAGGCCACTGGATTTCCAAAAAAAAATGTACTACAAAGAGATGACATTTTCGATCTTCTTAATGAGCCAAAAAATTGTCTGCCATGGGATTAGATGTAGATTAAATTTATATTTGATTCATAAGTTAGCCAATCGTTGTTAATAAGGGGTGGAAATCTATTGTTTTATTTCGGATACTTTTGAAAAAAATTATACTTCTCAACAATTCATATTGTTACACCTTAAAAGGTTTAAATCATAAAAAAAATAGATCTGTTAAGATTACTGCAATTACTAAAAGCATAAATCGTTATGGTCTTCAGAATGAACATACTATTACTTTGTATAATTTTATCTAAAACAACATGTATTAACATATAAACAAAAATATAATTTCATTATTGAACGTCTAAAGTTCTAGCCCGCGCATCGAGCGGGCCACTGTGCTAGTTCATGGTAAAAGAGATCCAGTCAAGTCATACCCAATATAAACCAATAATAATGAATGCAAATGACAGTGTGCTCTCGAGCGGGTGCTTTTAATAAGAAGGTTGATGACTCAACATAAAAGTAAATAGATAGGCCCTTCGCAGAGGGAAACAGGGATTTGTAGAGGTGCCAGAGCTCGATTTTAAAATAGAGATTGAATAACATTTTGACAGGCATACGTTTGCTATCAACGCAACAACTATGAGATGGCTGTATCTTCCATACTACATGCATTATAGGCAGTTCCCAAACAGAATGGTAAAGGTTTATACTCCCCCAACCACCAACAAGCATCAATCCATGGCTTGCTCGAAACAACGAGTGCCTCCAACTAACAACAGCGTTGGGGGAGTTTTGTTTAATTATTTTGATTTGCTTTGATCTTTATGGATCATGGGACTGGGCATCCCGGTTACCGGCCCTTTCTCATGAATGAGGAGCGGAGTCCACTCCTCTTGAGAATAACCCACCTAGCATGGAAGATATAGGCAGCCCTAGTTATAACATGAGCTGCTCGAGCATACAAAACAGAATTCCATTTGAAGGTTTGGAGTTTGGCACATACAAATTTACTTGGAACGACAGGTAAATACCGCATATAGGAAGGTATAGTGGACTCATATGGAACAACTTTGGGGTTTAAGGAGTTTGGATGCACACGCAGTATTCCCGCTTAGTACAGGTGAAGGCTAGCAAAAGACTGGGAAGCGACCAACTGAGAGAGCGACAACAGTCATGAACATGCATTAAAATTAATTCACACTGAGTACAAGCATGAGTAGGATATAATCCACCATGAACATAAATATCATGAAGGCTATATTGATTTGATTCAACTACATGCGTGAACATGTGCCAAGTCGAGTCACTCAATTCATTCAAAGGAGGATACCATCCCATCATACCACATCATAATCATTCTAATAGCATGTTGGCACGCAAGGTAAACCATTATAACTCATAGCTAATCAAGCATGGCACAAGCAAGTATAATCTCTAAATGTCATTGCAAATATGTTTACTTCATAATAGATGATTCAGAAACGATGAACTCATCATATTTACAGAAACAAGAGAGGTCGAGTTCACACCAGCTTTTCTCATCCCAATAAGTCCATCATATATCATCATTATTGCCTTTCACTTGCACGAACGAACGATATGTATAATAATAAGAGTGCACGTGCATTGGACTAAGATGGAATCTGCAAGCATTCAACTCAAGAGAGAAGACAAGGTAATATGGGCTCTAAGTTAAATAAACAATCATGCATTATAAGAGCCACTAAGCATTTTCAATATGGTCTTCTCGGCCCCCAAAGGAAAGAAAATAAAATAAAACTATTTACACGGGAAAGCTCCCAACAAGTAAGAAGAAGAACTAGAAATCTTTTTGGGTTTTTATTTTAATTTTTACTAACAGCATGAAAATTAAACTAACTATTTTTTTGGTTTTTCTTAAGGTTTATCAAACACACAAGAAGAAAATTAGAAAAAGAAATTTAAACTAGCATGGATAATACAATGAAAGAGTATGAGCACCGACGACTAGTGTGCGAACATGAATGTAAAGTCGGTGAGAAATACGTACTCCCCCAAGCTTAGCCTTTTGGCCTAAGTTGGTCTAGTACCAAGGACCGCCTGGCTGATATCCATAAGTGAAACCGGGGTTGTACTGAGATGCAGCGGCAACCGCCTCCTGAGCTACAGCGTGTTGGCGAGCTGCCTCCACTCCCCTCTCGTATTCAACCACTTCTTCCCTAGTGACAACATATCTTCCTTTTGCCTAATAATCAAAAAGGTAGGGAGCAGGAAGAGTAACAGGGACGACGTTGCGTCTGTCATAGATTAGTCGATAATGGAGGAATTGTTCATTCCTCTCAAGAAAATGATGATTAAACATAGCTTATTTATCCAAATAAACAGGAGGTAAAATCATATCCCCCTCTCGTGGGGCTATATTAAGATAATTAGCCACACGGGTTGCATAAATTCCTCCAAATAAATCTCCCTTTCTACTATTATTCTGCAACCTACGTGCAACTATTGCCCCCAAGTTATAACCTTTATAACCTGAAACAGCACTCTTGAGGACACACAGATCAGGGACACACATGTGACAAGCTTCATCTTTACCGTTAATGCATCTACCAATAAAGAGAGCAAAATAATGTATAGCAGGAAAATGAATGCTCCCTATGGTAGCTTGTGCTATGTCCCTAGATTCTCCTACAGTAATACTAGCAAGAAAATATCTAATTTCAGATTTGCGAGGATCATTAATATTACCCCACTGTGGGAGTTTGCAAGCAGTTGCGAAATCCTCTAAATCCATGGTATAAGATGTATCATAAATATCAAACATGACACTAGGAGAATTACGCGTATAGTTATATTGGAACCTCCGCACAAAGGAATTACTCAATTGATAGTACTGAGGACACTTATCTTGTAAGAAGTCCTCCTACTCGGTATTACGCACATATGCGTCAAATTCCTCCTTGAGGCCTGCTTCGACCATAAAATCATCGGATGGCCACTCACAAGCCCGTACATTTGCGTCCGTCGGCAATTCAACATCTTGCTCACGTATAGAAATCCTTGGCCCTTTCTTTGCCGAGGAACCACCTTGGTACATTCTTCTAAGCATAATTCTTTTTCTGAAAATTTCTGAAATTTTAGTAACTTCAAAATAAAAGTGAATAAAACTAAACAAGATTGATAGCAACTACTCCTACAAGTGCCTAGAGCCTATATCATGCATTGTAATTTCTTGGGACCTCAAAAATTTAACATGCAAGCTCAAGAACAAGGTCACCTATGCAGCAAAAATTTGCAATGAATAAAGCACTAGAACAAAAACTAATTAGACCAATGGAGGAGTCACATACCAAGCAACAATCTTCCGAAGCAGTTTTGTAAATGGAGCTTTGAGCAAGGAGATCGAAAATCGCAGCAAAACGAGCTAGAACTCGTGCTTGAGCTGGATGGGGATTTTTTTGGGTAGAAGATGAAGTGTGTGGATGCTAGCATAAGTGGAGGGGGGCCACCAGGGGCCCACGAGACAGGGGGCGCGCCCTATAGGGGGGGGGGCTCTACTCTCGTGGCCTGGTGCTTGCCCCTCCTGCAGTGATTTTAGTGCCTAAAATCCTCAAATATTCCAGAAAAAATCATACTAAATTTGTAGGGCATTTGGAGCACTTTTATTTTCGAACTATTTTTTAATGCACAGATAATTCAGAAAATAGACAGATAATACTATTTTTGCTTTATTTAATCTAAATAACAGAAACTAAAAAGAGGGTACAGAAGGTTGTGCCTTCTAGTTTCATCCATCTCGTGATCATCAAAATGAATCCACTAACAAGGTTGATCAAGTCTTGTTAACAAACTCATTCCGAATAACACGAAACCGGAGAAATTTCGAATAACACTAAGTTACCTCAACAGGGATATGAAAATCCCCAACAATAAGAATATCATACTTTTTCTTGACAGTAGGGAGAGGAAATTCAAAACCTCCAATAATAATAGTTGGAACTTTTCCAATAGAATTGATGCTATGAACTTGAGATTGTTTCCTTGGAAAGTGTACCGTATGCTCATTACCATTAACATGAAAAGTGACATTGCCTTTGTTGCAATCAATAACAGCCCCTGCAGTATTAAGAAAAGGTCTACCAAGGATAATAGACATACTATCGTCCTCGGGAATATCAAGAATAACAAAGTCCGTTAAGATAGTGACATTTGCAACCACAACAGGCACATCCTCACAAATACCGACAGGTATAGCAATTGATTTATCAGCCATTTGCAAAGATATTTCAGTAGGTGTCAACTTATTCAATTCAAGTCTACGATATAAAGAGAGAGGCATAACACTAACACCGGCTCCAAGATCACATAAAGCAGTTCTAACATAGTTTCTTTTAATAGAGCATGGTATAGTTGGCACACCCGGATCTCCAAGTTTCTTTGGTATTCCACCCTTAAAAGTGTAATTAGCAAGCATGGTGAAAATTCAGCTTCTGGTATCTTTCTTTTATTTGTAATGATACCCTTCATATACTTAGCGTAAGGATTTACTTTGAGCATATCAGTTAAGCGCATACGTAAGAAAATAGGTCTAATCATTTCAGCAAAGCGCTCAAAATCCTCATCATCCTTTGACTTGGATGGTTTAGGAGGAAAGGGCATGGGTTTCTGAACCCATGGTTCTCTTTCTCTACCGTGCTTCCTAGCAACAAAATCTCTCTTATCATAACGTTGATTCTTTGATTGTGGGTTATCAAGATCAACAGCAGGTTCAATCTCTACATCATTGTTTTTACTAGGTTGAGCATCAACATGAACATTATCATTAACATTATCACTAGGTTCATGTTCATCACCTGATTGTGTTTCAGCATCAGAAATAGAAATATCATTAGGATTCTCAGTTGTGTCTACAGTAGGTTCACTAGAAGCATGCAAAGTTCTATCGTCTTTCTTTTTCTTCTTTTTAGAAGAACTACGTGCCTCTAAATTATTTCTCTGAGAATCTTGCTCGATTCTCTTAGGGTGGCCTTCAAGATACAAAGGTTCCTGAGTCATTCTACCAGTCCTAGTAGCCACTCTAACAAAGAAGTCATTTTTATTATTTAATTCATCAAGCAAATCATTTTGAGCTTTAAGTACTTGCTCAGCTTGGGTAGCAACCATAGAAGCATATTTGCTAACGAGTTTGAGTTCATCTTTAACTCTAGCTATATTATCGCCTACACGTCCTATCTCGAAAGCATTATTCTTTAACTCTCTATGAACATAAGCATTAAAACTTTCTTGTCTAGCCATAAAGCCATCAAATTCATCTAAGCATGGGCTATGAAATTTAGTAGAGGCGATTTCAACTTTATCATATCTATAGAGAGAATTTACCTTTACTACCTGTGTCGGGTTATCAAGACAATATGGTTCTTCAACAGGTGGTATATTAAGACCATGTATTTCTTCAATAGGAGGTAAATTCTTAACATCTTCAGCTTTAATACCTTTTTCTTTCATTGATTTCTTTGCCTCTTGCATATCTTCAGGACTGAGAAATAAAACACCTCTCTTCTTCGGAGTGGGTTTAGGAATAGGCTCAGGAGTTGGCTCAATTGGTTCAGGAAGAGTCCAATTATTTTTATTAGTTAACATATTACTCAATAATATTTCAGCTTCGTCGATTGTTCTTTCCCTGAAAACACAACCAACACAACTATCCATGTAGTCCTTGGAAGCATCGGTTAGTCCATTATAAAAGATATCAAGTATTTCAGCTTTCTTGAGAGGATGATCAGGCAAAGCATTAAGTAACCGGAGAAGCCTCCCCCAAGCTTGTGGGAGACTCTCTTCTTTGATTTGCACAAAATTATATATTTCCCGCAAGGCAGCTTGTTTCTTATGAGCAGGGAAATATTTAGCAAAGAAGTAATAAATCATATCCTGGGGACTACGCACACAACCAGGGGCAAGAGAATTATACCAAGTCTTAACATCACCCTTTAATGAGAACGGAAATATCTTAAGGATATAAAAATAGCGAGAATTCTCATCATTAGTAAACAGGGTAGCTATATCATTCAACTTGGTAAGATGTGCCACAACAGTTTCAGATTCAAGGCCATAAAAAGGATCAGATTCAACTAAAGTAATAACTTCAGGATCAACAGAGAATTCATAATCCTTATCAGTAACACAGATAGGTGAAGTAGCAAAAGCAGGGTCAGGTTTCATTCTAGCATTAAGAGACTGCTGTTTCCATTTAGCTAATCATTTCTTAAGATCATATCTATCACTGCAAGCAAGAATTTCCATAGCAGCTTCTTCATTCATAACATAACCCTTAGGAACAACAGGCAATACATAATCATTGGGAGAACCTTCATCATCACTATCATCAATAATAGGTTCTTCAATATTTTCACTCCCCCTAACTCTAGCAAGTTGTTCATCAAGAAATTCACCTAATGGCAAAGTAGTATCACGCACAGAAGTAGTTTCATCATGCATAGTAGAAGTGGCATCATCAATAACATGCAACATATCAGAATTCATAGCAGTAGCAAGTTTAGGTGCCGTAAGCCTACTAATAACGGAAAGAGAATCTAGTGCAGAGCTAGATGGCAGTTCCTTACCTCCCCTCGTAGTTGAGTGCAAAATCTTGGTCTTAGCGTCTTTCAAGTTCTTCATAGTGATCAATAAATATAAATCCCAAGTGACTCAGAGAATAGAGCTATGCTCCCCGGCAACGGTGCCAGAAATTAGTCTCAATAACCCACAAGTGTAGGGGATCGCAACAGCTTTCGAGGGTAAAGTATTCAACCCAAATTTATTGATTCGACACAAGGGGAGGCAAAGAATATTCTTGAGTATTAGCAGTTGAGTTGTCAATTCAACCACACTTGGATAACTTAGTATCTGCAGCAAAGTATTTAGTAGCAAAAGTGGTATGATAATAAAGTTAACGGTAGCAAAAGTAAATATAAATGTGTTTGGGTTTTTGTAGTAGTTGTAACAGTAGCAACGGAAAAGTAAATAAGCGAAGAACAATATACGAAAAGCTCATAGGCAATGGATCAGTGATGGATAATTATGCCGGATGGGATTCCTCATGTAATAGCTATAACATAGGGTGACAAAGAACTAGCTCCAGTTCATCAATGTAATGTAGGCATGTATTCCGTAAGTAGTCATACATGCTTATGGAAAAGAACTTGCATGACATCTTTTGTCCTACCCTCCTGTGGCAGCGGGGTCCTAGTGGAAACTAAGGGATATTAAGGCCTCATTTTAATAGAGAACCGGAACAAAGCATTAGCACATAGTGAATACATGAACTCCTGAAACTATGGTCATCACCGAGAAGTATCCCGATTATTGTCACTTCGGGGTTGTCGGATCATAACACATAATAGGTGACTATAGACATGCAAGATAGGATCAAGAACACACATATATTCATGAAAACATAATAGGTTCAGATCTGAAATCATGGCACTCGGGCCCTAGTGACAAGCATTAAGCATAGCAAAGTCATAGCAACATCAATCTCAGAACATAGTGGATACTAGGGATCAAACCCTACCAAAACTAACTTGATTACATGGTAAATCTCATCCAACCTATCACCGTCCAGCAAGCCTATGATGGAATTACTCATGCACGACGGTGGGCATCATGAAATTGGTAATGGAGGATGGTTGATGATGATGACGACGACGAATCCCCCTCTCCGGAGCCCCGAACGGACTCCAGATCAGCCCTCCCGAGAGAGATTAGGGCTTGACGGCAGCTCCGTGAGGTAAAACGTGATGAAACTTTCTCTCTGATTTTTCTCTCCCCGAACGTGAATATATGGAGTTGGAGTAGAGGTCGGTGGAGGTCTAGGGGGCCCACGAGATAGGATGGCGCGCCCTAGGGGGGGAGGGGCGCCCCCTTGTCTTGTGGACAGCCTGTGGGCCCCCTGGTGTATAGCTTTCGCCCAGAAATTCTTATTAAGTCCAAAAAGTGCCTCCGTGGATTTTCAGGACATTCCGAGAACTTTTCTTTTCTACACATAAAACAACATCATGGCAGTTCTGCTGAAAACAACGTCAGTCCGGGTTAGTTTCATTCAAATCATGAAAGTTAGAGTCCAAAACAAGGGCAAAAGTGTTTGGAAAAGTAGATACGTTGGAGACGTATCAGAGCCCATGGAGGTTGGAGGAGGTCGACGGTGGAGATGAATAGTATCCCATGGAGTCCCGTTTTGCGGTACGCCACACCCCTCCCGATGAGCATGACTTTCGTTACGACCGTAGCGCTCCAACACAAGTCTGTTTCGTCCATTTTGCGGTACACCACACCCCCCCGATCAACAGGACCCTCGTTTCGACCGTAGGAGGTCTGTTTCCTCCGTTTTGCGGTACACCAGACCCCTTCTGATCAGCAGGATCCCGTTTCGAACGTGGCCGGTCGAACACAAGGCCGTTTTCTCCGTTCTGCGGTACACCAGGCCTTGTTTCCATCGCCTGTTCTATCCAAGCCGGTTGGCTCCCACGCGTTCCATTGCCTCCCGATGAACACGACGCATTCCGTTGCCTCCCCATGAACACGACGCATTCCGTTGCCTCCCCATGAACACGACAACGAAGCTATTTATCCGTTCCGACCCAGCCATGTACACGAGGCCTGGCCGTACGTATGCGCGAGTAGGCGTTCGAGACCCCACCCGTATGTACTTACGTGGTCGTATTTTCTTTCTTGCACCCTAGCCGTTGTACGTACGTGTACATGCTACATGCGCGCCTCTACTACAACACATGCGCGCCTCTACAACGACCAGTATGTACGTACACGTTCGCGACCAGAATGACAATGCTACGTACGCTTCGACCAGGTGGGTCCTGACTGTCAGGCACTTCCTTGCCTGCGAAGATGTAGCTGGTGGGTCCCAGCAGTCAGGGGGGGGGGCAAATCGTTTTTTTTGCCAGGAGGCACTTCCTTGCGTGCGAAGATGTAGCTGGTGGGTCCTAGCAGTCAGGAGAAACGTTTTCTTCATGAAATACGGTGGCCCGTCCGGTGGGTCCCCGCTGTCAGGTGGAGGAATAATTATTTTGCGCGTAATAAGGAGGCCCTTCCTTGCTGCGGCCGTGGACCCAGCTGTCAGCTGATACGTCTCCATCGTATCTATAGTTTTTGATTGTTCCATGCCAATATTCTTCCACTTTCATATACTTTTGGCAACTTTTTATACTATTTTTTGGGACTAACATATTGATCAAGTGCCCAGTGCCAGTTCCTGTCTGTTGCATGTTTAATGTTTCACAGAAACCCCATATCAAACGGATTCCAAACGTGATAAAAACCGACGGAGAATTATTTTGGAATATTTATGATTTTTGGGAAGTAAAATCAACGCGAGACGGTGCCCGACGGGGGCAGGAGATAGGGGGCGCACCCCAGGGAGGCAGGCGTGCCCTGGACTCTGCTGGGCCCCCCGTAAGGCGGTTGATGCTCTTCTTTTTCTGAAAGAAAGCTAATTTTATGAGAAAGATCTGGGCGAAAGATTCACCCCAACCGGAGTTACGGATCTCCGGATATAAAAGAAACGGTGAAGGGGCAGAATCTGAGAACGCAGAAACACAGAGATAGATCCAATCTCGGAGGGGCTCTCGCCCCTCCCATGCCATGGGAGCCAAGGACCAGAGGGGAAACCCTTCTCCCATCTAGGGAGAAGGTCAAGGAAGAAGAAGAAGAAGAAGGAGGGCTCTCTCCCCCTTGCTTCCGGTGACGCCGGAACGCCGCCGGGGGCCATCATCATCACCGCGATCTTCACCAACACCTCAATCATGTTCACCAACATCTCCATCACCTTCCCCCATCTATATTCAGCGGTCCACTCTCCTGCAACCCGCTGTACCCTCTACTTGAACATGGTGCTTTATGATTCATATTATTTCCCAATGATGTGTTGCCATCCTATGATATCTGAGTAGATTTTTGTTATCCTACCGGTGATTGATGAATTGCTATGATTGGTTTGAGTTGCATGTTTTATTATTGGTGCTGTCCTATTGTGCCCTCCGTGTCGCGCAAGCATGAGGGATTCCCGCTGTAGGGTTTGCAATATGTTTATGATTTGCTTATGGTGGGTGGTGTGAGTGACAGAAGCACATACCCGAGTAAGTAGGTTGTTTGCGTATGGGATAAAGGGGACTTGATACTTTAATGCTATGGTTGGGTTTTACCTTAATGAATCTTTAGTAGTTGCGGATGCTTGCTAGAGTTCCAATCATAAGTGCATATGATCCAAGTAGAGTAAGTATGTTAGCTTATGCCTCTCCCTCAAATAGAATTGCAATAGTGATTACCGGTCTAGTAACGTAGTCAATTGCTTAGGGACAATTCCACAACTCCTACCACCACTTTTCCACACTCACTATATTTACTTTATTTCATCTTTATCTAAACAGCCCCTACTTTTTATTAACGTGTTCTTTATTATCTTGCAAACCTATCCTATCGCACCTACAAAGTACTTCTAGTTTCATACTTGTTCTAGGTAAAGCGAATGCCAAGCGTGCGTAGAGTCGTATCAGTGGCCGACAGGACTTGAGAGAGTATTTGTTCTACCTTTAGCTCCTATTTGGGTTCGACACTCTTACTTATCGAAAGAGGCTACAACTATCCCGTATACTTGCGGGTTATCAAGACCTTTTTCTGGCGCCATTGCCGGGGAGTCATAGCATGGGGTGAATATTCTCGTGTGTGCTTGTTTGCTTTATCACTAAGTAATTTTTATTTGCTGTTCTAAGTTGTTCTCTATCTTTAGTTATGGATATGGAACGCGAAATACCAAAAAAATTATGTGTACTTGCTACTCATGGAGATGGGGTAACTCCTAAAACCCTCGATGATCATCATGTGAGAAATATTTGGTACTACTTTGATAATCCTGAGAAAACCAACTCAACTTTATAATGGGAGACATGTTGGATCAACGTGAACACTTTAGGGATTATCGCTTGACACAGAAGGGGAAACTATTATGGGATCAAATTCGAATGTTAAAGTGGTATGCTAGGCAACTATGCTTGAGATATGATATTACTTGTTGCTCTAGGATGAAGGCTGCACACCTTCCCTTTTCATGAAAATTTAATGATAATGAAACCTTAGCTTCTTATGCTAATGGTATATATGATTACTATGATATTGAACAAATTGAAGAATTTGTTGCTTTTAAGGCTGCTTATGATATTGAATCTTTGTTTGAAAAGTATGAAGCTTCTGATGATGATGTTTATAGGCCTGAAAATCTTGCTATACTTAGATATTGCTATGAAAATTATGAATACAATTACAATATAATGTATTTATTGAGAAAGTCTCCGCTGTCCAAGAAGAGACTAATATTTTGCAGGAAGCTATGGAAGAAGAAATTGATGAAACTGTGAGCTCATTGGATGAAAAAGATGATGAGGAGAGCGAAGAACAAAAGGAGGAAGAGCGCATTGATCACCCGTGCCCACCTTCTAATGAGAGTAACTCTTCAACTCATACATTGTTTAATTCCCCTTCGTGCTTACCTAAGGATGATTGCTATGATGATTGCTATGATCCTGTTGATTCTCTTGAAATATCCCTTTTTGATGATGCTTGCTATGCTTGTGGCCAAGATGCCAATATGAATTATGCTTATGGAGATGAACTTGCTATAGTTCCTTATGTTAAACATGAAATTGTTGCTATTGCACCCACGCATGATAGTCCTATTATCCTTTTGAATTCTCCCAACTACACTATATCGGAGAAGTTTGTGCTTATTAATAATTATATTGATGGGTTGCCTTTTACCGTTGCACATGATGATTTTGATAGATATAATATGCATGTGCTTGCTGCTCCTACTTGCAATTATTATGAGAGAGGAACTATATCTCCACCTCTCTATGTTTCCAACATGATAAAATTGCAAGAAACTGCTTATACTATGCATTGGCCTTTACTTGGTGTGCATGAATTGTTCTTTTATGACATGCCGATGCATAGGAAGAGAGTTAGACTTTGTTGTTGCATGATATATGTTACTTTGTGCTCACTACTAAATTACAAATCATTGTTAATTAAAATTGGCTTTGATATACCTTGGGATCCGGGTGGATCCATTACTTGAGCACTATATGCCTAGCTTAATGACTTTAAAGAAAGCGCTGCCAGGGAGACAACCCGGAAGTTTTAGAGAGTCATTTATTTCTGTTGAGTGCTTTTATATAGTTTAAAAACAAAAAAATAAAATAAAGAGGGGAACCTAAAGACTTTTCAAAAAGGAAAGTGAAAGTGAGAAAGACAAGCATTGTTGAAGTGGGAGCTAGCCTTGAACTTTGTTCATGCTCACGGAAACTTTGCGAATCTTGATTACAGAAACTTTTCATCAAAAATAATTATCCCCCTGTATAATTCCATTGTATTATAAAAATAATGTGCCAAGGTTTGCCTTTAGGATGTTTACAATGCTTGTTGGTTTGTACGGTGCAGGACAGAAATTTGGCTGTAGTGCGCGATTTTACATTTTTAACTGGAACGTCAAATGGTTCTGATTCCTTTTGAACTATCTTTCTGTACAAATTGTTTATTTTTCCTAATTGTGGTAGAATTTTTGGGGTACCAGAAGTATGGTGAATGTTCAGATTTCTACAGACTGTTCTGTTTTTGTCAGATTCTGTTTTTGATGCATAGTTTGCTTGTTTTGATGAACCTATCAATTTATATCAGTGGATTTAAGCCATGGAAAAGCTATATTACAGTAGACACAATGAAAAAACAAAATATGAATTGGTTTTCTACAGTACTTAGAGTAGTGATTTGCTTTATTATACTAACTGATCTTACCGAGTTTTCTGTTGAAGTTTTGTGTGGATGAAGTGTCTAATCGAGGATGTCTCGATATGAGGAAAAGGAAGAGAGACAAGAGCTCAAGCTTGGGGATGCCCAAGGCACCCCAAGTAAATATTCAAGGAGACTCAAGTGTCTAAGCTTGGGGATGCCCCGGAAGGCATCCCCTCTTTCTTCAACAAGTATCGGTATGTTTTCGGATTCGTTTCGTTCATGCGATATGTGCAAGTCTTGGAGCGTCTTTTGAATTTAGTTTTCACTTTTCTTTTATGCACCATGCTGGTATGAGATAGTCCTTGGTTGATTTATAGAATGCTCATTGCACTTCACTTAAATCTTTTGAGTATGGCTTTATAGAATGCTTCGCGTGCTTCACTTATATCATTTGAAGTTTGGATTGCCTGTTTCTCTTCACATAGAAAACCGCCATCTGTAGAATGCTCTTTTGCTTCACTTATATTTGTTAGAGCGTGGGCATATATTTTACAGAAAGAATTAAACTCTGTTGCTTCACTTATATCTATTTGGAGAGATGACAGGAATTGTTCATTCACATGGTTAGTCATAAAATCCTACATAAACTTGTAGATCGCTGAATATGATATGTTTGATTCCTTGCAATAGTTTTGCGATATAAAGGTGGTGATATTAGAGTCATGATAGTGGGTGGTTGTGGATTGTAGAGACACTTGTGTTGAGGTTTGCAAGTCCCGTAGCATGCACGTATGGTAACCGTTGTGTGACAAATTTGAAGCATGGGGTGTTTCTTTGATTGTCTTCCTTATGAGTGGCGGTCGGGGACAAGCGATGGTCTTTTCCTACCAATCTATCACCCTAGGGGCACGCGTAGTAGTACTTTGCTTCGAGCGCTAATAAACTTTTGCAATAAGTATATGAGTTCTTTATGATTAATGTGAGTCCATGGATTATACGCACTTTTACCTTTCCATCATTGCTAGCCTCTTCGGTACCATGCATTGCCCTTTCTCACCTCGAGAGTTGGTGCAAACTTTGCTGGTGCATCCAAACCCCATGATATGATACTCTCTATCACACATAAGCCTCCTTATATCTTCCTCAAAACAGCCACCATACCTACCTATCATGGCATTTCCATAGCCATTCCAAGATATATTGCCATGCAACTTCCATCATCATAACATACATGACCTGAGCATTCATTGTCATATTGCTTTGCATGATCGTAAGATAGCTAGCATGATGTTTTCATGGCTTGTCCATTTTTTGATGTCATCGCTATGCTAGATCATTGCACATCCCAGTACACCGCCGGAAGCATTCATATAGAGTCATATCTTTGTTCCAGTATCGAGTTGTAATATTGAGTTGTAAGTAAATAGAAGTGTGATGATCATCATTATAGAACATTTCCCCATGAAAAAAAGAAAAAGAAAGAAAAGAAAAAATAGGAAAGGCCAAAGAATCCTAAATAAAAAAGGGGGCCAAAGAAGCCCACCAAAAAAAAGAAAAAAAGAAAAAAAAGAAAAAAAAGGAAAAGAAAAGGGGCAATGTTACTATCCTTTTTCTACACTTGTGCTTGAGAGTAGCACCATGTTATTCATATAGAGAGTCTCCTATGTTATCACTTTCATATACTAGTGGGAATTTTCATTATAGAACTTGCCTTGTATTCATGAGCAAGCAAGTTGGATGCACACCCACTTAGTTTCTTTTGTTGATCTTTCATACACTTATAGCTCTTAGTGCATCCGTTGCATGGCAATCCCTACTCCTCGCATTGACATCAATTGATGGGCATCTCCATAGCCTATTGATTAGTCACGTCGATGTGAGACTTTCTCCTTTTTGGTCTTCTCCACATAACCTCCATCATTATATTCTATTCCACCTATAGTGCTATATCCATGGCTTGCGCTCATGTATTGCGTGAGGGTTGAAAAAGCTGAAGCGCGTTAAAAAGTATGAACCAATTGCTCGGCTTGTCATCAGGGTTGTGCATGATGGGGGCATTTTGTGTGACTAAAATGAAGAATGGCCAAACTATATGATTTTGCAGGGATAAGCTTGCTTTGGCCTTGTTGTTTTGAAAAGACATGATTGCTTTATTGGTATGCTCGAAGTATTATTGTTTTTATGTCAAATGATAGACTATTGCTTGGAATCACTCGTGTCTTAATATTCATGCCATGATTAGACATATGATCAAGATTATGCTAGGTAGCATTCCACATCAAAAATTATCTTTTTTATCATTTACCTACTCGAGGACGAGCAAGAATTAAGCTTGGGGATGCTGATACGTCTCCACCGTATCTATAATTTTTGATTGTTCCATGCCAATATTCTTCCACTTTCATATACTTTTGGCAACTTTTTATACTATTTTTTGGACTAATATATTGATCAAGTGCTCAGTGCCAGTTCCTGTCTGTTGCATGTTTTATGTTTCGGAGAAAACCCATATCAAACGGAGTCCAAACGGGATAAAAACGGACGGAGAATTATTCTGGAATATTTATGACTTTTGGGAAGTAAAATCAACGCGAGACGGTGTCCGAGGGGGCCAGGAGATAGGGGGCACGCCCCAGGGAGGCAAGCGCGCCCTGGACTCTCCTGGTCCCCCCGTAAGGAGGTTGATGCTCTTCTTTTGCCACAAGAAAGCTAATTTTATGAGAAATATCTAGGCGAAAGATTCACCCCAATCGGAGTTACGGATATCCGGATATAAAAGAAACGGTGAAGGGGCAGAATCTGAGAACGCAGAAACAGAGAGATAGATCCAATCTCGGAGGGGCTCTCGCCCCTCCCACGCCATGGGAGTCAAGGACCAGAGGGGAAACCCTTCTCCCATCCAGGGAGAAGGTCAAAGAAGAAGAAGAAGAAGAAGGGGGGCTCTCTCCCCCTTGCTTCCAGTGGCGACGGAACGCTGCCGGGGGCCATCATCATCACCGCGGTCTTCACCAACACCTCCATCATCTTCACCAACATCGCCATCACCTTCCCCCATCTATATTCAGTGGTCCACTCTCCCACAACCCGCTGTACCCTCTACTTGAACATGGTGCTTTATGCTTCATATTATTTTCCAATGATGTGTTGCCATCCTATGATGTCTGAGTAGAGTTTCGTTGTCCTACCGGTGATTGATGAATTGCTATGATTGATTTGAGTTGCATGTTTTATTATTGGTGCTGTCCTATTGTGCCCTCTATGTCGCGCAAGTGTGAGGGATTCCCGCTGTAGGGTTTGCAATATGTTTATGATTTTCTTATGGTGGGTGGCGTGAGTGACAGAAGCACAGACTCGAGTAAGTAGGTTGTTTGCGTATGGGATAAAGGGGACTTGATACTTTAATGCTATGCTTGGGTTTTACCTTAATGAATCTTTAGTAGTTGCGGATGCTTGCTAGAGTTCCAATCATAAGTGCATATGATCCAAGTAGAGAAAGTATGTTAGCTTATGCCTCTCCCTCAAATAGAATTGCAATAGTGATTACCGATCTAGTAACGTAGTCAATTGCTTAGGGACAATTCCACAACTCCTACCACCACTTTTCCACACTCACTATATTTACTTTATTGCAGCTTTATCTAAACAGCCCCTACTTTTTATTTACGTGTTCTTTATTATCTTGCAAACCTATCCTATCGCACCTATAAAGTACTTCCAGTTTCATACTTGTTCTAGGTAAAGCGAACGTCAAGTGTGCGTAGAGTCGTATCAGTGGCCGATAGGACTTGAGAGAGTATTTGTTCTACCTTTAGCTCCTCGTTGGGTTCGACACTCTTACTTATCGAAAGAGGCTACAACTATCCCGTATACCTGCGAGTTATCATCAGCCTCTCCATGTACAGTCCATGTCCGATGGAAGCCGTTCCTTGACCACGTTGACCACCCCGCGCCGAGAGCACCGGGGCGGTGGACGACAGCGAGGCCTAGGAAGGGGACGACATGGAGCCGGGGAAGACGCGCAGTGGATGCCCACACGTAGAGGAGTACGAGGGTTCACTGGTTCGCTGCGGTGTGAGGCTGCCGTCGCCGCAGAATAACAGGGGGTGTGGGTGAGTAGAGGGATGGCCTGACCAGCGGTGGGAGTAGTAGGGGGCGGTGAGGCCTCCGCCGCATTGTAGCCGGCCACGGGAGGCAGGAGCACGAGGCACGACCAGCGCTGGTTTGGGCGGCTGGAGCAAGAAGACTAGAGGTTGAAGAAGCACTACGGCCGTTGGATGGACATCGTACGGTTACTGAAGCTAGAATCGTGCATATTGACTAAGTTGACAAAGCCCTCCATCCCCGTCAACTTAGTAGGCCCACAAGTCAGCCTGCCACTATACTGGGTCCCAGCTAACAGGGGGAGTATTCATTTTTTTGTGCGTAATAAGGAGGCACTTCGTTGCGTGCGAAGATATAGCTGGTGGGTCCAAGCTGTCAGCGGCGGTAACATTTTTTTCGCGAAATACAGAGGCCCTTTCGGTGGGTCCCTGATGTCAGGTGGAGGAATCATTATTTTGCGCATAATAAGGAGACATTTCGTTGCGTGCGGCCGTGGACCCAGCTGTCAGCCTCT
This sequence comes from Triticum dicoccoides, assembly GCF_002162155.2. Classification (NCBI taxonomy): domain Eukaryota; kingdom Viridiplantae; phylum Streptophyta; class Magnoliopsida; order Poales; family Poaceae; genus Triticum; species Triticum dicoccoides. Next base: position 81,409,220 of record NC_041391.1, read on the forward strand.
CCATGTACAGTCCACTTCAGATGCATGTCGGTCGTTGACCACGTTGACCAGGCCGCGCCGAGAGCACCAGGGCGGTGGACGACAGCGAGGCCTAGGAAGGGAACGATGCAGAGGCAGGGAAGACTCGGCAGTTGTTTCCCACGCGGAGGGGAGTACGACTGTACGAGGGTTTACTGGTTCGTCTGCCGTCGCTGGAGAATAACAACAAGTGTGGGTGAGTAGAGGGATGGCTAGACTAGCGATGGGAGTACGGTGGGGCGGTGAGGCCTGCACGGCAGCACAGCCGACTGCGGGGAGGAGGGAGCAGGCAGTCCCGCCGGCGCTTGTTTGAGTGGCTGGAGCAGGAAGAGCAGAGATTGAAGAAGCACGACGGCCGTTGGATGGACATCGTACGGTCGCTGGATCTAGAATCATTCATATTGACTAAGTTGACAAAGCCCTCCGTGCCCGTCAAGTTAGTAGGCCCACAAGTCAGCCTCCCACCATGGTGGGTCCTAGCTAGCAGGGGGAGTATTCATTTTTTGTGCGTAATAAGGAGGCACTTCTGGTGGGTCCGAGCTGACAGCGGGGGGAATGTTTTTTTCGTGAAATACGATGGTCCGTTCGGTGGGACCCAACAGTCAGGGGGAAACCTTTTTTTCGCAAAATACGGTGGCCCATCCGATGGGTCCCAGCAGTCAGGGGAAAACATTTTTTTCGTGAAATACTGGTGGCCTGTCTGGTGGGTCCCTGCTGTCAGGTGGAGGAATAATTATTTTGCGCGTAATAAGGAGGCACTTCCTTGCGGCTGCCGTGGACCCAGCTGTCAGCCTCTCCATGTATAGTACTCTTCCGATGGAAGTCGGTCGTTAAGCACATTGACCATGCCGCGTCGAGAGCACCACGGCGATGGACGACGACGAGGCCTAGGAAGGGGACGACGCGGAGCCGGGGAAGACACGGCAGTGGATGCCCACACGAAGAGGAGTACGAGGGTTCATTGGTTCGGCTGCGGTGTGAGGCTGTTGTCGCCGCAGAATAACATGGGGAGTGGGTGAGTGGAGGGATGGCCTGGCCAGCGGTGGAGTAGTATGGGGGCGGTGAGGCCTCCGCGGCAGCACAATCGGCCATGGGAGGCAGGAGCATGCGGCACGACCGATGCTGCTTTGGGCGGCTAGGGCAAGAAGACCAGAGGTTGAAGAAGCACTACTGCCGTTGGATGGACATCGTTGACCACGCCGCGCCGAGAGCACCAGGGCGGTGGACGACGGCGAGGCCTACGAAGGGAATGACACGGAGCCGGGGAAGACACGGCAGTGGCTGCCCACGCGGTGGAGAGTACGAGGGTTGACTGGTTTGGCTGCCATCGCCGAAAAATAACAGGAGGTGTGGGTGAGTAGAGGGATAGACAGGCCAGGAATGCGAGTATGATGGGGCCGTGAGGCCTGCCCAGCAGCATAGCCGGCCACGGGAGGCGGGAGCAGGCGGTTCCGACGGTGCTAGTTTGGGCGGCTGGGGCAGGAAGATCAGAGACTGAAGAAGCACGATTGCAGTTAGATTGACATCTAACAGTCTGACACTACTAGAGTCGATTGTTGACTAAGTTTCTTTTTTGAGAAATCTTGTGTACGCATGAACTTAGTAGGCCCACAAGTCAGCCTCCAAATCTTTGGCAGACAACATAAAACCCATTTGCTATTTTTTATAATTTGCAACCCATTTTCTAATTCTTAAGTAATTTATTACAGCCCATTTTCTGCCCAGGACCACGGTCAAAAAGTTCAACCTTATTTTTCATATTTCGGTGGAGTCCGAACTATTGTAATCCCGAAATGATAAACATTTTTTTAAGAACTTATTGATTTGCCAAAAAAATTATTTTGTTTTTGTAAGCAAATAAGACGTGGGACAATTGAGTTGGTTTAAGGAAAAACCAGTGGTAAAAAAATCAGCGCTGGGTGGGAAAAAACAACAAAAATAAGGAAGTAAATATGAAAAGGGAATTTTATGTGTTTTCAATATAATGATACGTGTAGATGAACTAGTAAAATTATAGGTAGAGATTAGAAAGTAGATGTAGGACATGCGTTTCAAGAGGAAAATATAACTGGGTTGTGTGTTTGATTTAGTAAAAAAATTGCTTGCGGATGTTGTAAGACAAAATATAACTAACGCTGGCGGGCCAGAGGCCAGTAGATACCTGCTGGATCTTTGTGCCCCGTTGTCGTCATGGGATGGGCCTGTTAAAAACAAAACCAACCCTAGGCAGTCTACAACCCAGTTGAAACTTGCTCGACCTGATAAAACAATATACGTGCTCAATAAATGAGAGAATTCTGCAAGTACAGACTGATAACTGGGATGCAGCAGGGATATTGTTTTTTCATCATGATAATAAGTGCATGTACTTGTTTAAAAAAAAGGGAGAACTGGGAATTCGAACGGCAGGTGCTTATGCTACCCATCAAATAAAAATCAGGTGCCTGAAAATTTGTTTCGAAACAAATGATTCAGCTTTATATCCACGTCGACCCTCGGCATGATGGTTGGAAGAAAATGCAAGTTCAACCAAAAGATCGTTAACAACAATACCAACTTGCGGACGACAAGGTAGTACAACTACCAATACCAAACTAACTTATAATCTTTTTACTCCTGGCCCTAGTGTTTGTCTGGTAGAAAATCTTGCAGAGGACCAGCTCCCGCTCCTTTTCTTGCTCCAGGTCCCCGAGGTGGTACTGGTGCATCACCCAGTTGGTCCTCTACTGGTCAAAGTTCTTGTTGGTGTGCAGCACCAGAACCTTTTTTGCTGCCCGTCTGCTGGCCGTTAACCATCACCGGCAAGGTATTACCGGTCTTGTGCCACATCTCGTGCATGCCGCACTCCGACTGTATCTTGCGACGCGTCCATGTGCCCCTTTTGAACGCGCTGGAATTGTGCCGGAAGAAATGCTTCCTTAGGCCACTCAGTGTGATACCTACAGTATTGTGGAATACAGGTTTTAGTGTACGTAGTTGCCATTTTCATAACATCTTTGGCATGTTGCAGTCACTTGTTTCACTTTTTATTAACTGTCAAATTGTAATTGCTTCACCAGGTCTGCGTCTAAAAAGAAAAATAGAGCTGTAAACAAAGGAATCTGTTTGTGCAAGTACACGGTCGATCAGTGTCTTACCTAGAAGTTTCTCAGGTTGGGTGTAGCATATGCTGTGCTCGCTGTCGATGGTTGGTATGAACAAATCGATGAGAGACTGAAATCTCGCGCTATCAGCACTCACTTTGGCCTCAAGGTGCTCGATCAGCTCCTGATCCGTGGGATCGAACTTGACGCCAGCCGGCAGCACCGACCAATCCTTCTTCGACTTGCATCGATAATTCCAGTTATATGGTACTCAATGTATGATCAATCGACTGTTTTAAGTGAATGACGAAAGATTTCAACAGATAAGTGGTACTCCAAATCTGAAGTCCAGAATACCCGAACACGCCGCCGGGATTCTTGTGTCACCTCACATGGAACGTGTTGTCACGTCAGTTCAATGTGTGGACATGATGAATAATTTGACTGACTTATACTAGTACTGCTACTGTACTACTTACCAGTCGTATTGTCACAATTTATACATAGGTTTAACTAACAAGTACGCACTTGAAGCCTAACTGATATATATATATCCCCATCATCATTATCAGTACATCCTACGCAGGTGAGTTAGGAAGGATGCACTTGATCCCAGGAAGGTATCTATCCTTCAAACCAGAGGAGTGCTTCAAACTAACAACAATACATAATATCCAACAAAAGAGGGTCGTGCTATAGCAGCAGAATACATAGCTCAGTCTAGATACCAGCACGAATCAAGTTGTGCATATTTGCTGTTGGCATGAACCACATCGCCGCATGTCGGGTTTGCAAAAGCCATCCATCGCATGGAAGCTTGATGCCTTTCACACACTGAAGATTATCTGGCAACAAGCTGTGTCGATGAATCTCTAGATATGGTGATTCATGAAACCCATGGTATGATGTGTAAACACAGTCCCCCCTCGCGAATGGAAGTTGCATAGCACGGTAATCATCACCGGTGATATGATCGATGATTGGTTGGATGATCGGATAATTGAGCCCGAGGAACAAGGAGTGGTTACCGAGGCTGTAAACCCGCCTCCAGTTGAATACGCCTGGCCCAACAGAGTTGGGATCTTTCTCGAACACGAAGCAGCCATAGCCATCAATGTCACGAACGCCCCACACATTGTACTGCATGTGGTTTGATGTAATGGTTTGGTCAATTTGGTACGTGCAAATGAGCATCAAATGACCGCCATCAGCTGAACGAGCGATAAACCACCACCCATCGGCTGGTATGATTCCAGGTCCTGGAATCATGAAGGCCAGCGCATTTGCGTCTGCTGCAACAATTCAAATTGGAGACCAAAAGGACAAAAATAAACAATCATGTTCAAAGTATGTGTAGAATTAAGATTATTATAACAGTGACACATATCATAGACAGAGAATTGCAATGCCGTGGTCATAATTATACCCCAAGTTAAAAAAATAAGCCAATGACTTTCATATTCTAGCAATATGTCATGGTTCAAACATCATGTAACAATGAGAGGAAAACAGCTATGACAGCGCCTACTCATATTCTACCATAGCACTTACTACTACTATTCTCATATCAACTCTAAGCAATAACATGCGTTGTTATAAAAATCTTGTAAACGAGAGTAACATATAGCAATCATGATGTTATGCTCATAATATGTATTCTAACAATCATTAGATGCCAATTGTTCTCATATCAACTCTAACAATAACATGTGTGGTCATAAAAATCTAGGAAATGAGAGGAACATATAGCAATGATGTGGTTATAGACATGCTATGTATTCTAAATTTGTAACAAATGAATAGGCAGTCGTATTCATAAGGTAAAGATGAGATGAGATAGAACAATTACACGACGATAGATTCCACCAGTATAGGCAGCCAATCTATGCGTCGACCGCGTAAACGATGCCATCGTGCACTATAGATTCAGACAAAAATGTTGCCTCAACAGGATTGATGATGAGCCATAACCATGTATGGTGACCGGATTCCAGATAGACTAATCCCATGTTGAACAAGGCGATGAGCTTGTAATCCATGTAGTCTTCTGATGGTGTGGGCACTTCGCAGATTACAACTTTCTACAGACAAAGGTCGAGCCAAAAGCTTGACGCGTCTCGTGCATAGTAGGCAGGAGTGTTCGGTGGGCCGCGAGGCTCGATGGCGGTGGTATCCAACGACGGAAGGGTGATCTCTCGCTGGGTTTAGATATCCACGAGACGCCACGGACTACCGGATTGGTGGATGAGGACGATCCAGTTGGCCTTCATGCCCGCCCAGTAGTGGCCGTGCATGAAGGACAGGTGGACGGGTAGTGGTAGCATGTCGAGGGGCACCACGACAACCTCCGTAGGATCGTCAAGTCGATGTCTGGGCCACCTGCGAGGATCGGGCATCAGCAAGCAGGGTGTCTTGAAAAGAGCCGGCCAGTTGCAGACGAGTAGACAGTACAAAGACACCGTGCATGCGGCCAGATGGACGGTGCTGAGTAGGTCCATACGACTACAGATCTGCTCCAAGAGAACATCAGGGAGGGAATTCCAATCACGGCTCTGTGTGTCAGTCGGTTCTGCCATTGGGGTTTTTGGTGCCTGCGAGCCAGCGGGGAAGTGGATTCGTACGGGTGAGCGAAGAAGCTTCTCCTCGTGTGGCCGAGGAGTGAGCGGGGGGATATGGTACGCGCGAGCTACCAAGGAAGATGGCGCGGGTGGGCAAGCAGTGAGCGGGGGTAAATGGTGTGCGGCCGACAATGGGGAAGAGAGGAGGAAGAAGAAGAGAGGAGGAAGAAGAGTGGAAGACGGGGAAGAAAGTGCATTAAATCTCAATTCTACTAGTACTACTACCAGGATATACCGTCCTTCAGAGTGTAAATAGTTACACCGATGACATGTGGGTCTACCACAAGAGGGCCCATATGTCAGTTAATGGAGGACAGAGGTGCGTAGGCGTATTTGCGGAATCGTGCTCTACTGGCAAACATGATGGCAGTACTGGGTAAGGCTGATTTAGTAACACCAACACGTTGGTTCAGCTTATTAATTACGTGTCCTATCTGCTGCAGTGTGTATTGTCACTTCATTGCAAAGACTAGTTGAATAGTTCTCTCCGACCGATATGGGGAATAATGGATCGTGAGGACTTCCTTTCTATAGTATCCCTATGCCTCTACGCTCACTTCACTCATTTTGCACCGTACCTAGTCACTTGTTGAAATCTATAGAAAGACAAATACTCCATATTTGGGAACAGAGGGAGGCTTTTACTCCATATTTGGGAACAGAGGGAGTATCACCATATGGAGGGAATAGAGGAAGCTTGAAATATGAACATGTCAATGGGAGGGAGTAAGCCCCATGCATGCATGCATGCATGCATGCAACATGCAACACTCACACGTACACATGGACGCACGCAACACTCACGCACCCATGCGGCACACAGCACACGATGCAACACACATGCTCACGCTCAAGTGCTCAACCTACTCCCTACGTCCATGAAAGACTGTACATTTAGAGATTTACACATTGACCAGGGCATAATTAATGCCCAAAAGTAGCAGACTTATGTGTGCATGCGACCATTGAGAGAAGAAGATTAAATGAAGGCCGTTGCATGCTGTAATTAAGGATAGACATGTAGCCTATACCTACAGCACAAGTTGGTGCATTAGTCAATCAATATCAGTTTAGATTAAAGGCTAAATGCATTGGAAGTGCAGATGTACATCATGTACTACACTATTTGTTTTATAGCCGATGTACACTCTTTGTTGGAAGACTGAGGGAGTACACGTGCATGCACTCACATACACAGCCAGGGCGGTTCGCGCGCAAGGGTTGGACTCGTGTCGCGCCTGCGTAAATTTTTGTTTAACTAATTTCTTTGCTCTGCCAACTGACAGGTGGGACCCAGAAACCAGGTGACAATTTAACCAGTCAACAAAGTGCCACCTCGACTATGTGGCCGGTCAGTAGGGTGCAATACGGTGCTCTACGATGAGCTAGTGATCGTATAATCACCGCAAAACTATATACAGTGACCGTAAAGAGCGTATTGTTACATATGTTGACCGCCAGTGTATTTTTCTTGTTTCAAATTAAGCCATATTAATCGAAAAGGACGCAGTATGGACTACTAGTACTAGTAGTGCTTTGATGTGTCCCGTCAACTCGCCGAACAAGGAGAAGCTTGCTTACTATGCCTCTCCCTCGCCCATGCACGCGGTGGTTCACAGGACGAGGAGAGGGTTTTGACTACATCTCCCTCTCCCTCTCCCTCTCCCTCGCCCTCGCCCTCGCGGTGGACGTGCAGCAGTTCAATCGGTGTAAGATTGCTAGAAGCATATTGTACTATAGTATCATCATTGTTGGACCTTCTGAAGAGGCGAAGAGCCAAGTGCAAGGTTCACACGAGTATGAACTATTGAACCTCCTGAAGAGGCAAAGAGCCAAGCGCAAGGTTTTATAGGAGTTTTCGTCCTAGTAGGAGTGTACTACAACTATAGAGAACGATGCTACTGTATGATGCCGCCACGTCACGTATATCCAAAGCTGTGCCACCTTTTTTTCTCAAAGAGCGTGTTGGATCCCGTGTAACAACCACACAAGTTGCATGTACACATAACACATTTACTAGTAATAAATTCGAAAGAACAAATGCCAGTGTGCCACACAAGTTCATCTCCAATTTATGTGATAAATTTGTGCATGACTAGTCTACATATATTCACAGCGCTACCGTTCACAATTACCGTACTCCACGTACACGTTATAGATGGGCTACATGTCCTTCTCTAGGTTCCAGTCCCAGGTGTTCTTCATGGATGGCACGATCCATAGCGGTGGGCAACGGGAATCATTGTTGCAGCTTTCTAGTCCGGTTCCACACGATGGAGACTCATCCAAGCTGAAGCGGCATAAATCAAGGATAGCATGTCCCAGCATGTCGTCCATCCGACGGTGCGCACTGAAGACACAACGATGCTTCATGAACGGCAGGCCTTCCATGTCGTGTATGGAAGGTGGCATCCACTTCATAATGGGGTAGATGTCCCCGATGAAAAGCGAGTACTCTCCAAGAGTGTTCCTCGGCACCCACGTAGCATCACGGGGGTCGAACTCGGCACCATTCATCTTGTACACACGGCATCCTAGATCTGGACACATGGTGACATACATAGTCAAGGTCCATGCATAATAATGTTGTGCTCAAATATGGCGGTCAGTAATACAGTGCAGCAAATAGTACTACTCCAGTATAAAGGAAGTAAAATAACCGGCTTATTATATATAGCCACTCTTGGCTACATGGATGAGATAGTAAGACATGGAAAAACAAAAATGGTGGCAGCTAGTGGGTTCAAGTCTTCAAGGGCCTAGCTAGCTATACGCGTCCTCCAAGGGAAAAAGTACTCCTACTAGTACTACTAAGTATACTACTAGTACAACAATGAAAGGGAAGGCGAGAGGGTTAAAAAATGGAATACCTGGGTAGATGGTGACGGTCTAATCGTGGTAGATTGTGTGACCATGTTGCACATCAATGGTACCATGGGTAACGACTGCTAAGATAGTTGATCCCAATATGCCAAAGTCAGCTACAAGGTTTCTGGTTAGACCGAATTGCGTATGCAAATGCACATCCAGGATCAGCGATCTTATTTTGATCGGGGGATGACTGGTCCCTGCAAAATAATGGAGTACTGTTAGGGATGCAAATGATGGTTTGTGCATTCTGTTTGTAATCCGCCGTGCCGTAGGATGGCAACCAGATGAAACAAGTCCCCTGGCTTGTCACTGCAAAGATGCGGCCTAGATGGCGCACGTCGTCTTCGAACGTGTAGGGGTACGAATCTGTCGCCGCCAACATGCGCCAGCCTCTACCGTTACTGCCTGTTGCATTGATGGCAATCCTTATGTCGAACACCACGATGAGATAGTAATCATCGTAGCCGCGTCGCTTTGTCAGCGGGTCCACAATTGCTATCTTCTTCAATCTCATGTAGGCATCATCATACGTATTCAAGCCCAGCCAGTCCGGAAGGCCGATCCCAATGGTGGAGAAGGGGTCTACCGGAACGGCCGCACTGCTGTGGATGTTGTGCAAAATGATGGTGGTATCCGGCCGTAGGTATGCAAGCCAATCTTCGTTGGCACCGACCCAAACCTATATATAAGACGGTGGGCAACGGAGAAATTACGGGATGGAAATGGAATAACAAAATACTACATGATCAAACTCCATTACTGACCTGCTCATCGGACAAAATCCGACTACCTCTCAACGTCGGCAACTCTAGCAGAATCAACGTGCAACCATGGCCAGGGAGCAGTGGACTGTTTGAAGGATTGTCCCATAGAAGAACCTTCTCCTCGAGGACGCATGGAAGACCAACAAGCATGGCCTTTTCCCAAGCCTGTTTAAGTAGCATCTTGAAAAAGTTGGTGCAGGAAGCACCGAGTCTTGCAGCGGTGAGGACGTCGGAGCGGCATGCGATTTCTCCCAAAGGATAGTCGTCCAAGGTCTCCCAGACCTGACGAGGGGGAGAACCGCCTGGCGAATCCATGGGAGCAGCGACGAACTGCCTTCTCTTCGGGGGGAGGGGAACTGGCGAGGAGGAGATAAGAGCGTAGTAACCGCAGGGCCTCGTCCCTTCCAACTGTAGATCGTTCTTCAGCAAAGGGTTGAGGCTATTATTTACTACTAGTACTAGCATTATGGAACGTTATGGTATTGCATTATACTGTAAATAATAACACTAGTAAGAAATTTTTGGCACTAGGTAGTAGTTTTTGGCGTGGATTAAGAAATTTTGGGTATGTTTTTGCCATTTTTTGTACACGCCAACTAGTGTCAAAAAACGTCTCACATTATGTGACAGTGGAGTATGTACTCATACTGTAGCAGTACTAGTACTACCTTTTATCAACTAGTAGTGCGATGTACTGTACTTCTAGTCTAGTCTAGTATAGTGCACCAGTTTTGAACTCTTGAATCTCAGGGCCGGACCAAGGAGCTACAGTTGGAAGTGGAGGGTACTAGTGTTCTCTAGAACCATCGCTGTACTATCAATGCAGGGAAAGTACACCTGCGTAGTGGCCTAGTGGGTACTCTCGGTGCTCTATTCAGCCGCTCCTCTCACGTAGCTGGCCTACTCAGCCGCTCCTCTCACGCACACACTAGCAGCCTGTTTATCAGCGACAGTTACTATGGGGGCAGAACATTTGAGTTATTTGATACAGCGAGACTAGGCTTTTCGCTTCCATTTGTGGAGGTGTAATGGATCTCGTCGAACTTTGTTAGTAGTTCCTTCTTTATGAATGAGATGAAGCAAAGCATTTGCCTCCGTTTCAAAAAAAACACGTCAACAGGAATTTCTTTTATAGTAGAGCCGATAATGGAGTGAAGTCCATGCGTGCAATGCCACAAGTTACAGAGTAGTAGTAGAGCACTTTACGTACAGAGCCATATTGCATAGTTCCCAATGCCTCGCTAGGCTTTTCTGGCTCCTCGGGCTTAATTGGGAGGCGCTAGTTTAAATATGCTAATAGCGATGAGGAAGCTGCAAGCGAGGTGCGGCTAGGGCGAGCACGCGAGCCACGGGATGCTGGGAAGGAAAACCCGTTCACGTGGCTAGGCTATCCAGTGCACCCATATTTTGGGGCCGCACATCCGTTTGACTTCAAAACTCAAACTACCCGTGTAAAATATTGGTTCGCAGCGAAGTGTAGTAGTACTATTTTTTTTAAAAGGCTGCCGTGCGTTTGGCCGGGATCGAACCCACAAAACAAGGTATACACTCCCACGACCACTAGTAGTACTCGTTGGAGTACAACGCAACCTAGAATCGCCTTTTGTCGCTAGTAGTATGTACATTGTTCCTTACAAGAAACCCCTAATAATTCCAGAAACCACTAAAATGCCAAGAAACTACTACCACTTGCATACGTGGCAGACTTAAGATAAGACTACCTTATCAACCATTGTACATGCTCTTACCAACCAACCCTACCAAGAAATGACTACTCTACAAAGTGCCGTTATAGGCACATTTCAACCCATGGCCCTGTTTGGATACATTTGTTGTCAATCTAACCCTGCCATCCAAACACCACTTTGGTTAGAGTTAGTTCAGGGTTAGAATCTAACTCGAACCTCTAACAGGGTCCATGTCTCCCATTAAGTCAACGCCTTCTATTCGACCGGGCATTACGACTTGTGGGACCTACATGTCAGTCTGCACAAAAATCCCCGAGTGACCTCCTACCTCCGGCCCGTCCACCTAGTCATCCTCGGCCGTGGGACGCAGCTACCGCCGCTGACAGAAGGCGAGGTCAAAACCGCCGGGGGTGCGGAGCCCATGTTGTGGCAGCCCGGATGCCAGCTCCGTCCGGTGCTCGTGACCGCTAGCTAGCCAAGATAGCTCCGTCCAGCTGCTTGTCTGCAAGGTTTGCTAGCTAGATTGGCACGACAGCGTGGCGGCTTGCTTGCACGCGCCGTGCTAAGGCCAACCATCTGGCTCGAGCGAAGGCTAGCGCAGCGGCTCGCTCGCTCGTGAGTCATGCTCGGGCCAGCCTGCCAACCCATGTGGAGGCCAGTGCGGCGTCCGGCCCGTCCGGCGGAGCAGCGGCCAACTCGCTCCTCACCGGCGCCACCGACGAACACGCATCAATACTGTTTGAAGTAATGTTCAGGAAAAATAATGATTTGAGGGGGAATAACATGATAGAAGGTCAGATGTGGGTCCCCCATGTCAACTGTCAAACAAAATGTGTTGGTTTAAGCTGCCTCATCAGCACGGACGTGTGGGCCAACCCTGTCATAAATGGGTTTAAACGAACCTAATCGGTAGGAGTACTAGGTAGTAGTTTTTGGCGTGGATTAAGAGATTTTGGGTATGTTTTTGCTATTTTTTGTACAATAGATTCTTCCTAGGGCTGGTTGAAAGTGGTAGTTTTTTGTTAAATACTCTACATATTGTAAGTAGGAGTGAAAGTTAAGCTTTGGAAGCCAATAAGCAAGGCTATTTACATAGTGCATATGTGTACATGATTGAAAGTAAATATCAACCATGAGTGACTAATATCTTGATGGAAAACTCGAAACTATGGAATACTAGGAAAAAAATGCATGGTTGGAAATACTAGCAATGTTCATGTGCGTTGCAACGAATCATAATTAGAATAATACTTATTCACAAACTTGGTACCAAACACTCTAATTTTGATATACATATGTCACTAGAGATATATTATGTTTCAATTAGAATATATTCCTTGGGCTGTTTTGGCGAGGTCAGGGAGGGATGTGGTTGGTTTTAAGATACTAATTATGGGGTTTTCTGCAAATTGGTAGACAAGTGGGATGTTGGTGAGAAAATGTAACAACTTACCTCAAAGTCGTTAGATGTAGATCTAATGGTCAGAAACGACAGATGGCAGACACACCATCATCACCAACTTAGTCTTGTGTAGGAGTACTAGCAAGATTTGTGCACTTCACGGAACATCAAGATGCATTTTTTTTATAAAACACTTGTTCTGATTGACCCTTGTGGGAGTAATCCCATGTATAAAAACTAATGATATCTCGAGAAATATGAGATAAGGTGAAGAGGAGTGGGGTGTGGTGGTGATTGGTGGTCGGACTGAGCGGAGGCATGGGGATTGACAACGCTGGCAGCGCCCACCAGGCCAGTTTGTTCCAGAGGCTTCCTTTCTTAATTGCTCAACAATGAGGTTTGTTGGAGATAAGGATGAACGAGGGAAGACCTTGTCTGCAAATGTGGAGAGGGGTGCGGGTATCTTTTAGTTTAATTTCCATCCATCAGATATAGATCGGACGGTCTATATTGCAAGATGGCACACGTACCATCATCACCAACTCAGTTTTTTATAAGAGAAGAAATATAAGTATGGAGATACAAACGTATTATTGATACTTGCTTCCGTAAACTAGCATCTACATTCTATTCAATGCCTCGGCATGTGGGGCCTTAGCACAATGACTTCTCGATTATGTAAAACAAAGATTTTCTCATCCCCGATAAGGAGGGGGATACGGCGGCACGCTTTTTGGCTTGCTCTAGTCCTAGTAGTCATACTAGGTGGTCTAAGCACGTGTAGATTTATTCTTTTTCACGTCTCGTGTTCGCCGTACTGCCACGACAGTTGATGAATAGACAGTAAGTTATTCACGGGGAAACCCTTCTTGAGCATGTTTGCGAGAGAGAGAGACAGTGTGCGTGTGTGATATGTTAGAGACTGAGGCAATGATAACAGATTCTTTGTTTCTATGTGTGTGGAGGATAGAGAGAGACATGTACATGGGGCTTTGTGTTGTGTAACATGGAGACACATATACATAATTAGAGAGTGAGTGTGTGAGATACACACGCGGACATGGGGAGAGATGAGGATCCAGATAAATGGGTGTTTGTGCGTGTCTGTGTGTGTTTGTGCACGCGTTTGTGTGTGAGAGGGAGTGTGTGTATGTGGAGTAGAGAGAGCACTGATGATGTAAACCTAGTATAAGGGAAGGGGGAATGGTGTGACATGTGTAGTAGCGGGATATCACGGGTGCGGGCGAGGGGAGCAGACTATTTGGAAGAGACATCGAGTGTGTGTGTGGGAGAGGGGTGTGAGAGCGAGAGAGAGAGAGAGAGCTAGCGACAGAGAGAGAGAGGGGAAGAGAGGGGGCGAGAGGGGTCGTTTGTGTCCATAAATGGCGTATAGATAGGGAGACAATGTTGATGTTGTCCGAAATTGGCCTATGAACAGAGACGCAAGGGAAGCGAGTCATCGTGTGTGTGATAGGGACTTCATGAGAGATCTAGAATAGATGGCGTAGAGAACAATGTGCGAAATCGAGAACGATGATACATTAGGGAGCTATGGAAAGAGTCACGACATATATGTATACATGGAAGGAGCTGGGGCGGGTCCGCATGTGGGAGAGATAGAAAGAGGAGAGTGGTGCACAAGGAGACAAAGTGTGCTTGTTTGCAATGGGGGTGGTGTGTGAGGTGAGTGCGCGAGAACCACATAACTAGGGAGATTGACGTTTGGGGGCGAAGTTTTGTGTGTATGGGAAATATACACTCTACATAGTGCGTGTGCTTGGGTAAGAGAGATAGCGGGAGACCTAGAGAGTGAGGGAAGAGATGTGTGCATGCCCGAGAGACAAAGTGATAGACCTATATTGGGGTCTGGACTTTACAAGAGAGAGGGGTGTTAAACTGCTTGTGTGTTGGTGTTTGGGGGAGAGAACGACTTCTCTCTATGTGTGTGTGTGGTGGTGGGGGGGAGGGGGGTTGGCTTCAGATAAAGAGTGAGGTGTCTATATTTGAGGGACTTTAGCGTAATTGAGATATTGTGCACTCATAGTTGATCAATTTGTTTCACAGTTTGTACTATGAGATAATGATACTTTTGAACGTGCGTGATATACCTTGATGTACCAGAATTACAAACCTAAGATTTGAATTTTGGAATTCGTCTCCATCATTAGCTTTTGTAATTCATTTAAACGGAGGTACATTTTTAAGCCGGGATTTCGTGATTTCAAATTCATATATCAAACCTATAGATATACACATACGAGCATGTTCAAACTTTATAATCATCCACTTTATTCATACACATACACATTTTTGCTTTTGTCATCATATTTAGGATAAACACATTTGGAATTTCATTTGAATTGGACCGTATGATGGTATTTGCTTGTAGTAGCTCAATGATCCATATTTGAATTGAATGGACAATCTAAGTTTCGAGTTGGAGAGATTGATTTTCAAAACTTGCACATTTTTTTGCGTGCAAAACAAACAAATTGTCGGCCATGATATCATAGTCGGCCGTATGAGAGCAGAATACTTAAAATTTTAGGCGCCAAAAGCTTTCTAACTTCCCCCTCACATCGAAATATCACGCGCCCGAATGTTTAGCCCTGCGATATTCCTGTTTTACCCTGCCACATGAACGGAAAAGGGATGCTTTGGTAACTCCATTGTTTCCCCCTCTTTGCCCCCAACATTCTTCCCAGAGCTCCTCCCCTTCCCCTCCCCGAGCCCCCCCAACCACGGCAAGCCGCCGAATCTAGTCCTCCGCCGCAGCGGTGGACCTCACACCCCGCCGGATCTACCTTCCGCACCTTGGAACCCCCAACTTCCAACTCACCACTTCACCAGAGCCGCTTCAGCAACTGGCTTGTCCACCGCTCCAGATCTCCTTGACCGCCATCATGGTCCACCGCACCGGATCTGCTTAACCGGCGCCCTCGTCCACCATAGTGTAGGCCCTTCACTGACTCCCTCGCCTGCCCCTTCGCTGGCCCTTCATACAAGCTCTCGTCCGCCGCAATAGATCCGCCTCACCGAAAGCACTGTACAACGCGCCCGCTGAAGCCTTCGTCCACTGCACCGGACCCGCTCCACGGATGCCATATTCAACTCCACCGGCCCTGCTTTACCAACGCCGCAGCCTCATCAGGTTATTTTGATTTGTAGTCCTTCGATTTTTCTCTTTATTGTGCAACTGTTCACTTACCATAGATGAGCTTTCTTGTATGTCAACAGGCGCCACAACCGTAGCACCAGAGCCGCTTCATCGATGGCGACAACCGGCCCAAACTCAACCGCAATACGAGCACCATCGACGATCCTTAGCTATCAAGTATGACAATGATACCCATACGCCGCCGAGGATCAGGTACTATTATCCAACGGCCGGCGCCTACGTTCACTTTCCTAGCATAAGCACCGCACCTTTGAATTTCTTCAGGGCATCATTCAGTTTTTCATGAGACGCGTTATTCTGCTTGCACCTGTAGGGCCATACTTCTGGCAGTGAACATGTTACATGTGCTAAATTACATACCATTGCACATATAGTTAATATGCTTTAGTTTTGTCCTAAGTACTGTATTACTGTACTTCCTAGATATCACTGCCTACTATTTTACTTCTTGAATGCTATATTTATGATAACAGTGTTGTTCTGATGCCACCTATTGGTTCCATCAGACTGGTTAATGTTCTCTATGCTTAATTACACATCATCAAACTAGCATGTGGTTCCGCTGCTTTTTGTTCATTTTACGCTACATTTTCTGATGCTAGCTATTACATCACTGCTCCGAGACTCTGCTCATTACTTGTTTGTGTGTTCTTGATCTTCCCAAGTTGCATGAATAATTTGATGCTTCTATTAATTATGGAGTTGCCAACCCCATCAAGCAAAATATTTGTTCTTTTGGGGTTGTCACCTCGAACAAGCAAAAAAATAGAGGGAAGCAGATATATTGTCGTGTATGCACACACCCTTCTTTCATTAGTTTAGATGAACCATTGATGATCAATTCAGACCAGTGCATGTGATTAAAATTAATTTTACCTAAATAGAGGGTGCAGAATAAACTACAACAACTAGATTTGCAACCACGGGATGCTGACGATATCTTCAAAGAACATTGCAACAGCAGCGAGGCTTCACAACAACATATGGTAAGCCAGTGTGTTTTAGTACTGTGAAATGTAATGCGAGTGGGCTTCTTTCTTGGCTTGTGCCCTCAACCTGTAATCCTACCGAATTACAAATAGTTCAGTTGTCTGCTTTGCTGTATTGCTTGATTCGAATGCTTGTTTGTTGTTACGCTATACCTGAGTTGGCCAATATGTCAGCAGTGCTTGCTGTACTATCGTAAAGAAATGCATGCCTATTTCATTTGAGTCCTTAACTTTTCCTCTCAACTTCATCACAAGACTGTCTTCGTAGTTTATATGAGGCCACACTGTTAAGTGCTTTCTCAGATTATTTCAACTGCTTAGATGCCTTGGCAACCTAAATATAGCGGTGGTACACTCCCTTTCAACTAGGGATGTCAACTGGGTCCCATTTAATCCCGATTAAAGTCCACTAGTGGTATGATAGTTCAAAAGAGTTTTTGTTTTTTGAGGAAAATGAACTAGGGAGGTAGCAAAAACTAACTAGATGGGACTGGCGGATGTCGTTTATTTGCCACTTACATCCCTAGTTTCATCTTACCATTTTTCTTTCTTTTCGGCTGATGCTGCTTCGAACCATTTAAATATAGTTTGCCATGCTCGTCAATAATTCATCCGTCGTTTACCATGTAAGCTTACTACCTGGATCATACGATAACTATCTCTTACTTATGTCCAGCTGAAACCTTTCAGGCTGCCGTTCACACTAGGACACAATGTGCAACCCCAGAATCTATTTGTGGAAGCAGTGCGCCATCCATGTTACCAGATGGTAGCAGTTCAGAGGCAACGCCGCCGGAGAGCAGTCTGAGCAAAGATATTATAGTGCTTAAGGATCTACTAGAGGCAGAAAGAGATGGTGTGGCTGCCATGAATGAGGTAATCTTTATCTTGAGGGTGGAAATTACGGAATTGGCGGCACGCATTATGCAAGCAACCCAAGAATTGGAGGAAGTAAGAATGTTGCATTTGAAGACGGAGGAGGTCCTGCTATTTCTGCTATCTAAAGCCCAAGGTAATCCCGGTTCTTCTTTAGATACCAGTTGAAATTGTCATTAGATTATTGTACTTGCATGTTGTGTCATGTGTCTGAATGGATTATGTTGCAAGATCCCCTATGTTGTCCATGTGTTGTAATGATCCAAATTTTTTTGGCGAGGTAATCCTCAGTACTTGTATGATTGGCATAAGGTGAACTGTTTTTCGTGTGAGCATATTGTATTGGATGAAATAACTGTTTGACTTAGAGTGTATCCAACCTACTGAATTCGAAGATCACGTCATTTCTAAATTATAATCATATATAAAGGTGGAATAAATCTTTGTTGTGGTTTTGAAGAAATAAATAACAAAACGTAGAATTATCTGTGGATATTCGTAATCGAATACAAATTGGATTGGAATTTAGTTTGCCAGGGCCCAGGGCAAACATGAATGCTAATTCTGCCAAGTTTTGAACGAAGCGGCTAAACACCCACTATAATTTGTGGGCTGCCCGAAGCAAGTGTTTGCGAGATGGAAATTACTGTCTACCCCTGACACTTGACATCTTTATCAACCTGATTTACACTGCTGTCGATAGGGGTAGACTAGTAACTTCAATCAGACGTGACACGACGGCCTCTAAGCCCATTCAGACACGGTGGGCGCCAATCGTGGGCGGCAAAACACATTTGATTCAAGCTCGTCTGAAAGACATGTGTCTCTTCCTCCATTTCACCATTCATACGCGGTGGGCGACAAAACAAACTCTCTTCATCCGAAATCGATGTAGGCTAATATTTTAAATAGGGGCAGATGTGTAACTTCCCTCAGACGTCACACAACCGCCCTACCTGTCAGTCCCGTTCATACACCATGGACGCCAACCATGGGCGGCAAAACACCCTCTCCTTGCCCGAAATAGTTACCAGCAAATATTTGGGAGATGTGAGATTACCGTCCTATCCCCAACCGAGGCGATGTCCGAAATTTTAAACGGGGGATAAGTTCTTAACTTTCCCACATTTCAGAGAAGCGTGTCCCAAAGTTTGAGATCCCCCTCCCCTCCATTTCCCCATTCATACACCATTGGCGGCATGACAACCTCCGCACTGCGGCCGGCCTCCTCCGTCCACCACCCCATCCTCCACCTTGCCGGAGCCGCTACCCCTACCCCGTCGTCCACTGCAAGAGATGGACGTCTCTCATCCACGGTGCTGGACCAGGATCCTTTCATCGCCTCCTCTCGCTTCATCGGCGCTGTCGTCCACCTTGCCGTTGCCGCTCCTATGACCACCTCGTCCACGACAACATGATATATCCCCCGACCCGGCCATCTGCCGTCTAAAGTCTTCTTCCCCGCCGCCGACAGCCATCGCACCCGCATCACCCTCAACGTATCAGAATAGGCCTACACGGCGTTGCAAGAGAGGTGGTACTCTTCCATATGTGCTTAAGTTATTGATCTCACCCGGAAAATAGATCGTAATTTGTTTACCATACTTTTCTTGTCCATAACAAATTGTAGTGTCTAGTTGAAAGCAAACATTAGTCGCGAAGTAGCTTTGTCCGGTTTGCACCTTCAGATCTGCCATGGCACGGGCACTATACTCGTAAAGCTTATGGTTTCCACCCTTTATATTCACTACCATCATCGTAGGTGCTTTGTGTCGTGCTAGCACTGCTCCTCAAGACCTCAACCCAAAGCTTACGTGTTGAAATATGAATCTGATATGATGCTCATATCACTAAAACAGAGAACATTTAATTGGTCACCTAATGTTCCTATATTTGTTTCGAAAAGCATGTGCGCCACCCACTGGTCCAGCTAGTTCCACTTTCCTGATTTTCTCTTGATGCTTAGGGTTTTCCCCTTTTATCTACTCTACTATGATCTACGTAGGTGCTTTGTGTCGTACTAGCATTACTCCACCCTTCAAGCTAAACAACACAATAGTCAGAATTCGAAAGCTTAGTTGTTCAAATATGATTGTGATATGATACTGATATTAGTTAACCGACACATTTAATTGGTTAGCTAAAGGTCCCACTTGAGTTTCCAAATGCATGTCACGACATATAGAGAGACAACATAATTGCATTTCTTTGTCACTTGTTGACTGTACTTTCTTGTCCATACCAAATCTTAGTTGTTATTTCAAAGCAAACATCGGTTGCTAACTACCCTTTGCACAGTTTGCAGCTTCAGATCTGCCATCCCACTGCCACGGTCAACACTGTACTCATCATGCTTATGGTTTCCCCATTTTATGATGACCACAATCAGCCTACGTGTTTCGTGTCGTAATAGCACTGCTCCACCCATCGAGCTAAACAAGCTTAGTCGTACAAATTCATATATGATATTATTGCTGATATTAGTAAAACTGAGAGATGTTTAATTGGTTAGCTAAATGTTCCTACTTTAGTTTTGAAATGCATGTGAGCCACATATGGAGAGACCAAAAAGAATAGTATTTCTCTGTGCGCTCTGGTTCATCATGGGTGGCCAACCAACATTGTATTGAAAGACTTGCAATATCTTCAATCTGCTTGCTCTTCTGCTGTTTAAGATGATACTCTTATCTTGCGGTCGAGTGGTCAGGCTGAGTTGTTCTCCCTTAGTATATTTTGAATCTGTCAGGTCAGGTCGACTTGTTCTTCTTTATTATATGTTGAAGCTATCATCTGCGAAGTGTCATCACTTCTGGAGCTCTCATATTTTGAGTAGTAGGCCACATTATCTTAATGCACACAACAAATTACCGCATGCATGGCATCTCTTAAAAGAATTGCAGAGATAGCACAAAGGGGTTTACAGGGAGGCAGTATTGGATTAGAATCACTTCTGCATTACAAAGAAAATCTCACTTGTTTTTATGTTTTCATGCATATCAAATATTGAACATTATCAAAATGAATATGAGAATGGGCGCACGAGAGGTATATTGTGGAACAATCCACTGGCTAACAAACTTGGCATGGTGGAGGATGGCCTATCTTATTCACCCATCAAGGTGCTTGCTCTAACTTTGCAAAGTTGTATTGGTCGCACATGTTTTGCATCTGACCTCTTGCATTACTTCTACTTTGTTACACCATCTGCTTAGTTTAAGCATCATATATGAGTATATGCCATACCTATCCATTTTCTGTACCTATTCCATGTGTCGTCACACTATGTTTTTCCAGTCAAATGTTGTTCTTTCGTAATAGATGTCCAAAAGGAAGAGGGTGAGTACAGATCCTCAAGGAGTACAAACTAGGTATTTGGAATAGGTAGTGATACCTGTTAAATCAGATAGATCAGCACCCACAGAAAACACAGGCCCAACTATACCACACTTTATCCCTACTCCAGTGGCCAAACCCCTATTAGAACTTCTGGGAGCCCAACGTCAGCTACTGTCTATGATATCTATTCAAAATTTGAACTCCTAAATTTCTTCTTGTGACTTACCTTCTCTCTTGTATGAAAACTAATTTCAAATGAATCTCCTTGCTCAAAGGATCATATGATCTCAAAACAATATTGGGCTCTGCATTGCTTTTGTCAGTACCTCTCTCCCTTTTGCCTTGTAACCATGTACTTAATTAATTGCTATTTGATTATGTATCATCAGTCTGCACCTGAGCTTCATTATCCTCTGTTTCTTCCAATATTATTTGATATATATTTACTCTTTGCAAAATGTAGAATAATGGCAACGCTTATAAAGAATTTTCTTTGGGGAATTTATTGAATTATCCTTCCATCAACATGGAGAAGGGCTTTGTCCAGCCCGTGTTAACATGTAATGTAAGTTCATCCTTCTCAAGCCTTCAAACTTTGTTCTAGTATAGATTTGGATAGACATCCTTTCCTCCACTGCTGTTTGCTTTGCTATTTACATCTGATTGGATGTTTCCAACAACTACTAGTTTCAAATTGTAGTTGTAAAAACATGTTCCCTATGCAGAACAGATCTATTTATTTGCTTATATAATTATGAAACCTCTTACATGTCTCCTTGTTTCTCTTTCGGAGTCGTATCTCTTATGCCAGGAAGAACTTTAGGGAAGATAGTGAGCCAAACCATCTTGAGGACAGCGAGATGACCCCAAGGTCCTATCTTGATGAAGAAAGTGAGTTGAAGCTACTCACCAGCAGGTGTGAGACAACCTCTGTGCAGTCGCTGCCTCAATCAGTTCGACTTCTTCAGTCTCAACTTAAAGCGGAAATGCTTGCTTCAGCTCAGCTCCAACTTGAAGTCAAAGATGCAATGAAGATGTCAGAGGACTGCTATGCACACCATCATGCCATAAATGTAGTGTTGATGCATCTATCGTTGACACAACTAAGGTCTACTCAGCTTCTTCGGCTGTTTGGGGGGCCTGACCTGGGTAGGCCTAGTGCCTTCTGAAGTGCTCTCAGTTTTATATATTCTTTTGTTGGCGCGTTTATTTGCACTGGTGGCAAACTTTGATGCCCAGTGGATGTAGTATGTGTGATAGCCGTGATAGCCTAGCGTAAGTTGCTTGCTTATTTATTTCCTTGTTGTCTTGTTTATTTGTTTGCTTGTAGTCATTGTAGTTCTTTTTCTGCGGTTTGTTAGTGGCTGCAATAACCTATTTTTTAAAACTAGGCCACAATAACCATGGGCTAATATATACTGTAGTGACATTGGGCCTCCTACGGGCCGTAGAAACAGTGGGCCTTCTACGGGCCGTAGAAACAGTGGGCCTTCTACGGGCCGTGGAAACAATGGGCCTTCTACAGGCCGTAGAAACAATGGGCCTTCTACGGGCCATATCATCAATGGGCCTTATATGGGCCGTATGATTGATTGGCCAAACATGGGCCAATAACAGGCCACATTATGACCGTAAACAAGCTAGAGTTGGAACCGTCCGTTCATGGGCCGACCATAACGGGCCATCATTAATAGGTCGTATTTTATGACGCTATGAAAACATGCCATCGTATTAATGGACCACAAATGGGCCGACTGTAACCACGGGCTGAATTTGGCCCACAAGCAGAAAATGACAGTAACGGGCCGTAAGTAAACAAATGCTGGAAATGAGCCCAAGAATAAATGGGCTCTGAGAAGGACGAAAGATAACATGAGCTGGAAACGGCCCAACGGAATAACGGGCCGTTAATGGGTATAAAGTGATATACTATTCATTACGGGCCAGTTTCACCACGGGCCATTAATGGGTGTAAAGTGATACACTATTCATTATGGGCCAGTTTCACCACGGGCCGTTAATAGGCCAAGAGTTACAAAGGGCCTTATATGGGCCCAAAGACGTCATGGGCCATACATGGGCCAGAAGTGAAAACAGGCTAGAATCATATTGGATGGCCCAGATGACGCTACTCGGCCTAATTAGGATAGTGCATAACGGGCCTTGGGTTAGCGGGCTGTAAATGGGCTATATGCGAAAAAGCCGTTAACCGGCTTTCCATGGGCTGGCCCGCCACCTTTTAACCAAGTCAAACGGGCAGGCCTTTTCACAGGAATGGGCCTCTGTTGGCCCGTGCCACGTGCCGACGTATCATAGGCGCCTTCTGTCCAATGAGTGGATGACATCTGTCCCAATGATGAGCCGACACGTGTTTCCTCCAGCCAATGATGATTTTACACGTGGAAAATCCCCATTGGTCGGGCCTGTTAATGGGTTATCGGATCCAAAACCCGACCCGGTAGCTTAACGGTGTTCCGTTACGGTGGATGCCACGTGTCGGTCACCCTTGACGAAAGCACTTCTATGACGCACGATTTATCATCATGGAAGTGGACACTTCCATGATGATAATTTTGGTAATGTCATGGAACACTTCTACGACAGCACATGTATGACTATCTTGATTCTGTCATAAAATCGTCATGGATGTACATGCATGACAAAAATGCGACCTACTGTGACAAACACGTATCATCACGGAAGTGTATTTTTTTTGTAGTGATAATGCAAGAAACAACATTGATACGTCCCTGTTGGAACTCGGAGCAAAATACAGGGAAATGTATAGTGGGTTCGAAAATATAGAAGTGCCATGCATGGTTATACTCATGTTATCTCGCAATCGATTCTTCACAGGAAACTGCCATGTCATGCATGTTATGTAATCATGTTCTGTCCTCACAAACAAATTCTTCAAGGTAACTAACAGACCATGCATTCTTATATACTCGTGTTATGTGGGCAAAATTTTTGTGAGGATATTATTCTAGCCATTGATTGCTGAAGGGTGAATATAGGTATGTACACATGGTAAGCATTACATGATTTCACTACTTCCAAATATAGAGTTCTGCATATGCACATTTACTTCCCTAATGTATGGTTAGATGAAACCAACAGTGTGGTGCATGTTTCTACATCATGAAAATGAGGAAACTAACATGGCCATTGATACACACTCATATTTAGTAGTAGTATATAGATTACTGTAAAATAAGGAGAATATCCATATATTCCTAACCGTTTGATTATTCAGGGGTACAAAGTGGCTGTAATGACATGACCACAATCGCATGAATTAACTCATTCCAAATATAGCTGATTAACGGTGTCTCTAATACATTGCTATAGTTCTACTCAAATTCTGCTCAAACAGGGATATGCCAATCATCACAAAAAGTTCAAACAGTATCATGGCATCATCGTTAACATGAGAAGGAAACAACTTACATGCGCCGTCCTAGCAATAGGTGGTGCCATCTGCTTTGTCGATCGCGTAGATGATGCCATTGTGTTCAATAGCATCACAGAAGTGTGTAGCAGCTTTGACAATGATCCACTGCGAGCTGAGTTGTCTCCAGCTAAAGAAGGCACCGGCATAAAGATAGGCGAGTCCACGGTTGAACAAGGCAATTAGCTTGAAGTCTGCATAATTCTCATGTCGTGTGGGCACTTGGCAGATTACAATCTTCTACAAAACAAGGTCCGTCCAACTAACGTGGTAATCTAGATGACTTGGACCGCGATGGTAAAACTCTATATAATCCAACGGAGGAAGGATAATCTCATGGGAGGTCTGGAAGTTCACGAGCACCAACTTTTTACCGTCTTCTCTACAGGCAGCCATCCAGTGGGAGTTCATGCCGACCCAGTACATACCTGCCAAGAAGTTTTGGGCGATGGTGATCAAATCGAAGTCGAGGGAAATGATGTACGGCGACCCACTACATACCTGCAAAGAAGTTTCGGCTAATGGAGATCGGATTGAAGTCGAGGGGCATCATGTACGCCTCCGTATCATGGTGAGCCAATCTTGCAAGACCAGATAGCAGCAAGCAGGGTGACTTGAAAAGCTTAAGCCTCGCTTCGACGATGGTCGTGTGCATGTACCTCGAGCATGCAGCCAGCCGCAGGGCACTCAACATATCCATACACGAGCAACAGAGGTCGAGGATGTCACTGGGGAGATTGCTCCAATCGCGGCTCATATGGTTGTTGCGCGGTTCACGTTCGGCCATGGTGGAGTTTGGAAGGTGGGAGGTTTTGGGGGGCTTGATTTACGGGGGAGAAGGTTGTCGGTACTGGAGCGGCTAGCGAGGGAATAGTGGTACTGGGGGAGGCGAGCGAGGCGACGGTGCACGGGGGCACAGTGAGATGGAGACGGAGATGGAGTTTGAGTGGTGCTATGGTTGGGGAGAGGGAGATGAGGCGAGACATGCTAATGTGCTGTACAACGGCGGTGACAGACTGCACAATGCACAGGGTGAGGTTGACTTTGGTAACCCGAACATGCCGCCTGGACTAGTGTCAGGCGCAGGGTGTTGTCACTTCACTGTGAGGACCGGATGAATAGTATTTTAACCATCAAGTGTACCACAATTGTACTACTACTACTACTACTACTACTACTACTACTACTACTACTAGTAGTAGTAGTAGTAGTAGTAGTAGTAGTAGTAGTAGGAGGAGGAGGAGGAGGAGGAGGAGGAGCATGAGTACTCCAGTACTGTATAGCGTAAATAGGTCTCCCGTGCTAGCATGCATGTTCACTTCATCCTCCAGGTATCATCCATATTGTGAGCAGAACCAAATTCTCGTGCATGCAGAACCGCGAAGATGGGCCTTTTATTTTTTGAGGATAACCGCGTATTCCTTAACCAGAGAATGTTGTGTCTCCCACGCACGCGCCAATATCCATCTGAACTAGCTACGACACATTTTTTATCTGTTTGCATAGGTCCCACCTATGAGGAAAGGTGCAGAAAGAAAAAGGAATCATAAAATGTCTCGCCACGGTGATTCGAAAGAGTGACCTCAACTAGCCAGTGGCACATGTAGCGCTAGAAGGATGGGCACGTACACGAACAGGTAAGACTCCTTAGTCTACCCGCATAGCCTTTTCGTTTAGTCTACCTAGCCGTCTAATCAACTGCCTGCACACCACTTCTCCCATTTACTTCTCCATCGAGAACCGATTTTCCTCGGCTTCTTCGCCTCCCCTTTGTCTTCATTTGCATCCATATCCCACTGCATTCACATTGTTTTAACCTCTTCACATACTCCTGGGGTAATTCCGAAGCCCCTTTAAATAATCATGTACTTCAGTTAGACTAGCCATCTAATCCTAATTCTCCAAACCATAGCCCTATGTTCTAGCGGTTCCAAATGGCGAAAGAGATCGAGATGCAGGTTTTTAGCGTCCAACATGTCCTCATCGAAGGCTGATACGTCTCCAATGTATCTACAATTTTTGATTGTTCCATGCTATTACATTACCCGTTTTGGATGTTTATGGGCTTTAATTTACACTTTTATATCATTTTTGGGACTAACCTACTAACCGGAGGCCCAGCCCGTGTTGCTGTTTTTTTGCCTATTTTAGTGTTTCGAAGAAAAGGAATACCAAACAGAGTCCAAACGGAATGAAACCTTCGGGAGCGTGATTTTTGGAACAAACGTGATCCAGAGGACTTGGAGTGCAAGTCAAGAAGCAATCGAGGAAGCCACGAGGGTGGAGGGCGCCCCCCCTACTAGCCGCGCCCCCTATCTCGTGGGCCCCTCGGGCGTCCACCGACCTACTTCTTCCTCCTATATATACCCACGTACCCCAAGAACATCAGGGGCGACCACGAAAAACTATTTCCACCACCGTAACCTTTTGTATCCGCGAGATCCCATCTTGGAGCCTTCACCGGCGCTCCGCCGGAGGGGGAATCAACCACGGAGGGCTTCTACATCAACACCATAGCCTCTCCGATGAGTTGTGAGTAGTTTACCATAGACCTTCGGGTCCATAGTTATTAGCTGGATGACTTCTTCTCTCTCTTTGAATCTCAATACCATGTTCTCCTTGATCTTCTTGGAGATCTATTCGATGTAACTCTTTTTGCGATGTGTTTGTCGAGATCCGATGAATTGTGGGTTTATGATCAAGTTTATCTATGAGAAATATTTGAATCTCCTCGGAATTCTTTTATGTGTGATTAAGTTATCATTGCAAGTCTCTTCGAATTATCAGTTTGGTTTGACCTACTAGATTGATCTTTCTTGCAATGGGAGAAATGCTTAGCTTTGGGTTCAATCTTGCCGTGTCCTTTCCCAGTAGCAGCAGGGGCAACAAGGCACATATTGTATTGTTGCCATCGAGGATAAAAAGATGGGGTTTATATCATATTGCATGAGTTTATCCTTCTACATCATGTCATCTTTCTTAATGCGTTACTCTGTTCTTTATGAACTTAATACTCTAGATGCATGCTGGATAGCGGTCGATGTGTGGAGTAATAGTAGTAGATGCAGGCAGGAGTCGGTCTACTTGTCACGGACGTGATGCCTATATACATGATCATGCCTAGATAATCTCATAATTATTCGCTTTTCTATCAATTGCTCGACAGTAATTTATTCATCCACCATAATACTTATGCTGTCTTGAGAGAAGCCACTAGTGAAACCTATGGCCCCGGGTCTATCTCTTATCATATAAGTTTGCTATCTACTTTTATTTGCATCTTTACTTTTCCAATCAATATTATAAAATACCAAAAATATATTTATCTGATCATATTATCTCTATCAGATCTCACTTTTGCAAGTAGCCGTGAAGGGCTGACAACCCCTTTATTGCGTTGGTTGCGAGTTCTTGTTTGTTTGTGTTGGTGCGTGGGAATTTTGAGGAGCCTCCTACTGGATTGATACCTTGGTTCTCAAAAACTGAGGGAAATACTTACGCTACTATTGCTGCATCACCCTTTCCTCTTCAAGGAAAGCCAACGCAAGCTCAAGACGTAGAAAGAAGGATTTCTGGCGCCTTTGTCAAGGAGGTCTTCGCTCAAGTCAAGACATACCAAGTACCCATCACAAACTCATCTCCCTCGCATTTACATTATTTGCTATTTGCCTCTCGTTTTCCTCTCCCCCACTTCACCCTTGCCGTTTTATTCGCCCTCTCTTTCCCATTCTCCTCTCTCTTTTGTTTGCCTCTTTGTTTGCATGTGTGTTGGATTACTTGTCGCGATGGCGCAAGATAATACCAAATTGTGTAATTTCTCCAATACCAATAATAATGGTTTCCTTAGTACTCCGATTGCTCCTCTTAATGATGTTGAGTCTTGTGAAATCAATACTGCTTTGCTGAATCTTGTTATGAAAGATCAATTCTCCAGCCTTCCTAGTGAAGATGCCGCTACCCATCTAAACAACTTTATTGATTTGTGTGAGATGCAAAAGAAGAAAGATACGGATAATGATATTGTTAAATTGAAATTATTTTCGTTTTCACTTAGAGATCGTGCTAAAATTTGGTTTTCGTCTTTGCCTAAGAATAGTATTGATTCATGGAACAAGTGCAAAGATGCTTTTATCTCTAAGTATTTCCTCCCGCTAAGATCATCACTCTTATGAATGATATTATCAATTTTAAACAACTTGATCATGAGCATGTTGCCCAATCTTGGGAAAGAATGAAATTGATGATTCACAATTGCCCTACTCATTGTTTGAACTTATGGATGACCGTACAAAATTTTATGCCGGATTGAATTTTGCTTCTAGAAATCTTTTAGATTCGGCCGCGGGAGGCACGTTTATGGAAATCACCTTAGGAGAAGCTACAAAACTCCTTGATAATATTATGGCTAATTATTCTCAATGGCACACCGAAAGATCTACTAGTAAAAAAGTGCATGCTATAGAAGAAATTAATGTTTTGAGTGGAAAGATGGATGAACTTATGAAATTGTTTGCTACTAAGAGTGCTCCTATTGATCCCAATGATATGCCTTTGTCTACTTTTATTTAGAATAATATTGAATCAATGGATGGGAATTTTGTTGGTAGGAATAATTTTGGAAACAATGCTTATAGAGGAAACTTTAATCCTAGACCGTTCCCTAGTAATTCCTCTAATAATTATGGAAATTCCTACAATAATTCTTATGGTAATTTTAATAAGATGTCCTCTGATTTTGAGAATAGTGTTAAGGAATTTATGATCTCTCCAAAGAATTTTAATGCCTTGCTTGAACAAAAATTGCTCAAAGTTGATGATTTGGCTAGGAACGTTGATAGACTTTCGCTTGATGTTGATTCTTTGAAACTTAGATCTACTCCTCCTAAGCATGATATAAATGAGTCTCTCAAAGCTATGAGAATTTCCATTGACGAGTTCAAAGAAAGAACCGCTAGATTGCGTGCTAAGAGAGATTGCTTTGTAAAGGTGTGTTCTTCTAGTTTCCATGAAAATAATGATGATGATCTTAAAGTTATTGATGTGTCCCCTATTAGATATTTGTTTTGCAATATGAATCTTAATAATGATGGGACTGGAGATGAGTCAACTTTAGTTAAAAGGCGTCCCAATGATTCAGAGTTTTTAGATCTTGATGCTAAAATTGGTAAAAGTGGGATTGGAGAGGTCAAGACTTTAAATAGCATTGAACCCACTATCTTGGATTTCAAGGAATTTAATTATGATAATTGTTCTTTAGAAGATTTTATTTCCTTGTTGGATTCCGTTGTGAATTCTCCTCATGCTTATAGTCAAAATAAAGCTTTTACCAAAAATATCATTGATGCCTTGATGCAATCTTTTGATGAAAAACTTAATTTGGAAGTTTCTATACCTAGAAAACTTTATGATGAGTGGGAACCTACTATAAATATTAAAATTCAAGATCATGAGTGTTATGCTTTATGTGATTTGGGTGCTAGTGTTTCCACGATTCCGAAAACTTTATGTGATATTCTAGGTTTCCATGATCTTGATGATTGCTCTTTAAATTTGCACCTTGCGGATTCCACCATTAAAAATTCAATGGGGAGGATCAATGATGTTCTCATTGTTGCAAATAGAAATTTGGTGCCCGTAGATTTTATCGTTCTTGATATAGATTGCAATCTTTCTTGCCCGATTATTCTTGGTAGACCTTTCTTTAGAACGATTGGTGCAATTATTGATATGAAGGAAGGGAATATTAGATTCCAATTTCCATTAAGGAAAGGAATGGAGCACTTTACAAGAAAGAAAGTTAAATTACCTTATGAAATTATCATGCGAGCTACTTATGAATTGAGTGCCAAAGATGGCACTACTTAGATCTATCCTCACTTTTATGCCTAGCTAGGGGCGTTAAACGATAGCGCTAGTTGGGAGGCAACCCAATTTTATTTGTGTTTTTTTATGTTTAGTAATAATTTTTGCATCTACCTTCTGTTTAGATGTGTTTTTATGTTTTAATTAGTGTTTGTGACAAGTAGAACGTATAGGATAACCTATGGTGTTAGTTAATTTGATTCTGCTGAAAAACAGAAACTTTGTGCACAAGAAAATAATTTTAGTAATTCACAGAAACGTGATTTTGCATTGATTCTTTTTGCTTTATATCAATAGATAAATTTCCCAGGACTTCATATTTTGGTAGGATTTTTAGAGTTCAGAAGTATTCGAGAGTTATAGATTGCTACAGACTGTTCTGTTTTGGACAGATTCTGTTTTTCATGTGTTGTTTGCTTATTTTGATGCATCTATGGCTAGTATTAAGTGGTATGAACCATAGAGAACTTGAAATACAGTAGGTTTAACACCAATATAAATAAATAATGAGTTAATTATAGTACCTTATGTGGTGGTTTTTCTTTCTTTCACTAACGAAGCTTATGAGATTTCCTGTTGAGTTTTGTGTTGTGAAGTTTTCAAGTTTTGGGTAAAGATTTGATGGACTATGGAATAAGGAGTGGAAAGAGCCTAAGCTTGGGGATGCCCAAGGCACCCCAAGATATTTAAGAATAGCCAAAATCCTAAGCTTAGGGATGCCCCCGGAAGGCATCCCCTCTTTCGTCTTCGTTTATCGGTAACTTTACTTGGAGCTATATTTTTATTCGCCACATGATATGTGTTTTGCTTGGAGAGTCTTGTATGATTTTAGTATTTGCTTTTTAGTTTTCCACAATAATCCTTGCTGTACACACCTTTTGGGAGAAACCCACTTGATTGGAATTTATTAGAATACTCTATGTGCTTCACTTATATCTTTTGAGCTAGATAGTTTTTGCTGTAGTGCTTCACTTATACCTTTTAGAGCACGGCGGCGGCTTAATTTTGTAGAAATTGTTAGTCTCTCATGCTTCACTTATATCATTTTGAGAGTCTATTAGAACAGCATGGTATTTTCTATGGTTATAAAATTGGTCCTAGAATGATGGGCATCCAAGTTGGGTATAATAAAAACTATCATAGGAAGTGAATTGGATGCTATGATCAATTTGATACTTGATAATTGTTTTGAGATATGGAGGTCGTGATATTAGAGTCATGCTAGTTGGGTGATTATGAATTTAAAGAATACTTGTGTTGAAGTTGGCAAGTCCTGTAGCATGCACATATGGTAAAAGTTGTGTGACAAATTTATTGCATAGGGTGCTCTTTTGATTGCCTTCCCTTGAGTGGAGGTCGGGGGCGCGCGATGGTTAACTCCTACCAACCTCCCCCCTAGGAGCATGCGTAGTAGTACTTTGCTTCGAGGGCTAATAAAACTTTTGCAATAAGTATATGAGTTCTTTATGACTAATGTGAGTCCATGGATTATACGCACTTTTACCTTTCCATCATTGCTAGCCTCTTCGGTACCGTGCATTGCCCTTTCTCACCTTTAGAGTTGGTGCAAACTTCGCCCATGCATCCAAACTCCATGATACGATATGCTCTATCACACATAAACCTCCTTATATCTTCCTCAAAACAGCCACCATACCTACCTATTATGGCATTTCCATAGCCATTCCGAGATATATTGCCATGCAACTTTCCACCGTTCCTTTTATCATAATGACACACATCATCATTGTCATATTGCCTTGCATGATCATGTAGTTGACACCGTATTTGCAAAGCCACCATGCATAATTTTTCATACATGTCACTCTTGATTCATTGCCCATCCTGGTACACCGCCGGAGGCATTCATATAGAGTCATATCTTGTTCTAGTTTTGAGTTGTAATTCATGAGTTGTAAATAAATAGAAGTGTGATGATCATCATTATTAGAGCAT
>NC_041391.1:81441321-81483019 GCF_002162155.2 Triticum dicoccoides
CCCAAAAAGGCAAAAAAAGGCCAAAAAAAGAGAAAGGCCAAAAAAAGAAAGTCCAAAAAAATAAAAATAAATAAAAAGGGGGCAATGTTACTATCCTTTTCCACACTTGTGCTTGAAAGTAGCACCATATTCTTCATATAGAAAGTCTTTTATGTTGTCCCTTTCATATACTAGTGGGAATTTTTCATTATAGAACTTGGCTTGTATATTCCTACGATGGGCTTCCTCAAAATGCCCAAGGTCTTCGTGAGCAAGCAAGTTGGATGCACACCCACTTAGTTTCTTTTGTTGAGCTTTCATACATTTATAGCTCTAGTGCATCCGTTGCATGGAAATCCCTACTCCTCATGTTGACATCTATTGATGGGCATCTCCATAGCCCATTGATTAGCCTCGTTAATGTGAGACTTTCTCCTTTTTGTCTTCTCCACACAACCTCTTGAAGGAAATATGCCCTAGAGGCAATAATAAAGTTATTATTTATTTCCTTATTTCATGATAAATGTTTATTATTCATGCTAGAATTGAATTAACCGGAAACATAACACATGTGTGAATACATAGACAAACAGAATGTCACTATTATGGCTCTACTTGACTTGCTTGTGAATCAAAGATGGTTAAGTTTCCTAACCATAGACATGAGTTGTCATTTTATTAACGGGATCACATCATTAGGAGAATGATGTGATTGACTTGACCCATTCCGTTAGCTTAGCACTTGATCGTTTAGTATGTTGCTATTGCTTTCTTCATGACTTATACATGTTCCTGTGACTATGAGATTATGTAACTCCCATTTACCGGTGGAACACTTTTTGTGCTACCAAACGTCACAACATAACTGGGTGATTATAAAGGTTCTCTACAGGTGTCTCCGAAGGTACTTGTTGAGTTGACGTATTTTGAGATTTGGATTTTTCACTCCGATTGTCGGAGAGGTATCTCTAGGCCCTCTCGGTAATGCACATCACTATAAGCCTTGCAAGAAATGTAGCTAATGAGTTAGTTAAGGGATGATGCATTATGTAACGAGTAAAGAGACTTGCCGGTAATGAGATTGAACTAGGTATTGAGATACCGATGATCGAATCTCGGGCAAGTAATATACCGATGATAAAGGGAACAACGTATGTTGTTATGCGGTTTGACCGATATTTTTCGTAGAATATGTAGGAGCCAATATGAGCATCCAGGTTCCACTATTGGTTATTGACCGGAGACGTGCCTCTGTCATGTCTACATAGTTCTCGAACCCGTAGGGTCCGCACGCTTAAAGTTAGATGACGGTTATATTATGAGTTTATGTGTTTTCATGTACCGAAGGTAGTTCAGAGTCCCGGATGTGATCACGGACATGACGAGGAGTCTCGAAATGGTCGAGACATGAAGATTGATATATTGGACGACTATATTCGGACACCGGAATGGTTCCGGGGGTTATCGGATATATACCCGAGTACCGGGGGTTACGGGAACCCCCCGGAGGTTAATGGGGCTCATGGGCCCAAGTGGTGGAAGAGGAGAGGCGGCCAAGGGGCAGCCGCATGCCCCTCCCCCCTAAGTCCGAATTGGACAAGGAGGGGGGCGCCGCCCCCCCTTTCCTTTCCCCCTCTCTCTCCTTCCCTCTCCTCTCCTACTCCAACAAGGAAGGGGGGAGTCCTACTCCCGGTGGGAGTAAGACTCCTCATGGGGCGCGCCAAGGGTGGCTGATCCCCTCCCCCTCCTCCACTCCTTTATATACTGGGAGGGAGGCACCCCCTTGAGACAACAATTGATCCTTGAGATCTCTTAGCCGTGTGCGATGCCCCCTCCACCATAATCCACCTCGATAATATCTTAGCGGTGCTTAGGCGAAGCCCTGCGTTGGTAGAACATCATCATCGTCACCACGCCGTCGTGCTGACGGAACTCTCCCTCAAAGCTCGGTGGGATCGGAGTTTGAGGGACATCATCGAGCTGAACCTGTGCTGAACTCGGAGGTGCCCTGCATTCAGTACTTGATTGGTCTGATCATGAAGACGTACGACTACAAAAACCGCGTTGTGCTAACGCTTCCGCTTTCGGTCTATGAGGGTACGTGGACACACTCTCCCCTCTCGTTGCTATGCATCACCATGATCTTGCGTGTGCGTAGGAATTTTTTTGAAATTACTATGTTCCCCAACAATGGCATCCGAGCCAGGTTTATGCGTAGATGTTATATGCATGAGTAGAACACAAGTGAGTTGTGGGCGATACAAGTC
This sequence comes from Triticum dicoccoides, assembly GCF_002162155.2. NCBI lineage: Eukaryota > Viridiplantae > Streptophyta > Magnoliopsida > Poales > Poaceae > Triticum > Triticum dicoccoides. The sequence goes on from NC_041391.1 coordinate 81,443,568, forward strand.
ATACTGCTTACCAGCATGTCATACTTTGGTTCGGCGGTACTGTTGGATGAAGCGGCCCGAACCGACATTACGCGTACGCTTACGCGACACTGGTTCTACCGACGTGCTTTGCACACAGGTGGCTGGCGGATATCAGTTTCTCCAACTTTAGTTGAACCGAGTGTGGCTACGCCCGGTCCTTGAGAAGGTTAAAACAACACTAACTTGACGAACTATCGTTGTGGTTTTGATGCGTAGGTAAGAACGGTTCTTGCTCAGCCTGTAGCAGCCACGTAAAACTTGCAACAACAAAGTAGAGGACGTCTAACTTGTTTTTGCAGGGCATGTTGTGATGTGATATGGTCAAGGCATGATGCTATATTTTATTGTATGAGATGATCATGTTTTGTAACCGAGTTATCGGCAACTGGCAAGATCCATATGGTTGTCGCTTTATTGTATGCAATGCAATCACCCTGTAATTGCTTTACTTTATCACTAAGCGGTAGCGATAGTCGTAGAACCAATAGTTGGCGAGACGACAACGATGCTACGGTGGAGATCAAGGTGTCGCGCCGGTGACAATGGTGATCATGACGGTGCTTCGGAGATGGAGATCACAAGCACAAGATGATGATGGCCATATCATATCACTTATATTGATTGCATGTGATGTTTATCTTTTATGCATCTTATTTTGCTTTTATTGATGGTAGCTTTATAAGATGATCTCTCACTAAATTTCAAGATAAAAGTGTTCCCCCTGAGTATGCACCATTGCCAAAGTTCGTCGTGCCCAAACACCACGTGATGATTGGGTGTGATAAGCTCTACGTCCATCTACAACGGGTGCAAGCCAGTTTTGCACACGCAGAATACTCAGGTTAAACTTGACGAGCCTAGCATATGCAGATATGGCTTCGGAACACTAAGACCGAAAGGTCAAGCGTGAATCATAAAGTAGATATGATCAGCATAGTGATGTTCACCATCGAAAACTACTCCATTTCACGTGATGATCGGTTATGGTTTAGTTGATTTGGATCACGTGATCACTTAGATGATTAGAGAGATGTCTATCTAAGTGGGAGTTCTTAAGTAATATGATTAATTGAACTTAAATTTATCATGAACTTAGTCATGGTAGTATTTTGCAAATTATGTTGTAGATCAATAGCTCGCGTTGTTGCTTTCATATGTTTATTTTGATATGTTCCTAGAGAAAATTGGGTTGAAAGAGGTTAGTAGCAATGATGCGGATTGGATCCGTGATCTGAGGATTGTCCTCATTGCTGCATAGAAGAATTATGTCCTTGATGCACGGCTAGGTGACGGATCTATTGCAGGAGCAGATGCAGACGTTATGAATGTTTGGCAAAGCTCGGTATGATGACTACTTAATAGTTTAGTGCACCATGCTTTACGGCTTAGAACCGAGACTTCAAAAATGTTTTGAACACCACAGAGCATATGAGATGTTCCGAGAGTTGAAATTGATATTTTATACTCATTCCCGTGTTCAAAGGTATGAGACCTTTAACAAGTTCTATAGCTAAAAGATGGAGGAGAATAGCTCAAGCAGTGAGCATGTGCTCAGATTGTCTGGGTGCTACAATCTCTTGAATCAAGTGGGAGTTAATATCCTAGATAAGATAATGATTGACATAGTTCTCTCGTCACCATCACCAAGTTACTGGAACTTGATGATGAACTATAGTATGCAAGGGATGACGAAAACGATTCCCGAGCTCTTCGTGATGCTGAAATCAACGAAGGTAGAAATCAAGAAAGAGCATCAAGTGTTAATGATTGACAAGACCACTAGTTTGAAGAAGAGGGCAAAGGGAAAGAAAGGTAAACTTCAAGTAGCACTACAAGAATCCTGTTAATACATGACGGTATAAGTCCGTCATGGACTAGCATTAGACCATCAAGGAAGGGCACGCGTGACGGATTTGTAATCCGTCATGTATATCGCGTCATAATTTGACCACAATGCCATCCTTGACGGATCTGTGAGACCGTCATGGATTCATGATAGTTTTTGACCGTCATGCATGGCAGTTAACTGACATGCTCATAACGGTGTTAACATGTCTTCCACGTCATCATTTGACATGGATCTGACGTGGCAGCCCATAAACTAAGCAGCCCAATTATAATTTCAGCCCATTATTTTTCATTACCTACCGCCATGTAGTAGTCGGCCCAATTGGAATTTCAGCCCATTAAATTTCAAATCAGTCCAAGGCCAACTAATTTCAGCCCTATTGATTAGCCCATGTCGCATTTCTCTTGGTCCATGATTTTTTTTAATTTAAGCCAATATTTTTTATAGAAAATACATGCTATGTAATTAAATAATAGGAAACCAAAAAAATAACAATTTATGCAAAAGGAAAAAGACCACAAAAACGTAAAATTACAGACATATCCAGATGATACCATATGCAGGAGCAAAAACACAAGAAACTTCAATCTACAAGCAAGTGCCAAACAAGTGCTAGAGAACACCCTATGCTACTTTGCAGCCACTGCCTCCCAACGCTCAACAGACAGCAACTGGGGGTCATTCCCATGCCTTCCCAGACACATATCCAGCCATCCCCGCCGACATCATCAAATGAAGTCACCGTATCGCCTCAACCTATGCTCCCAAGGACCAGTGCAACGTTGCCTGCACATAGACAAACGGTAAGACTAACTCAAAAGTATGGGTTTTCGTACATACACAAAACTGTACCAAAGGTAAAGTGAACCGTGCATGTCAGCTTCAAATAATGGTATTTTTACTGTGACGACAATGCAGCACAAGCTAGCAACCAACAATGTTTTCAGGATAACATAACATCATGTTTGAAATATCAAACAGCAAAAGAAACAGAAGCACGGAAATGGATGATAAAGGTCCTGGTACATATATTCTTTCCTTTTCTTAATTTCACAACACATATACAGTTGCAATAAAGAGCAAATCAGTTCCATGGTTTGGTTCTACATATAGGTTGGTAAAAAAGGGCCAGTCAGTGCAAAAGGGTCCAGTCAGTTAGTTAGTCATTCATAAAGTACAATCATGTGAAAAAAAGAAAAAGAAGAATAACAAGCGGCCTGCCAATGATGGATATAGTATTATGACATCTGAGATGTTCATGGAAACAACAGAAAATGATAACATTGGACCTGATTAAGACCATGGTGAAATCCAATGATGGACAGAAAGAAAATCAATCCTAATATAGCAAGTTCCCTATTGAGTTGAGATGATTACATAGAAACAAATCATGTAACCACCAGCCAGATCAAACATTTATGGATAGGGAGAAAGTGGCAGCTTTCGTGCCGCTACTGTACCTTGGATGCACAACATTGGATGGGGATCACGAGCACACAGCCGCACCAGTACCCAGTTCCATGGGACCTTGAGAACATGTACCGATTGTTGGCCGTCGTCCTCCCTGCGGTTTGGCCTCAAGAGATTTCTTCCACCTCTTTAGAAACCAAAAAATGAAATGCAAGATCATATCACAATTGTATGGATGAAAAAAATAGTCAATGTAACCAGTGTGCCAAGTTGAAGGAAAATATAAGAAATAAATTGCAATATTTCTTTCTCACCAAAAAAATAACAAGAAAAGATATCTAGTCAGTCCAATTTACCAAAATCTGGACAGTAGCATTCTGAGTATTTAAGTGAAGATGTAGTAGGCAATCAAATGAATATATGGTGAAGGTGGATAAAATGAGGCAATCAACAACTTAGGCATGGGGTCCCATTCGTCGATGGAGAGCATCTGCTGCTCCAAATCAAACAAACAAACAAATATGTTTAGCCCACAAAGAACGGGAGCCCTAACCAAACAGCCCCTATCCAGCAGCAATATTAGGCAGTGACAGGTGAGCTAGATGAGTTAAAAAGTGAGAAATATGAAAATTTTGTGTAAGGTAAACATAAAACCTGTTTTTGTAGGACTAAAGAGCTCTTCAATGTTCTGAAGCACAAAGAATTAGCTATACTACCCAGTAGGACTAGCGTCCAGCAAGCATTAACATGACACGTATGTTATTAACAAAATGATAAGAGTATCAGGATCATGATGCTCTTACTGAAGTGGCATGTTTGTTCTTTCTGCTTTGTGGCTATCCTAAATAACCCCCTTCAAAACCTGAAGAAGAATAAAAAGCTAGTAAGGAGAAAATGCAGCAAACCAATATGGCTTGGTCAAACGCTTCAACTAAAATCTAGTTGGGCTAGAATTTAAATGCAGTATGTACACATTGCTTGTACATGTCAAATGAGCGATGAATGGATTATTTTTATAGCACAGCAAGCAAACACTCTATTTACAACAGAAGAAATTCTAGTTTTACACAAGTAATGGTTAAAGGTTGAAAGTTCAGTGGCACGGGTAATATAACAGTAAAAAAAGACGCCAATTGTGGAATCAAATTGGCAGCAAGATTTTTTCATACTTGGGCATGGAGAGCTCTCTATAAATTGAACCAAGCAAATGGATCGATTTGGCCTAAGCAGGACCAACCCGAAACCATGGTAAAAAAGTTGAAGCTAGCTCGGTTGATAAATTTATTACAGCTAAAACAAAACAGAAGCAAGGCCTGCATCATCCATCTCTCTCTCTGAAACCAACCACCCATGCATGTACAAAGTAAACTGGAACCAAGTCCAAGCTACTCCATGGATAGGATAGGATCAGATTGGACCAAAGCAAACTAGTTTGCTAGCTAGGCAGGAGCAGTGGCGGAGCATGACAAAAAATCAAGAGGGGTGCAAATTTTAGAATAAGAGCAAAATATACATGAAACATGGCAGCTCGGCTCATCGACAGTCGGTGGTCTGCAACAGTGTGCGACGCCGGCTCGGCGGTCGTGTGGCGGTTAGCAGTCCAAACCAAAAAGGGAAAAACAAGATTGAGGAATTGCATGGACTACTTAGTAATCAAATTATCACAGATGAAAAGCATGGATGCAAGCCATGAAGACTTTTGACCGACAGAGCTTCACGTACCGGAAGTACACGCATACAAAATCAATCAAGCTAGCTATGCACCTATGTGATGCGGCATACTAGAACGCTTAGTATTCATGGTTCAAAGAAAATTGCACTTTTGGAAGGGGGAGGCATGTCCCTGGCTCCGCCAGTGGGCAGGGGGGAGGTAAACTAAAATGCTGCAAAGAGGAAGGAAGGGTCTTCATCTTACCACCACGGTGGTGCAGGGGTGCCAATATGGCTGGCCGTGGCGGATCTGTAGAAACAGTGGGAGAAGGGAGGCCTTACTTGCTCCATTGTGGCATCCCTACATCTATTGAGCTGCAGCTGCGTGGCGAAGGAAATCAAGGAAGGAGATCAAATCAAATCGAATAGAAGAGATGGGCAAGGGCTGACCTTGAAGTGCAACCATGTGTAGCCTCCATTGATGGATGGTCGATCTGGAAGGGGAGGAAGCAGCCTCCCACGTTGACCTCCATGATGGGATCCTTGACGAAGCCCTCTTCTCAGTCATGGGAGAAAGATGGATAGAGAGGGAGAGGACGCCGATTGTTGCCGTGGTGGATCTGACCGTTGCCCGACGCGCAATAACGGCACCAGCGTCGCGTGCACTAGGTTCGCCTTCAGGGGCATCACCGCCTCCGGGAACGAGGCTATCGTCGCAGCGGTTGCAGGATCTGCCCCTAGAAGATGGCCATGGATTGGGAGGTTGCGGCGGCCATGGATGGGGAGGGTTGGGGATCTGGAAACAGTGAGACCAGGGGAGTCGGGGTTGGCAAAGGAGATGGAAGAAGCCAATCGAGATCTACAAAGGAGTCGGGAAGGATGGAGTTGATTGCTTGTCGTTGGATCAAAGAAGAGGAGACGGTCTGGATTTGTGATCCGTGGGACGGCTAGCTCAACCAATCACAACACGAGTCTTCCCTCATGCTGGATTGCCACATCAGCGCCATCCATCCATGACGATCCTAATGATGTATAAGAACAAAAAATATAGGCCCCGTTAGTCGACCCATGACGGTTTTCATGACGGCCCCTCTTTATTTGTCATAATGGGGCTACCGGGTTGGGGGGACATCCTCATGTTGCTGATATGTGACGGATTTTGCGACGAACCTGATAAACCGTCATAATTTGTGACAGTTTCTAGGAAGGTCACCATAAATCTGTCATGAATTAACAGATTTTTTGTAGTGTAGAATGGCAAGTAAGTTGTCACTCCCGTGAAGAAGCCCAAAGCTGAACCAAAGCCTGAAACTGAGTGCTTCTACTACAAAGTAAATGGTCACGGGAAGTGGAAATGCCCTGAATATTTGGTAGATAAGAAGGATGGCAAAGTGAACAAGGGTATATTTGATATACAGGTTATTGATTTGTACCTTACTAGTGTTTACTGTAACCCCTGGGTATTTGATACTTGTTTGGTTGCTAAGATTAGTAACTCGAAACAGGAGTTACAGAATAAACAAAGACTAGTTGAGGGTAAAGTGACGATGTGTGTTGGAAGTAGTTCCAAGATTGATATGATCATCATCGCACACTCCCTATATTTTTGAGATTAGTGTTGAACCTAAATAAATGTTATTTGGCGTTTGTGTTGAGCATGAATATGATTTGATCATGTTTATTGCAATAAGGTTATTCATTTAAGTTAGAGAATAACTGTTGTTCTATTTACATGAATAAAATCTTCTATGGTCATACACCCAATAAAAATGGTTTGTTGGATCTCGATCGTAGTGATACACATATTCATAATATTGATGCCAAAAGATGCAAAGTTGATAATGATAGTGCAACATATTTGTGGCACTGCCGTTTAGGTCATATTGGTGTAAAGCACATGAAGAAACTCCATGCTAATGGGTTTTTGGATTCACTTGATTATGAATCACTTGATGCTTGCGGACCATGCCTCATCGGCAAGATGACTAAAACTCCGTTCTCCAGAACAATGGAGCGAGCAACAGATTCATTGGAAATAATTCATACTGATGTATGCGATCCGATGAGTGGTTAGGCTCACGGCGGGTATCATTATATTCTGACCTTCACAGATGATTTGAGCAGATATGGATACATCTACTTAATGAAGCACAAGTCTGAAACATTTGAAAAGTTCAAAGAATTTCAAAGTGAAGTGGAGAATCATCATAACAACAAAACAAAGTTTCTACGATCTGATCATGGAGGAGAATATTTGAGTTACGAGTTTGGCTTTCATATAAAACAATGTGGAATAGCCTCACAGTTCACACCACCTGGAACACCACAACGTTATGGTGTGTCCGAGCGTCGTAACCGCACTTTATTGGATATGGTGCGTTCTATGATGTATCTTATCGACTTACCACTATTGTTTTGGGGTTATGCATTAGAGACAGCGGCATTCACTTTAAATAGGGCACCATCAAAATCCGTTGAGACGACGCCTTATGAACTGTGGTTTGGCAAGAAACCCAAGTTGTCGTTTCTTAAAGTTTGGGGATGCAATACTTATGTGAGAAAGTTTCAACCTGATAAGCTCGAACCCAAATCGGAGAAGTGCGTCTTCATAGAATACCCAAAGGAAACTGTTGGTTACACCTTCTACCATAGATCCGAAGGCAAGATATTCATTGCTAAGATGGATCCTTTCTAGAGGAGTTTCTCTCGAAAGAAGTGAGTGGGAGGAAAGTAGAGCTTGATAAGGTAATTGTACCTTCTCCCGATTGGAAAGTAGTTCATCACAGAAATTAGTTCCAGCGATTCCTACACCAATTAGTGAGGAAGCTAATGATGATGAGCATAAAAATTTAGATCAAGTTACTACAGAACCTCGTAGGTCAACCAGAGTAAGATCCGCACCAGAGTGGTACGGTAATCCTGTTCTGGAGGTCATGTTACTTGACCATGACGAACCTACGAACTATGAGGAAGCGATGATTAGCCCAGATTCCGCGAAATGGCTTAAGGCCATGAAATCTAAGATGGGATCCATGTATGAGAACAAAGTGTGGACTTTGATTGAGTTGCCCAATGATCGGCAAGCCATATAAAATAAATGGATCTTCAAGAGGAAGACAGACGTTGATAGTAGTGTTACTTGTCGCAAAAGGTTTTTCGACAAGTTCAAGGTGTTGACTACAATGAGATTTTCTCAACTGTAGCGATGCTTAAAGTCTGTCCAAATCATGTTAGCAATTGCCACATTTATGAAATCTGGCAAATGGATGTCAAAACTGCATTCCTTAATGGTTTTCTTAAGAGTTGTATATGATGCAACCAGAAGGTTTTTTCAATCCTAAAGGTGGTAACAAAATGTGCAAGCTCCAGCGATCCATCTATGGACTAGTGCAAGCATCTCGGAGTTGGAATATATGCTGTGATAAGTTTATCAAAGCATATAGTTTTATACGGACTTTGCAGTGAAGCCTGTATTTACAATAAAGTGAGTGGGAGCACTACAACCTTTCTGATAAGTACATGTGAGTGACATATTGTTGATCATAAATGATGTAGAATTTTTCTGGAAATCATAAAGAAATGTTTGAAAGGAGTTCTTTAAAAGAAAGACCTCAGTAAAGCTACTTACATATTGAGTATCAAGATCTATTGAGATAGATCAAGACGCTTGATAATATTTTAAATGACTACATACCTTGACAAGATTTTGAAGTAGTTCAAAATGGAACAGTCAGAGAAAGAGTTCTTGCCTGTGCTGCAAAGGTATGAAATTGAGTAAGACTCAAATCCCGACCACTGCAGAAAATAGAAAGAGAATGAAAGTCATTCCCTATGCCTCAGTCATAGGTTCTATAAAAGTATGCCATGCTATGGACCAGACCTATTGTATACTCTGCCCTAGTTTGGCAAGGGAGTACAATAGTGATCTAGGAGTAGATCACTGGACATTGGTCAAAATTATCCTTAGTGGAATAAGGATATGTTTCTCGATTATGGAGGTAAAAAGAAGTTCGTCGTAAAGGGTTACGTCGATGCAAGATTTGACACTGTTCCAGATGACTCTAAGTCTCAATCTGGATACATATTGAAAGTGGGAGCAATTAGCTAGAGTAGCTCCTTACAGAGCATTGTAGACATAGAATATTTTTGCAAAATACATACGGCTCTGAATGTGACAGACCCGTTGACTAAACTTCTCTCACGAGCAGAACATGACCACACTTTAGTACTCTTTGGGTGTTAATCACATAGCGATGTGAACTAGATTATTGACTCTAGTAAACCCTTTGGGTGTTAGTCACACGATGATGTGAACTATGGGTGTTAATCATATACAAATATGAATATTGGTATTAAATCACATGGCGATGTGAACTAGATTATTGACTCTAGTGCAAGTGGGAGACTGAAGGAAATATGCCCTAGAGGCAATAATAAAGTTATTATTTATTTCCTTATTTAATGATAAATGTTTATTATTCATGCTAGAATTGTATTAACCGGAAACATAATGCATGTGTGAATACATAGACAAACAGAATGTCACTAGTATGCCTCTACTTGACTAGCTCGTGAAACAAAGATGGTTAAGTTTCCTAACCATAGACATGAGTTGTCATTTGATTAACGGGATCACATCATTAGGAGAATGATGTGATTGACTTGACCCATTCCGTTAGCTTAGCACTTGATCATTTAGTATGTTGTTATTGCTTTCTTCATGACTTATACATGTTCCTATGACTATGAGATTATGTAACTCCCGTTTACCGGAGGAACACTTTGTGTGCTACCAAACATCACAACGTAACTAGGTGATTATAAAGGTGCTCTACAGGTGTCTCCGAAGGTACTTGTTGAGTTGACATATTTCGAGATTAGGATTTGTCACTCCGATTGTCAGAGAGGTATCTCTAGGCCCTCTCGATAATGCACATCACTGTAAGCCTTGCAAGAAATGTAGCTAATGAGTTAGTTACGGGATGATGCATTACGTAACGAGTAAAGAGACTTGACGGTAACGAGATTGAACTAGGTATTGAGATACCGACGATCGAATCTCGGCCAAGTAACATACCGATGACAAAGGGAACAACTTATGTTGTTATGCGGTTTGACCGATAAAGATCTTTGTAGAATATGTAGGAGCCAATATGAGCATCCAGGTTCCGCTATTGGTTATTGACTAGAGACGTGTCTCGGTCATGTCTACATAGTTCTCGAACCCGTAGGGTCCACACTATTAAAGTTAGATGACGGTTATATTATGAGTTTATGTGTTTTGATGTACCTAAGGTAGTTCAGAGTCCTGGATGTGATCACGGATATAATGAGGAGTCTCGAAATTGCCGAGACATGAAGATTGATATATTGGACGACTATATTCGGACACCGGAATGGTTCCGGGGGTTATCAGATATATACCGGAGTACGAGGGGGTTACGGGAACCCCCCAAGAGGTTAATGGGCCTCATGGGCCAAGTGGTGGAAGAGGAGAGGCGGCCAAGGGGCAGGCCCCCCCAAGTCCGAATTGGACAAGGAGGGGGGCGCCGCCCCCCCTTTCCTTTCCCCCTCTCTCTCCTTCCCGCTCCTCTCCTACTCCAACAAGGAAGGGGGGAGTCCTACTCCTGGTGGGAGTAGGACTCCTCATGGGGCACGCCAAGGGTAGCCGGCCCCTCCCCCTCCTCCACTCCTTTATATACGGGGAGGGAGGTGCCTCCCTCCACCATAATCCACCTCAATAATTGATACTTGAGAACTTTTAGCCGTGTGCGGTGCCTCCCTCCACCATAATCCACCTCAATAATATCGTAGCGGTGCTTAGGCGAAGCCCTACGTCGGTAGAACATCATCATCGTCACCATGCCGTCGTGCTGACGGAAATCTCCCTTAAAGCTCGGCTAGATCGGAATTCGAGGGACGTCATCAAGCTAAACGTGTGCTGAACTCGGAGGTGCCATGCGTTCGGTACTTGATCGGTCGGATCGTGAAGACGTACGACTACATCAACCGCGTTGTGCTAATGCTTCCGCTTTCGGTCTACGAGGGTACGTGGACACACTCTCCCCTCTCGTTGCTATGCATCACCATGATCTCCAGCTCCCCAACACCTCCATCAGCAAGTCTGAAGACCTCTCCAAAGCCAACATCTCCATCAAAGACCTCAAGCTAAAGCTGGGAGAGCTCGAGGAGACGCTGTCGGAGGCCAGGACCCGGGAGTGGATCCTGACCAAGGAGCTGGAGACGGAGAAGCAACTGCTAATGAACGAGACCGCCAACCTCAAGGACCACAAGGCGGGCGAGAAACGCTGGCTCGAGCGCCTTGCCGCCGTTGCAAACTCGGCCGCCGATCAGCTGGCCATCACGGGGATGCCGGAGATGAGGTACACCCCAGAAGCGAGCTTGAGCCCCAACGCTAACCTGACCATATATTTTGAGAAGGTCGTCGGCGCCTTGGGGCGGCTTCACTCTAACCAGGCAGCCTCCCTGGCCGAGGAATCCCGGATACTCTGCCGGGGGTCCAAGACTAGGGTGCTCACCAAGATTGCGCACTGGCACCCAGACCTCGAGTTCGAAGTTGTGCTGAAGAGCTTGCCAGAGGGCGCCGACAGCGCGGCGCTCAATGAGCGTATCCAGCCCATCCTCAGCCGCATCGACAAAATAAAGAGGGTGCAGGGCCAGCGCCGGGACTAGGCACTCCGTTCTCCGTCGCCGCTGCAGGTTCATGACCAAGACAATGCTATCTTTAGTTAGAACCGCGGCGGCAATTTGTGTAACATAACTCTGCAGTGCCCCTGAAACTATGCATGTTATTTTCTTGTTTGATTTTCCTTTGTATGTTCACCCCACGTCGATCGGGTAAGCTTGCCGGCACGTAAACCCAGGGCAGCGCTTTGAGGATGGATCCTCATTAGCCTGATGGGTGTGCTTGTCGCTGGGTAAAGCACCTTGCCGCCCTTGGCGCGACCGCTCAATCTATCGAGCTTGACTCGAGTCAGAACCAAAAGTGTTGCCAATGGTGAAAGGTTACCCTGCCGCTCTCGACACGGCCGCTTGAACTGTTGAGTGGACTCGAAACAGGACAAGGGCGATGCCGATCGCAGGAGGGCCCCTCTGCGTACAGGCTCTCCATACATAGGCCAAACCGTCGAGGATAATAACCTTATATTTAAGGAGAAAAACTTAAAATTCAGCATGATTTAGCTCTCTTGTCACTGCCTCGGCATCCTTCGTGTCAACGGGTAGCGCCGCCTTCTTGGCTGCCTTCTCCACAAGAGCCATGGCGATGAAGAACAACTAGGTCGACTGCTAGGCCAGATTCTCACAATTTTGCCCCCTACCTGGCATGCCAAAGATGTCGGTGGGAAACGACACCTATGGGATCACTGGAATCCCTTCTACGGTTGTGGGGCGCGACGATCGTGAGAAGAGCGGGACTAGTAGATAACACAAAGGGGATTTACCCAGGTTCGGGCCGCAAAGATGCGTAAAACCCTATGATCCTGCTTCGGTGGATGTATTTAGTGTTTTTGAGCTCTCGAACTAGGTCTAGGTGCTGCGAGGTTCCAAAGAGCCGAATCCCTCTCCCGGGTGCCATGGGCCTCCTTTTATAGGCAAAAGGGGCTGCCATAGTGGCACCAGGAGGTGGAAAGCGCTACAGCGTTGTGAGCTTATCACTAGTATTACAGGACAAAACGCATTTAATGTGAGGCTTAGGTGTCCCTTCACTTTATCAGGGACGGGGGTGAGGCCTATCCCGTCCATCGCTGCTCCTCCTTGCTTCGACACACGCCCTGGCCAGCGGTGCATGCGGTGCCATGTAGGCAGGCAGGCAGCTAAGGTGGCGCGGTGGTGGAGCCTCTAGGAAGGGCTGCATGTTGCCACACAAGCGCCTGCCCAGCTGGTTGGGTTGGCAGCTGCATGCGAACGGTGGCGAAGACTGGCTGGCATGGGCCTGGCAGTGGCCCTGCTAGCGCGCTTGGCGAGGGCCTTACCTGGTGGCCTGACAAGGGTCTTGCCGGGTGGCCCGGCAAGGGTCTTGCCGTGGCGCGCAGGCGTCCCCGGCAAGGATCTTGCGGGGGTCTTGTGGGTTCCTTCGGTGAGGGTGGTTGCCTTCCCATCCTCATTTGATCTTGTTTATTCTTTGTCTTCACAAAGATCTGGATGCCACCACGGAGGTGCCTCCCGAGCCCTGTCCCAACGTGTTTGTTTAGCGTTGGTGGACTCTAAGGTGGCTCACTCGGCTGGTGGGTGCGAGCTGCTCCGGCAAGGGTTTTGCCGGGGCTGCTGGGGCTGCCCTGGCAAGGGTTCTTGCCGAGGGAGCCTGCTTCATCCATCTGATCCTTGTGGCCTTGGTCCTTGTCGTTGCTTTGCTTGTCTTGTGCCTTCAGCTTCTCTCCGGCTTCCCTTTCCTGCCCTGTTATGCGTGGCCATGGCGGGAGGCTCTGATTGTCTGTGCATAAGTAAAGGGGTCAAAAGGACAGCCTCTACTTTTGTACACCGACACACCATCCACCCAAGGGTTGTTCGGAAGTGGATCAACAATGTATCCACCTCCCTCGAAAAGGTAGAGATGAGGGTCATCGGTCTCGATGCAGAGTACATGGAGCGTGCCACTGGGAAGATCCAACGCGCCATCATCCTTCAGCTGTGCCTCGAAGATGATGCTTTGGTTTACCACATCATACACACGCCCTCCATACCAGGTGAGCTTCATGATTTCTTGTCTCAGGAGGACATAGACTTCTGTGAGGCAGCCATCGAAGCGGACAAACATAAGTTGGCACCGTACAACCTTGATTTGAAAAGCATCACTGACCTACAAACCAGAATCAAAATTCATGTAGAAGATTGTGATAAACAGACACCATCCCTATTCGACATAGAAAATTTTGTGCTTGGTACAAATCTTCAGAAGGGTGATGAGACGGTGGCATTAAGGTCGTCTGGATGGGAGAATTATCCCTTGACGTGTGAGCGGATAAAATATGCTGCCCTCGATGCCTGTGTGAGTTTCGAGATAGCTGCAAGGTCCAAAGAGCTTGTTGCAAAGCCGTCTCCCACAGAAAATGAGAAGAAGAAGAAGAAGAAGAAGAAGAAGAAGGAGAAGAAGAAGAAGAAGAAGAAGAAGAAGAAGAAGAGGCTACACGAGCAGTAGGGCATTATGGATGGATGAACTATTTCCTCTCTTGTAAAAAAAATTATTCCCTCTCGGTGTATATTGATATAGATGGACTATTTCGATGGTGTGCATGTCTTTGGAACAAGTAGTAGCGTGGGTCCGCTGGACTATAAGGAACTATTTATCCGCCTAGCTTTCTCTACTAATCCTTCTAGTGATCGGTATGCAATGCATGTGTCCATAGACATGACAGCTTGTCCATGGAAGTTCAAGTATGGCGACCATCACGTTTCATCCACTACCACTCGCGATTCCCATGACGCCGCTTCAACCCACGGCACCATGTCCCCCGATGTGCGCCTCACCCCTCTCGCCCGCACCGCCCCTCTCCCTTTGTGTGCATGACATTGGGCCACATTAAATGCGGCGAGCATCAAGTTTCTACCACAGCCATATGCAATTCCCACGACGCTGCTCGAACCCATGACACCACACATCTCCCGACCTGTGGCTCACCCCTCTCGGCCCCACTGCCCCTCTGCCTTCGGGAGCATTACATGTGGACCAGCCACCCATCGGGTCCACATATTATTGACTCAAAGGCACGTGTAGTGAGGTGCTGAAGCTCAGTCCCGAGGGCCCTGAGAGGGAAATGTAACTCCTATGCCAGGCCTTGTGGTTCTACCGCTGCACGAACTCATGCCAAACTCAAGATTTGTTTCTTTACTATACATGCGTGCAACAATTTAATGGACAATGTAATCTCAACATGTGATTGGGAGCTCTAAATTTTAATTTGAAACTTATAAAACAAAAATATTCAAAACAAATAAACTGGGAGAGAGGGTATACCGTAGGATGTGTCCCATACGAAACAAGTCCCCTGGTTTGTCACCGTGAAGATGCGGTTAGAAAGGATCACGACGTCTTCGTACTCGTACGGCAACAAATCGGCCGCAGACAGCATGGTCCACCTTTAACCGCCATGTGCAAGGTTCGTGCTATCTTCTTCAATCTCACCATGGTTCCATCGTACCAATTCATGTGGTGGCCTGTTGCATGGCTGATCCCAATGTTGGACAAAGATTCTACAGGAACGGTGTCACCATTGTAAATGGTGTGCAAATTGATGTTGGTACCCTCCCGTACATATGCAACCAATCTCCACTTGCACCGAGCCTAACCTGTGAAACAGTGGGCAGGGGGAGATTTAGGAAATGAACACGGAAGTAGTCTTCAGAATGCATTTACTACATGATCAAACTCATCTTACCTGCCCACAAAAACTCATCTTACGTGCTCATCGGAGGAAATCCGAGTGCCCCTCAACGTCGGCATCTCAAGGGGTGTCAACTTGCAACTACGGCCACGCCGTGCTGGAGAGACCCCCAAGGAAACATCCTCGTGCGTTCCATGGAACATCAAGATGCATTTGTATGAGTAGTTTATCTTGTGAGAGAAAAGGATGAACGAGGGAAGGCGTCTAGAGATAGAGGTAGAGACTACTACTACCAATGTGCTGGCCCGTGCATTGCAATGGATCCAAAGTAGTAGAATAATACTTGTTCACATACTTGAAATATAAACACTCTAGTTTTTATATACATGTGTCAGCAGACATGACATCTTGTCCATGGAAGTTGAACCACAGCGACCATCACGTTTCTTGTTTCTACCACTGCCATACCCACACGCAATTCCCATGACGCTGCTCCAGCCCACGGCACGACGTCCCCCGATGCCGACGTGCACCGTACCAGAACCACTCCGACCACGCAGTCCTGCGCCTCATTGCTGCTGCTCCACTGTCGCAACCGTCCACCACACCGGAGTTGTTCCCGCTACGCCGTTGTTCGCCACCTCGGATCTGGTTCCACGCTACTGATAGACGGCCACCGCACCACACTCAACAACTTGGCCATGGGTTCTTCCAAGTCTCCATCGTCCTCCACAACTTCTCGTTTCCAGTGAACCACAAGAAGATAGTTGGAAAAACAGAAGGAGGACACATCACTGCCAGCCAAAAGAGGTACTCCTCACCCCTTATCATCTTCTCCACTGTCTCTGCTCACACCGTATTCATCCCACGAAAGAAACTAGTTGAGCGCTTCTTACTGCATCTTCTTCGTGATACTAAATGCACAAGGTTTCCTCCATTTACTATTTCACCTTTGCTAGAGGTCAGTAGCCCGCCTGGATTTCAATTCAGGATCAGTCGAACTATAATTAAAAGAAGCAGCACCCGCTTAGGCGCGCGGAGCACCTAGTCCGCCTGTTCGCCGGGGAAGCGGTGCATCGGTGTCTATCATAGGGGGTGTCGGGCGCAGGAGCTGCTTGCGCCCAATCTGGAGGTCAGCGGGGCTTGAATGGATGGCTGGGGGGCAGTGCCAAGCACGGCGGTGCGGTGAGGTCGAGGGGAGGGTGCAGGCAGGGGACTGGGCCGGTGGTCGCTGACGTTTCAAGGAAGGTCGTCAACATTGGCTGGCCGGAGGTAGATGAAGGCGATCTGCTTGTTCTTTGTACAGCGGACGGTGCAGAAAAAATGGACTGACCTATTTGTTTTCAGTTGATTGTTATTTTCATAGAATCCTGTAGTAATTTAGTGTGCCATGCATGTTGTAGAGCTATCATATGTCTCCCGTCATTTATTTCTCACCGACCTGCTATCTGCTACCTTTACACTGTACTAATTGTGCACACACTTCACCCATACTCACACTATTGTTTTTTATCCATGGGTATTTCAGACTCTGACGCAGTGTTGATGAATGCAGAAAAGAAAAGACAGAAGTCGCTCCAGTGTAATTCGAAGATAAGCATTAAGCGTTTCATCGCTCTAAAGGGTGTAGTGTCAGCAGTTAGAGACAGTAAACGTAGCTTTGCAGTTGATGATCTCCATTGCCACACACAACCATCCCAGGTGCTTGCTTTAACTTCTCGCTGTCAAATGTGGTCGCATGTTGCATATGGTTGATACGTCTCCAACGTATCTATAATTTTTGATTTCTCCATGCTACTTTATCTACTGTTTTGGACTATATTGGGCTTTATTTTCCACTTTTGTATTACTTTTGGAACTAACCTATTACCGGAGGCCCAGCCCAGAATTGCTGTTTTTTGCATTTTCAGTATTTCGAAGAAACAGAATATCAAACGGAGTCCAAATAGAATGAAACCTTCGGGATCGTGATTTTCCAACCGAACATGATCCAGGAGACTTGGATCCTACTCCAAGCAGTGCCCGAGGAGGTCACGAGGGTGGAGGGCGCCCCCCTACCTCATGGGCCCCTTGGAGCTCCACCGACGTACTCCTTCCTCCTATATATACCTACGTATCCCCGAACGATCAGAACATGAGCCAAAAACCTAATTCCACCGCTGCAACCTTCTGTATCCACGAGATCCCATCTTGGGGCCTGTTCTGGAGCTCCGCCGGAGGGGGCATCCACCACGGAGGGCTTCTACATCATCACCATAGCCCCTCTGATGAAGTGTGAGTACTTTACTTCAGACCTTCGGGTCCATAGCTAGTAGCTAGATGGCTTCTTCTCTCTTTTTGGATCTCAATACAATGTTCTCCCCCTCTGTCGTGGAGATCTATTCGATGTAATCTTCTTTTTGCGGTGTGTTTGTTGAGACCGATGAATTGTGGGTTTATGATCCAGTATTATCTATGGAAAATATTTGATTCTTCTCTGAATTCTTTTATGTATGATTGAGTTACCTTTGCAAGTCTCTTCGAATTATCCTTTTTGGTTTGGCCAACTAGATTGGTAGTTCTTGCAATGGGAGAAGTGCTTAGCTTTGGGTTCAATCTTGCGATGTCCTTACCCAGTGACAGAAGGGGCAGCAAGGCACGTATTGTATTGTTGCCATCGAGGATAACAAGATGGGGTTTTTATCATATTGCATGAATTTATCCCTCTACATCATGTCATCTTGCTTACGGCGTTACTCTGTTTTTACTTAATACTCTAGATGCATGCTGGATAGCGGTCGATGAGTGGAGTAATAGTAGTAGATGCAGAATCATTTCGATCTATTTGTTTTGGACGTGTTGCCTATATACATGATCATTGCCTAGATATAATCATAACTATGCTCAATTCCGTCAATTGCTCAACAGTAATTTGTTCACCCACCGTAGAATACTTATGCTCTTGGGAGAAGCCACTAGTGAAACCTATGGCCCCCGGGTCTATTCTCATCATATCAATCTATATCACTTTACTTACTTGCTGTGTTTTTACTTTGCCTTTTACTTTTTACTTTGCATCTATCTATCAAAAATACCAAAAATATTATCTCTATCAGATCTCACTCTCGTAAGTGACCGTGAAGGCATTGACAACCCCTAAGCGTTGGTTGCGAGTTGCTATCGTTTTGTGTAGGTACGAGGGACTTGTGTGTGGTATCCTACTGGATTGATACCTTGGTTCTCAAAAACTGAGGGAAATACTTACGCTACTTTGCTGCATCATCCTCTCCTCTTCGGGGAAATCCAACGCAGTGCTCAAGAGGTAGCAATGGTGTCTAGCTTGTATTGCTTCCAATTTGGTTAAATTGCATCTGCTTACTTTACACATTATACCTTTGATAATGACATGCATTCCTATTTTTGATACATACTACATATGTCTATTAACCATGTTCGTACATCAAACTAATGCTCTTTTGTATCCCTCATCAATCACTTATGATGAGACAGTCACCCCAGTGGGTTACTGTGAGACGCCTTACTCGTTTAAAGAGTGCAGTGTCATCCTCCCCACATGATTCTCAAGAAACAGCAAGGCTAAATGAAGATAGTCAGCGTAGCTCTCTAGTTGATGACCGCAATTACCCCACACCACCATCGCAGGTGCTTGCTCTTACTTGGCGGTGTGATATGTGGTTGCATGTTGCATATGGTGTCTACCTTGTAATGCTTCTAATTAGGGTAAATTGCATCTGCTTAGTTAACACAGTATACCTGTGAATATGACATGCCTTCCTGTTTTTGGTACATACTACGTCTTTCTATTAACCATGTTCTTACATCAAACTACTTTTCTTGTGTATCCCTCATCAATCAATTCTGACGATACACCTTCAAGTTGACAGTGTAATATTGGTTGCATCTTGCATATCATTTCAAACATGTATTGCCTCTAATTTGTTGAAGTGTCACTTATAATGAGACACATCTAACTCGGTAGAGTGATTTTGGTTGGATCTTTCATATGGTGTCTAGATTGCATTGCTTCCAATTTGTTGAAATGCCTTCTGCTTAGCATTTTTCAAACATATTCCATCCTCCTACAATGTGGTTGCCATACATAAACGTTGTGTTCGTCGGTATCATGCATCAACAAATTTGGAAGTGCGAATTTCATTCCTTTTTCTTGTGTGTTTTCTTGACAAGGCAAAATCTGAAAGGACGAAGGCACAGAATGATGGTGGTCCTCTGAGCAACCGAAACAGATGATCTCTGCAGATTCTCCTGCTACTCGTGCTGCAGTTCTAGTTCCAAATCTCATCTCCCCTACTCCACAACCCAAGGTGCTTGCTCTAACATGGCAATGTGATGTCTGGTTGCATGTTGCATATGATGCCTAGCTTGTATTGCTCTTAATTTGTTAAATTGCATCTCCTTAGCTTACACATTATACATGTGAACACGCCTTCCTGTTTTTGGTACATACTACATCTGCCTATCACACCATGTTCTTACATCAAACTACTGTTCTTGTGTATCCTGCATCTATCACTTATGATGAGACAGTCACACCCATGGGTTAATATGAGACGCGCTACTCTTATAAAGAATGCAATTTCATCCTCTAAACATGATTCTCAAGAAACAGCAAGCCTAAATGAAGATATTGAACGTAGCTCTGTACTTGAAGACCGCACTTCCCCTACACCACCATCACAGGTGCTTGCTCTAACTTCGCAGTGTGATATGTGGTTGCATGTTGCATACGATGTCTAGCTTGTAATGCTTCTAATTAGGGTAAATTGCATCTGCTTAGTTTACACATTATACCTGTGAATATGACATGCCTTCCCATTTTTGGTACACCCTACATCTATGTGTTAACCTTGTTCTTACATGAAACTACCTCTCTTCTGTATCCTGCATCAATCACTTACGATGAGTCACCTTTATTCGTTGCATATTGCATATTATTTCTAGCCTGTTGCCATGTATTGCTTCTAATTTGGTCAAATACATTTGTTAGGGCACCCTTTTAATTTGGCAGAGTGATATTGGTTTCATCTTTCATATGGTTTCTAGCTTGCATTGATTCTAACAAGTTCAAGCACCTTGTGCTTAGTTTACACTTAATACATCATACATGTCAATATGTCACGTCGTCCTGTTTTTCATACATATTCCATCCTCCTATCATGTGGCTGCCTTACAGGAAAGTAGTGTTCGTCAGTATCATGCATCAATGAGTTCCGAAGAGCAAATTTTATTACTTTTTCGTGTGGGTTTGACTTGACAAGGCAAAATCAAGAAAGAGGAAGGAAAAGAGTAAGGAAGGCGATGATGGTGGTCCTCTGCAGCAACGTAACCGGAGCATATGTACCGATTCTCCTTGCACTGATAGTGCATTACAAGGTCCAAGTCTCCGCTCCCCTACTCCACCATCCAAGGTGCTTGCTCTAACTTGGCAGTGTGATATATGGTTGCATGTTGCATATGGTGTCTAGCTTGTATTGCTCCTAATTAGTTTAAACTGCATCTTCTTAGCTTACACATGATACGTGTGAATATGACACACTTTCCTGTTTTTGGTACATACTATATCTGTCTATCACACCATGTTCTTACATGAAACTACTCTTCTTGTGTATCCTGCAGTAGTCACTTATGATAGGACACCTTTATTAAGTTGGCAGTGTGATATTGGTTTGCGTCTTGAATATAATTTCTATCATGTACTTCTAGTTTGATGAATGCCACCTATGACGAGACAGTTTTAACTTGGCCTAGTGATATTGATTGCACCTTCCATATGGTGTCTAGTCTGTAGTGCTTCTAATTTGTTGAAGTGCTATCTGCTTATTACCACATCATAGGTGTGAATATGTCAAGCCGTCCATTTTTTCGTGCATATTCCATCCTCGTATCATGACTTTGCCTTTCATCAGAGTAGTGTTCATCAGTATCATGCATGAATGAGTTTTGAAGAGAGAATTATATTCCTTTTTCTTGTCGGTTTGGCCTCACAATGCAAAATAAATAAAGCTGAAGGAAATTGGCAAGGCATTGGATGATGGTGGTCCTTCCGAGCAACTGAAACAGAGGTTCTCTACAGATTCTACTCCACCATCCTCCCAACAAGATTCGCAAGACAACACAAGGCTAGATAGTCAATGTAGTTGTGTAGATGATGAGCACATATCCCCTACTCCACCATCACAGGTGCTTGCTCAAACTTGGCACTATTATATGTGGTTGCATGTTGCGATGACGTCTAGCTTGTATTACTTCAAACTTTGTTGAATTGCACCTACTTACTTTACACATAATGCCTGTGAATATGACATGTCCTTCTGTTTCTAGAACATACTATATCTGATCACACGATGTTCTTACATTAGACTACTGTTCTTGCATATCCCGCATTAGTCAGTTGTGATAAGGCACCTTTAAGTCGCCACTTTGATATTGGTTGTGTCTTGCATATGATTTCTAGCATGTACTGCTTCTAATTTGTTGAAGCGCCATATAGTTTGAACTTGGCAGAGTGATATTGGTTGCATCGTTCATATGGTGTCTAGCTTGAGTGCTTCTAATTTGTTGAAATGCCTTCTGCTTAGTTACAACATAATAGGTGTGAATATTTCATGCCATCCTATTTTTCATACATATTCCATCCTTGCATCATGTACCTTTCATCCGAGTAGTATTCATCAGTATCATGCATGAATGAGTTCTGAAGAGCGAATTTTATTCCTTTTTCTTATCAGTTTGACTTCACAATGCAAAATCATTACAGCTGAAGGAAATTAGTCCGGCAGTGGATGATGGTGGACAAGGTTGTCAGAATCGTGATTTTGAATCGGATCGAAGCTCCGATGGTAGAGTCGCAAATCGTAGAATCTTCACTATCAGGATCGTAGAAACATAGATTCTATGAACTAAAATCGTAGAATCATAGGGGTTAGTTTGGATTGTAAAGTCGTATAATCGTATAACAGAATCGCGATTCTGACAACCTTGAATGGTGGTCCTTCGGAGCAACTCAAACAGGGGGTCTATACAGATTCTACTCCGCCATCCTCCCAACAAGATTTGCAAGACAACACAAGGCTGGACAGTCAACATAGTTGTGTAGATGATGATCACATCTCCCCTACTCCACCATCACAGGTGCTTGCTCTAACTTGGCACTATTATATGTGGTTGCATGTTGCGTATGATGTCTAGCTTGTATTTCTTCTAACTTTGTTGAATTGCATCTGCTTACTTTACACATAATGCCTGTGAATATGACATGTGTTCCTGTTTCTAGAACATACGTGTACATGATGAGCACATCTCCCCTACTCCACCATCACAGGTGCTTGCTCTAACTTGCAACTGTTATATGTTGTTGTGTGTTTCGTATGATGTCTAGTTTGTATTGCTTCTGATTATGTTGAATTGCATCTGCGTAGCTTACAACTTATACCTGCAATGATCATTTACCCATAAGACACATTTAACTTGGGACTATGATGTAGGTTGCATCTTGCATTGTCTTCTAGCTTGCACTGCTTCTAATTTCTTGAAATGGCACTTACGACGAGACACTTTTTACCTGATAGAGTGATATTGGTTGCATGTTCATATGGTGCCTAGCTTTCATTTCTTCTAATTTTGTTGAAATGCCTTCCGCTTACTGTTTTTTCATACATATTTCATCCTCCTATCGTACGTGTGAATATGAAACGCCGTCTTTTTTTTGTATATATGCCATCCCTCCATCATGCGCTTGCCTTACATCAAAGTTGTGTTCGTCTATATCATGCATCAACTAGTTATGCAGAGCTAAATTTATTCATTATCTTGTGGTTTTGACTTCATATGGAAATATCATAAAATAGGAAGGAAAAGAGTATATAGGGGATGTTGGTGGTCACCCGCACCGACGCAAACAGAGACTCTCTAGATTTTCCACTACTACTGCTAATGAAGTTGAAGTCCCAAGTCTACATGATGAGTTCATCTCCCGTACTCCACCATCGCAGGTGCCTGCTCTAAGTTGACAGTGTGATAATTGGTTTCATGTTGCATATGTTGTCTAGCCTGTATTTCTTCTATTTTGATTAAATTACACCTGCTAAGTTTGTACGTTATACATGTGCATATGGCATGGCTTTCTGTGTCTAGAATGCACTGCATCTATCTATCATACCATGTTCTTACATCAAAGTACTTCTGTTGTGTATCCCGCATCGGTCACTCATGATTGGACACTTTTAACATGGCAGTTTGATAGTGGTTGCATCTTGCATTGATTTCTACGTTGTACTACTTCTAATTTTTTGAATTGCCACTTATGACAAGACACTTTTAACTTGGTAGAGTAATATTGGTTGCATCTTTCATATGGTGTCTAGCTTGCATTAGTTCTATTTTCTTGAAAACCCTTCTGCTTAGTTTACACATCATAGCTGTGAATATGTCATGCCGTCCTGTTTTTCTTACATTTTCCCTCCTCATACAGTTGTCTTACATCAAAGTATTGCTTGTCTGTATCATGCATCAATGAGTTATGTAGAGCGATTTTATTCTTTTGTGTTGTGGGTACGGCTTGACATGGCAAAGTCAAAAAAGAGCAAGGAAAATAATATAGTAGGGAGTGGTGTTACTCGTCGAGTGAAACGGAAAAGGATCTGCCGTCGAGATTCTGCTGGTACTTATAGTGCAGTAGAAGGTCCAAGTCCACCAGCTAAATCTATAAACACAGTATCACCTGCTCCACCAGCTGCAGCATCCGCTTCAACTATACCAGCATCTCAAGGAGTTACTCGTTCGTTTGCTCTGGAACTGGCCAGTTCCCAAGCTGCCTTCACACTTAACACTACTTCTGAAGCACTGCTGACACAACAGGACTTGGCAAGATCAAATGAACCTCATGAGCATCAACACGAAGACGGTACTTGACTGAGTCAAGTTGCAGTTGCATGCTCCTTTATATGTACTCTCACAGTTTGATGTACACTAACACTTTCCATATTCATTGTTGAACTAGCACCACGGCGCAAGCGGAAACAGACATCAGGGATAATGCTTGGCAGATTAACAAAATCTAAAGGAGGAAGAATGGAGATCCATTTTGAGGTAGGTTTAGAAAGGCCACGTGATGCTATAGAGTCAGCCAAGTTAGTATTAGAGGTAGCCGTTGCCGTTAGGTGTCATGCATGTATCCTCCCAATGTGGATCCAGTACAGGAATCAGAAAGACAATACCCAATTTAACACCTTCCTTGACCATTTATTCGTAAGTAATGTTATTCATCGCAATTAGTAATATTGTCTTGCTCTGTCCCATATTTTCTAGCTTCCTCCTAATAAGACTCACATTCTTTTTTCAACAGATGAGGTTCAAGTTGGATCCGAAGATGATGCAACTAAACAAGAATGCACTCATGTTTTTCAGTCTGCTTTGCGACAGTATCGGTACCACCTTTGAAAATCTCACTTTGAAGGCAAGGCTAACAATGAAATCGCTCAAACATCTCCAGTGGAATATATTACAGATGAAGACTGGACAACCCTTGTTAAACACTGGTCTGATCCAAAGTATCTGGTAGGCTATATGTATTTGATCAGACCACATATTGAATTTGTATTTATGTATGTGCCTTACAAGTGTATCTTCTTCTAGGCTAATTTTTTGAAGAACAAGACCAACCGTTCTAAAGTGAAATTACAATAGACAACAAGATCTCGTAGCTATATTGCACATTGTGAGGCTCTTGTAAATAGCTACTACTTCCTTCTTTTTTGTGTGCCATATTACCGTATCTATATTGACTTGTTCCAAATACAGAGGAAAGCCCATGCGGACCAAAAAGAACCTGAACCGAATGCAGTGCAAATCTTCAAGGATTGCCACACCAGCAAGATGAAGGGCATGAGCACACCAGTTCAAGCCGTCGTTGTAAGTCCTTACTCCTCCTGCCTTTGAACTGATTGGTACTGTGATGTGTTCATTTAACTACTTGGTTTGCAGCCAATGTCAGTTACTCTGTTCACTTTTATACACAGTTGTCTTCACGTATGATTTCACCTTACATGGTTTAAAAGAGATGAAGGATATTCTTTTGGTATTGATCTGTAATCTACGTGTTATGTTCACGTGCACACACAATGATAAAATAGTCTGTTTGTTTTATATCTGTTTGCCCATGATATGAATGATGTCATACTATGTTCATCCTACTTTAAACCATGTCTCTTTATCCTTAGATGTCAACGAATGTGAGGAATAGGCAATACAGTAGGCATGCTACATGCACATATGTTTCGAAAGTGATTTTATTATGTAGTTGGCACTGCAATACATGCTAATGTATTACAGTAGCTCACCAAAATAAGTTATGTATAAATGTGTAACCTACTTTGTTTGTTTTTGTCTCATTAGTAACTTATCTGGTACACTAATCTACAAGTTCAAACTTTCAGGAAGCTATGGAACAAATGATTGAACAGCCACAATCACCTGAAGGTGACGAGGCTACCACAGGCACAATGTCACCTCTTGCTGCAGTGCGTCAGTATCTCTCCACTAACAGTGCAAAAAGCACCTTCCTGCATAATTCTGGGTTGGTTGTCAAGGTAACCTCGTCCAAATTGCCTACTAAACAAAATCTTCCTGCTAGACAGAGTGATATATCTGTGCTCCAGACACAAGTCCAATCCCTAATGGATGTCCTTTCGGAAACAATAATAGTAGTTGACAAATGTCATCAAGATATGAATGGTTTTGAAACCAGACTATCAGACATTCCCTTCATTGTTCAAGAGAAATGGCCAAAAAAGGTGAAGATCATGCTGCTCCACTAGATTCT
This sequence comes from Triticum dicoccoides, assembly GCF_002162155.2. Taxonomy (NCBI): domain Eukaryota; kingdom Viridiplantae; phylum Streptophyta; class Magnoliopsida; order Poales; family Poaceae; genus Triticum; species Triticum dicoccoides. The sequence goes on from NC_041391.1 coordinate 81,469,675, forward strand.
ACAACCTGAAACATTAGCACTCAGGTCAAATGATTTGTGCTTCTATACATCTGATGGTGCTTCATCTGCAAGGACTGTAAACTTTATACCAACATGCCTTTTGTTGTATGGTTGGAATTTATTTTGTTGTGATACAACATTTATGATGTTGCTAAAGGCTGCAGTAATTACGACACTATTTTTGTATAGTGTAGGTTTATCTTAGTAATGTATTCGGCCGAAAGCTTCATAGGAGCCCAACATGCCAGTATTCATCAGGCCCGTTCCAATTGGGCTAAAAATGATTATGGGCCAAAATTTGCATGTAGCCCACTAAAAATATCTGGGCCTAAATCAGCATAAGCTTTCAAACTTTTTTGGTAGGCATGTGCCCATAGTGGGCCTTTAACATGCCTAAACATAATTTGGGCCCTCAGTAACAATAGGACATTTACAGGTGTAAATATATCGAGCCCATAAAAAACATGGGCCTTTAATAGGCCGAAAGTGAGATTGGGCCCTGATTGTGCCAAATAACCCACTAGTCTTAGCAGGCCGAAATAGTGGCCCATTTATGATGCGGATCTTTCACAGGCCGAAATTTGGACGGGCCGTAAATGCCCCGACCTAATACACGGGCTTTTAATAGGCTGAAAGTTTGGTCGGGCTAGATTATCGTCATTTTTATATGGGCCGTTAATGGGCCCGATGTGACATTGGGCCACATATGGCCCATGGATTTCGTCCGACATTAACAAGCCAAAAATCACAACAAGCCGAAAGTGGCCCAAATCTATAGTAGGCCTCTGACAGGCCGAATGTTAGACATGGCTGAATATGACCCAAATCCTTCATGGTCGTTTATGGGCCAAAAGTTTCAATGTCCTGTAAATGGGCCCAAATGAAGCAGGACCTTTAACAGGCCGAAAATACACCGGGCCGTAATTCGGCCCAAATAATTAGCGGACTGTTAACGGCCAGAAGTGATCATGGGCCGCGATGATGACAAGTTTAGGACAGGTCGTTGATGGGCCGATTTGACACTAGCCGTACAGGCCTTAACTGAGAATGTTGGGCCTTTAGCTGGGCCGGCCCATTATGGTCTGCAAAATCTTTTGGGCCTTTAGCTGGGTGGCCCATTGTGGTCCACTAAATCTTGTGGGCCTTTAGCTGGGCTGGCCCATTATGGTCTGCAAAATCTTGTGGGCCTTTAGCTAGGCCAGCCCATTATGGCCCGCTAAATCTTGTGGGCCTTTAGTTGGGTCGGCCCATTTAAACTTTATGGGCCACTTTTAGGCCCGTCCATGTGTCAACATATCATAGGCCCATCTCGACCATTGGATGAGTGACACTTGTGCCAACGCGGAGCTAATGCGTGGTTCCGTCGGCCAATGAGAATTTTACACGTGGAAAATCGGCATTGGTCATGGCTGTTAGCGGGTTATCGGATCCAAAACCGGACCCAATAGCTTAATGGCGCTTAACGGCGTCCCATTACAGTGGATGCCATGTGTCGATCACCCTCGATGAAAGCACTTCTATGATGCGTGATTTATCGTCATGGAAGTGGACACTTCCGTGATGATAATTTTGGTAATGTCATGGAATATTTCTACGACAACACATGTATGACTATCTTGATTCTGTCATAAAACCGTCATGGATGTACATGCATGACAAAAAATGCGACCTACTATGACAAACACGTATCATCACGAAAGTGTATTTTTTTGTAGTGCGTACATGTCCAAAGAATGGGATGGAAGGGTAGGATAGCGATGGAAAACATGGCTTGCTGGTGTTGCCTATTTCTGATAGCAAAGATCAGCAAGGGTTGCCAAAGGGACAAGATGGATAGCATGATTCGCGATAGATACATGTCTATCACCGAAACAATATGGGTGGATGATGGAAAGATATCGAGGCGATACCTGAGCATAACTCCTGCAAAATGGTGTCTGGAACACTCGGTACCAGGGCATCACTCTGATGGGACAGAGGTGATGCCAAACACTGAAGAGCGGGTATGCAAAAAGGAAGGGTGTAGGTAGTGGATCAAAAATGATACCACCTACACTCACAAGATCACTATCAGCGACCAAATAAAATCTATATGCATGCTATGCAACAAACAAATGCAGCAATCAAATGCATCAAACCAACTAGACTATATATTACCGCATTGTAAAGCTCGCGCGGGCTAGGGTATCCTATAGCCAGACCTGCTCTGATACCAAGCCTATGGCACCCCGCCTCAGAGAAACCGGAACGCCCCGTATTCCAGCCCAGAGATCGAGGATAAGTCTTCTAAAATACGACACAGATTAGCATAGAACAAATCAGCTCTCTATTACAAGCAATGTGGCTACAAGAGGGATTACATCGGCATGGTGACACTACGCCTGCCACGGTTGCTCCATGCAAGCAGCAGAACAACACGATGCAGCGGAATAACTCTAGCAGCGGAACAACAACGACGGTGATGAACTCCACTCCACAGAGACTCTGACTGGAACGTTTATCCTAGCTCACAAACAAGGAATCCACGGCAAGCAAGCAATCAAATCCGACATGACCTGCAAGCTGGCATGACACGCCAAGTCAGTACATTGAATGTACTTGCAAGCTCACAGCAACCAAGAGCAATCAAGACAGACAACATCATGGCAATTACAGGTTAACAAAGATTAACATGATACTATCAGATCAATCATAGCATGAACAAGATGAACATGATTCAATAATAACAATACGAGCATGGCATGAACATATGAACATGATGATACTAGCATGCAACATCATAACGCCATCATGCACCAACTTACTCTGTTCGGGTTACCTCATAACCTTCACATGCATAAGCTTACCATTCGGACATCACACGATCATCTCAGGATCCAATCAAGCTTGGTATTACTATACCGTAGTAATCATTACATGACCACAAGGAGCTTGACCTTTACCCTTGACTCTCGCATAACACCACAAGTATCCAACAACTCGGTATCCTCGATACAACGGTGATCATCTCACGATCAAAATCCACCTCTTTCTCATCATCGAACCAGGGTTGTTATTAAGCACATTATTATTATTACTGTTGACCCATAGTGTGACCAACTATGAACTTGTGACGCCCCCGATTCAATCGTACACTAATCATGCACGCAAACGTGTACGATCAAGATCAGGGACTCACGGGAAGATATCATAACACAACTCTAAAAACATAAATAAGTCATACAAGCATCATAATACAAGCCAGGGGCCTCGAGGGCTCGAATACAAGTGCTCGATCATAGACGAGTCAGCGGAAGCAACAATATCTGAGTACAGACATAAGTTAAACAAGTTGCCATAAGATGGCTAGCACAAACTGGGATACAGATCGAAAGAGGCGCATGCCTCCTGCCTGGGATCCTCCTAAACTACTCCTGGTCATCGTCAGCAGCCTGCACATAGTAGTAGGCACCTCCGGTGTAGTAGGAGTCGTCACCGACGGTGGCGTCTGGCTCCAGGGCTCCAGCATCTGGTTGCGACAACCAGGTAGAAGGGAAAAGGGGAAAAGAGGGACAAAAGCAACCGTGAGTACTCATCCAAAGTACTCTCAAGCAAGGAGCTACACTACATATGCATGGGTATATGTGTAAGGAGGCCATATCAGTGGACTGAACTGCAGAATGCCAGAATAAGAGGGGGATAGCTAGTCCTATCGAAGACTATGATTCTGGCAGCCTCCATCTTGCAGCATCTAGAAGAGAGTAAATTGAAGTCCTCCAAGTAGCATCTCCAAGTAGCATCTCCAAGTAGCATCTCCAGTAGCATCGGATAGCATAATCCTACCCGGCGATCCTCCCCTCATCGCCCTATGGAAAAGCGATCACCGGGTTGTCTGTGGAACTTGGAAGGGTGTGTTTTATTAAGTATCCGGTTCTAGTTGTCATAAGGTCAAGGTACAACTCCAAGTCGTCTTGTTACCGAAGATCACGGCTATTCGAATAGATTAACTTCCCTGCAGGGGTGCACCACATAACCCAACACGCTTGATCCCATTTGGCCGGACACACTTTCCTGGGTCATGCCCGGCCTCAGAAGATCAACACGTCGCAGCCCCACCTAGGCCTATCAGAGAGGTCAGCACACCGGTCTAACTCCTATGGTGCAGGGGTCTGGTCCCATCGCCCATTGCACACCTGCATGTTGCGTGGGCGGCCGAAAGCAGAACTAGCCCCCTTAATACAAGAGCAGGCTTACGTTCCAATCCGGCGCGCGCCGCTCAGTCGCTGACGTCTAGAAGGCTTCGGCTGATACCACGACGCCGGGATACCCATAACTACTCCCGCGTAGATGGTTAGTGCGTATAGACCAAATGGCTAGACTCAGATCAAATACCAAGATCTCGTTAAGCGTGTTAAGTATCCGCGAACGCCGAACAGGGCCAGGCCCACCTGTCTCCTAGGTGGTCTCAACCTGCCCTGTCGCTCCGCCACAAAGTAACAGTCGGGGGCCGTCGGGAACCCAGGCCCACCTCTACCGGGATGGAGCCACCTGTCCTTTCAGCCCCCTTATCCGAATCACTTGCGGGTACTCAACGAGCTGACCCGACTTTAGTCACCATCTGTATAGTATGTATGTATAGTATATACCCATGATCACCTCCGAAGTGATCACGGCCCGATAGTATAGCAAGGCAGACTGACAAGAATGTAGGGCCAATAATGATAAACTAGCATCCTATACTAAGTATTTAGGATTGCAGGTAAGGTATCAACAGATGTAGCAACAATGTCAGGCTATGCATCAGAATAGGATTAACGGAAAGCAGTAACATGCTACACTACTCTAATGCAAGCAGTAGAGTGAAGAATAGGCGATATCTGGTGATCAAGGGGGGGCTTGCCTGGTTGCTCTGGCAAGAAGGACGAGTCACCAACACCGTAGTCAAACTGGGGGTCGTCGGCAGTCTCGGGGTCTATCGGAAAGAAGTAACGGAGAGGGAACACAATAAATAACAGAGCAATCAAAGCATCACAAAGCGTAACAAGACAATACGTGGTGTTCGGTGTGCCCTAACGCGGTAGTAGGTGATACCGGTGAAGGGGGGGGGAAAACATCCGGGTAAGTATTCCCGGTGTTTCGTGTTTTCTGACAGATGAACCGGAGGGGGAAAGTTGCGGGTTTGATATGTTAGGGGTGTGTGGTGGACGAACAGGCTGCGTATCCGGGTTCGTTTCGTCGTTCTGAGCAACTTTCATGTACAAAGTATTTTCATCCGAGCTACGGTTTATTTTCTATTAATTTTTAAAGTTTTAAAATATTTTCTAAATCATTATCTATTTAATTCTAACATTATACAGAATAGTGCATGCTGACATCAGCATGACATTAGCATGACGTCAGCAGTCAACGGGACATTGACTGGGTCAAACTGACGTGTGGGTCCAGTGGGACCCACCTGTCATAAACTAAACATGTTAATTAGGGTTTAATTAAGCCGGATTAGTTATGTTTAATTAAACTAGATTAATTAAGTTAAATAATTTGTTAATTAATTAATTAATTAATTAGTATATTTTATTTCTTATTATCATTTTCTAAAACCTTTTCTTTTTAATCCATTTTCGTTCTCAGGGGCGTGGGCCCCGTTTGTCATTGGCACAAAGGCCAAACGGGCGCGGTACACTAGGCTCGGGTTAACGGGGGGTGGAGCGGAGCCACGGGGCTCGCGGGCACGAGCGCCGACGGCCAGGGGCCGCGCGGGCGGCGACTCGAGCAAGGCTGGTGTCGGTGTACTAGAATAGGGGTACCCTAGTACCCCGAACTTGTGCACGGGCAGTAGCAGCACCCCGTGGCAAGGCTTGCCAGGCGACCGCCACGGTCCTCCGTGGTTCCCTTGGAGCCATTCAAGAACAATGTATTCAAGCCAAGGAGACAAGGCCCCGGCAAAAGGAACTTGCCAGGAAGGCCAACCAAGGCGTCCCAAGGAACTTTCCGCGACGCGCCACGCGTCCCGGCAAGGCAACAAGGCCCCGACAAGAGGAGCTTGCCGGGAAGATCAACCAAGACCCCTCAAGGCCTGGTGAGCGACAAGCTTCCGGGCGCGACAAGACGACGACCGCGGCAAGGCACTTGCTGTGGCAAGTAAACACCCTGTACCCTCGCTCCAGCGCATCCACCAACGTGTCGCCCTGGGGCTTTTCCAGGCGCGCGTGGCAGGAGGCTGTGCAGCCAGCGGTACGCGGTGGCATGCGACGCTGACAAGATCGCCATCATGGCGAACGGTGGCGTCCCTGACGGTCCCTTTCTGCACTGTTTGGGCGACACGGACGGGCATTTAATGCCTTTGTCCCCTGCCGTCAGGGTTAGGTAGGATACACTATGCAAGTAGGTGTACCAACCGCAACACTTTTTACGCTTTTACCCTTCTCTGCATTGCCACCTGTCGGTGACCCCTTGAGCATATAAAAGGAGGCCCATGCGCAACATAGAGGGGGTTCGACTCATTCAGAAACCAGAGAAACACTTAGCTCTCTCGAGCAAAAACACAATACAATCAGACAAGCAGCAGTAGGAGTATTATCTCTCCGAAGAGCTCCGAAGCTGGGTAAACTGCTCGTGTGCTCCGCCTCGATCCGCTCTTCGTGCGACCTCCGCCCCCCGCCGAACCAAAAGGGGCCCGGTCCGACGGCCCCATAGGTATTCGTGGATCAGTTTCCCCGACATCTTTGGCGCGCCAGGTAGGGGGCGTCGAGATTGCGCGAACCTGATCCGGCGTTCACACGAGCTAGATCTTCATTTTCTTCATCGACATGCCACCGAAGAAGAAGACTTCGGCGGCAGCTGCTCCATCCACGTCACTTCCGCCACCGCCGGAGCAAACAGGTGGTGGAGTAGGCGCCGGCGGAAGAACGGACGTCGATGAGGAAGCTCACGATGCTGCCAGGTCCAAGGACAAGGCTGCATAGACCTCGGCGTCCGTACACGTCCCGCGCCCATCTCAGGAGGCACAGGACCGACAGCGTCATGGTATTCACAGTACCATACGTTCGTTGGGACATGATCGAGCTGGTGGATCTCGAGGTGCTCAAGACCAGCATGCACGCCAACATGTTGGCACGAGCGAGACACGGTCGCCTGGACAGGATGCTGCTCCTTGTAACATAGTTAGAAGTTCGAGCATATCCCGCTCCTCGCACCGTTCGCCACTGCCGCCCACCACTCCGGCAGAAGCTTTGGTGCGAGCTCAGCTGCTCCTGGATTACCCTCCAGTGGAAGACAAGATCGACCAATGGAGGGCCACCATTCAGAGTCTCATTGGCTTCGCCAACGGCGACACTCCGCAGCAGCCAAGTGCATCGCAGCCGCGGCAGGACTGCCAGGCACGAGCCTGTGGTGACGAAACCGGTGGGGGTGCAACCACCATGCACTCTCCACCCCAAAGGCCAAGATCGCCAACTCGCCGGATCCACCTCGACAGCGACTCCACCGCATCGTCAGATCCACAAGCTCGTCGCGATCAGTGCCAAGTTCTTCACGAACGACAACAAGAAGACGCTCGTACTCGCATCGAGCGCCGAAGAGAAGTGCGACATCAATCCGACAAGCGCGCTGGGCCCTCTGTTGACATGCATGCGCCAGGGGAACCAGGCGACTTGCCGTACGCGGTAGGTTGCCCTACGTTCACTCGTGAGCTGCGGCAGGTCCAGTGGCCCAGCACGAAGAATTTCAAACCAGATGTACCAGAGAAGTACGACGGCAAGACGCATCCGTCGGAGTTCCTCAGCATCTACACCATCGCAGTGCAAGCTGCTGGGGGGCAGGACGACAAGATCCTTGCCAACTACTTCCCGCTGGTGCTCAAGCCCAATATCAGATCCTGGCTCATGCACTTGCCGGACAACTCCATATCCTCCTGGGCTGATTTGTGCCATCAGTTTGTCGGCGCCTTTACAGGCGGCCACAAGCCTCATGGCCAAGAGAGCGATCTTCATCTGCTCGCCCAGAAGGAAGGAGAGCCCCTGCGCAAGTACATTCAAAGAATCAGCCGCGTACAGCACAACATCCCAGATGTCCACCCTGCCGTGGTAATCAGCCTGTTCCATCAGAACGTGCGAATCCGCAGGATGCGGGAGGAGATGGCGATGTGCAAGATCAGAGACGTCAGTGAGCTATATGCCCTGGCCGACAAGTGTGCACGTGCTGAGGGAGGGAGGAAACTCCCCGGAGAGAACACAGGAGCAGGAGGATCTGATAGTGAGGAGACTGCCCCGGCAAGGAAGAACCGCGGCGGAACAACAGGAAGAAGAAAGGCAAAGATGTGCTAGTTGTTGAGCAGTCCGGCAAGAAAACCGAAGCTGGTAGCTCTGGCAAGGAGGTTGCCGCAGCTGTGGCAGTCGCCGACAAGCAGGACAGCACCAACAAGCAGTATTGCAAGATCCAACGCACCAAGGGCCATGACCTCCAGAGCTGCAAGAAGGTCGAGCAGCTTGTTGAACAGCAAAAGGCTGAATACGAGCGGCGCGACAAGGAGAAAGCCCAGGAAGGTGCTGGAGGAGCCAGCAGGAAACGTCCCGGCCGAGGAGGACGCCGCGGCAAGGCCAAGCAGCGGCAAGGAGACAGACCTCCCCGCGGCCGCGACAAGGATGAAGATGACGACGATGATGAAGATATAGATGAAGATGAGACCAATGAGCAGGAGTTCCAGAAAGCCACAGAGGTCCTGTGCGTTGACGGTGGTGCTTCTCTGCATACTTCACACCGCCAGCTCAAGCAGTGGGTGCGGGAAGTCAATGCGACAGAACCACCCGTCGAGTCACGTAAGCCTCTGAAATGGTCCAGCACGCCTATCATCTTTGATATTGAGGACCACCTAGATCGCATAACTGCGGTCGGGTGCTTGCCGATGCTGGTTTCGCCAACTATCCGCAACCTCAAGGTCACTAAGATGCTAGTTGACGGCGGGGCCGGCTTGAACCTGATCTCCTCCGCGGTACTCTAGAAGCTTCAGATCCCTGATGGCGAGCTCGAAGAGACCGGCACGTTCCAAGGAATCAATCCGGGAAGGAGCAAGCCGAAGGGAAAGATCACGTTGCTGGTGACATTTGGCAGCGAGTTGAACTTCAGGACTGAGAGGGTCACTTTTGACGTTGCTGACTTTCCATTGCCTTAAAATGGGATACTTGGCCGTCCAGCACTTGCCAAGTTCATGGCAGCCTCTCATTGTGCATACAACATACTGAAGATGCCAGGCCCGATAAGTGTCATCTCTGTCCCTGGCGACAAGAAGGATGCTCTTATCTGCGCCGACAAGATCTACCGGGAAGCAGCAGCCGCAACAGATCGCAACTCACTTACCGCTGAAGCTCCCGGGGGGAAGAAGAAGACCAAGTCCGGCAAGAGCTCTGATGCCCACTCCGGCAAGCGCACCTCTTCGGAGTGCTGCGCTACCATCGAGGACGCACCATTGAGCTCCACCGGCAAGTGTAGGAAGACAATGGCAGCTCCACCAGAGACCAAGAAGGTGTCCGCCAAGGAGGACGGCACTGGTGGTACCTTCACCATCAGTGCCACTCTCGACCATAAATAGGAAAGCACGCTTGTTGCTTTCCTGCGGGCGAACGTCAACGTGTTTGCATGGCAACTGTCTGACATCCCCGGTGTTCCCAGGAAAGTAATCGAGCGCCATCTTGCCGTCTGTCCTCATGCGCGGCCCGTCAAGCAGAAAGTCAGGAAACAGGCATTGGAGCGCCAAGAATTTATTGCAGAAGAGATCAAGAAATTGGAAGCAGCAGGCCTTGTCAGAGGAGTGCTCCATCCTACGTGGTTGGCCAATCCTGTAGTCGTGCGCAAGGCAAACAGGAAATGGAGGCCGTGTATTGACTTTACCGATGTTAATAAAGCTTGCCCCAAAGACCCATTTCCCTTGCCGCGCATCGACCAGATTGTTGACTCCACGGCCGGATGTGACTTGCTTTCATTTCTTGATGCATACTCAGGATATCATCAGATCTTCATGGCAGAAGAGGATGAGGAGAAAACCACATTCATTACCCCATGTGGCACATACTGTTTCGTATGGATGCCTTTCGGTTTGAAGAATGCTGGTTCAACATTTGCAAGGGTAGTCCATGACGCTTTTGAACCGCAAATACACAGAAATGTGGAAGCCTACATGGATGACATAGTGGTCAAGAGCAAGGACAAAGCGACCCTAATTCAAGATTTAGACGAAACCTTTGCAAATCTGCGCAAGATCAACCTCAAGCTTAACCCCGAGAAGTGCGTATTTGGAGTCCCCTCCGGCAAGCTTCTCGGGTTCTTTGTGTCTCAACGCGGAATTGAGGCCAATCCCGACAAGATCAAGGCCATCGAGCAGATTGAAGCACCAAAGCGCGTCAAGGATGTACGAAGACTTGCCGGTTGTGTAGCTGCTCTCAGCAGGTTTATCTCTAGGTCTGCTGAGCGCGCCCTGCCATTTTTCAAAATTTTGAAAAAGGCAGGTCCAATGAAATGGACTCCGGAAGTGGAGGCTGCGCTGCAGGACTTGAAGAGATACCTGTCCTCCACTCCAACACTTGTCGCACCTAAGCCACAAGAGAAGTTGCTGTTATATATAGCGGCAACCAATCAAGAGGTTAGTGATGCGTTAGTGGCGGAGAGGGAGGCGGACGATGAGCCGGCAACCACGGCAAGTGCATCCAGCGACAAGCAAGGGACTTCACCGGCAAGCTCTGGTCCCGACACGGATGGATCTGCGCAGGAGCATGAGAAGATGTAGAAGAGAATGGAGCAGCGCCCAGTTTACTTTGTCAGTTCCCTTCTGCAGGGGGCTAGGTCAAGGTACTCTGGTGTGCAAAAATTGCTTTTCGGCCTCCTTATGGCCTCGAGAAAGCCGCGCCATTACTTCCAAGCACATGAGATCACAGTTGTCACTCGCTTTCCGTTGAAGAGGATACTGCAAAATCCAGAAGCAACAGGCAGGATTGTCGAGTGGGCACTAGAATTGTCAAGCTTTGGCCTCAAGTTTGAGAGCACTTCAACCATCCAAAGTAGAGCATTGGCAGAGTTCATAGCAGAGTGGACGCCAACACCAGATGAAGAAATTCCAGAAATGAGCATCCCCGTCAAGGAAGCAAGCAAAGAGTGGCTGATGTACTTTGATGGTGCCTTCTCGCTGCAAGGCGCCGGTGCTGGTGTGCTACTTGTCGCACCCACCGGAGAGCATCTCAAGTACGTAGTCCAGATGCACTTTCCCAAGGAGCAAGCAACGAACAATACTGCAGAGTATGAAGGATTGCTTGCCGGTCTCAGGATCGCAGCAGACCTTGGGATCAAGAAGCTCATTGTCAGGGGTGACTCACAGCTTGTCGTCCGCCAAGTGAACAAGAGTTACCAGAGTCCGTTGATGGAAGCTTATGTTGATGAAGTGAGAAAGCTAGAAGAGCACTTTGACGGCCTGCAGATGGAGCATGTTCCAAGAGCTCAGAACAACATTGCCGACGGCCTGTCAAAGTGCGGCGCACTTAAGTTACCTGTGGAACCAGGGATCTTTGTGCTCAAGCTAACTCAACCATCCGTAACGCCATCAACTGGACAGAGCAAGAAGAGGAAGTTGATTTTTGGTGACTACTTTCCGGCAGAGCTGCCCGAAGCCGCCGCCAAGAAGGTCCCCAAAATTAGCGCCAGGAATGCTGAGGAGCAGTCTACTCTGACAAGCCTTAGGGATTGTTCCATTGAAGCAGACGCTCCCGACAAGTTGTGCTCTGGCAAGCTTGCCGGGGAACATCAAGCTCCGGCGGAGCCACAGGTCCTTGCCGTAGAAGCGGATGTTCCCGCAGCAGCAGATGTGCCTTTAGTCCTTGTTGTCGAGCCGCAAGCTCCAGCATGGGCACAGCAGATTGTCCATTTCCTTCAGATAGGAGAACTTCCCGAAGAGCAAGAAGAAGCGGAAAGAGTAGCCCGGCAGTCAAGTATGTATGAGTTTGTCGACAACACACTGTATAGAAGAAGACTCAACGGTGTGAAATTGAAGTGTATTCACCGGGAAGACGGACAAAAGCTGTTGGCAGAGATACATGGAGGCATATGTGGTCACCACATTGGCGCAAGAGCACTTGCCGGCAAAGCGTTCCGGCAAGGTTTCTTTTGGCAGACAGCCCTCCAGGATGCAACTGCACAAGTAACCAAGTGTGAAGCGTGCCAGTTCCATTCCAAGCAGATACACCAGCCAGCTCAAGCTCTCTAGACGATCCCTTTATCCTGGCCATTTTCGGTCTGGGGGCTCGACATCCTCGGCCCCTTTCCCCGAGCTGTCGGGGGCTTTGAGTACTTGTACGTTGCAATCGACAAGTTCACAAAGTGGCCGGAAGTGGAACCAGTGAGGAAGGTGACAGCACAGTCAGCAGTCAAGTTCTTCAGGTTGATTGTTTGCCGTTTCGGGATCCCTAACAGGATCATCACCGACAACAACACGCAATTTACGAGCCGCACCTTCATGCAGTACGTCCAAGATCTTGGCGCCAAGGTCTGCTTCGCTTCTGTTGCTCATCCGAGAAGCAACGGTCAAGTGGAGAGGGCAAATGCTGAAGTGCTGCGCGGGCTCAAGACCAGAACTTTCGACAGGCTGCGGAAGTGCGGAAGAAACTGGATCGAGGAGTTGCCGGTGGTTCTTTGGTCGATCAGGACGACGCCAAATCGAGCCACTGGCCAGACACCTTTTGCTCTAGTCTATGGAGTAGAGGCAGTTCTCCCCACGGAACTCGTATACGGGTCACCTCGAGTGCTCGCTTATGATGAGCTTGAGCAAGAGCAGCTACGACAAGATGACGCGCTGCTCCTTGAGGAGGACCGTCTTCAGGCTGCTGTATGAGCTGCTCGATACCAGCAAGCTTTGCGCCGCTACCATAGCCGCAAAGTTAAAGCCAGAAGCTTCGAGGAAGGCGACCTTGTTCTTCGGCGCATTCAGTCCGCCAAGAATTCCAACAAGTTGACGCCGAAGTGGGAAGGCCCTTATCGGGTGAAACGAGTCACTAGGCCTGGCGCTGTACGCCTTGAGACCGAAGACGGCGTACCGGTGAGCAACTCCTGGAACATTGAGCATCTTCGTAAGTTTTACCCGTAGGGCGCGGTTGCCGGAACCCGTTCCGGCAACCACCTTTTGTACAAGTCTTGCCGATGTTGCATGTAATCCTTTGTACAAAGCCGGGCGCAGATCCCGTGCATAAGTAAAGCTCACGTGCTCCGCACATCTTGTCAATTTCATGCTTTTTACTTTATATTTGCATGCGTTATCTGACACTTTGTGCAGCACCTACCCCCGGTAAGCAATAACGAGCTATAAGGCTCCATGCCTTTATTTTCTCTTCTT
>NC_041391.1:81483473-81520514 GCF_002162155.2 Triticum dicoccoides
GAAGGAGAAGATAATGGTGTGGATCAGGCGTCGTTCAAGCAAGTTTTCGCCTTACCGGGAAACAAACGACAGAAAAGCTAAGTTGCCAAAGTTTGAGCAATCAGTTTTTAAAATTTTAAGTTATCTCCTCGAACGACCGTACTTTGTATGGAAAACCTGTGCGCGAAGGAACCAACTCGTAGCTAGTTGCACCCTTACTTTGTTTCGAGTCCGCTCAACAATTTAAGTGAGCTGCGACTAGTTGCGACAAGGTTTCTTGTCGGAAGCAGCATCACCAGCAGGCTGCTGATGTCCCGCACTCAGCGCTCGCGGCAAGGGTGCCTGCACCGACAAGTTCCTTAAAAGCGTAGGGTACAAACATACAAAGGAAGGGATCAAGTAAAGGAAATAACATAGCAAATCTCTACCCAAAATAGAGTTATATTACAAGATAGCTTGTCGCAGCTCTAACAGATTGTTCTCATGACATGATTAGCAGCGACAAGGAAAAAGAAACGGGCGGCCTAATCTACGCGATCGCCCTCAACCCTCTTGATCTCGCTCACCTTGTCCACAATGGGTGCGACAAGGGCCTTGAGCGCATCCAGATCAGCATCCGGCGGCAAGGATTTGAGGACGTTGGTGAGGTTGAGGCCTGGATTGCGGAAGGCCACCTTCACCAGCACCTTCTAAAGAACCCCCGCGCAGATCCTGCACGACTCGTCGGCCAGCTGCTTTGGGATCTTCTCCTGGAGTCGCTGGAGTGTTGTCGCCACGCCCTTGAAGAACAGGCTGAGCTTGGCGCTGGGTTGGAGGTGCTCGTCGGAGGAGTACCCGAGCTCCTCCATCCCCAGCCACGCCAGCTCCCCGTCAATGGCGGCGGCAATGTTCACCAGACCCTCAGTCCAGTGCTCCACACTCTCCCTGAAGGCATCATGGGCGGCAGCAGCATTCGCCAGCAGCGCCTCGTCGGCCTTGATCTTCTCCGACAAGGCCACCTCCCACTCCCTGGCGCCGTCCAGCGTCTGAGTCAAAGTGGCTAGCTTCAACTCGAGGTCCGCATTGGAGTCCTTGGCGGCGCTAAGCTCCTTATTCTTCTCAGCGAGAAGACCCTGCAGCTCACCATGAGCGGCAGCATCCTTCTCGCACTCACGCTCGAGCTCCTCGCCGCTCACCCTGAGATCGGCTTCCAGCTGCGCCACCTTCACCTCCAGCTCCTTCTTGGCGGCCTCAGCAGCTGCGGCAGCATCCCTTGCCTCCTTGACAGCCCCGCCAATTGCTTGCTCCTGCGCGGCAAGTTCCTCCTCGTGGCTGTCAAGGTTCACCTTGCGCTGAGACAACTCCCCTTCTTGCACAAATAAATTTTCAGCGACAAGCCGTTGCTTCTCTTCGGCCTCAGCCTTCTCAAGGAGGAAGGCTTTCCGCTCCTCGAGAAGTTGCTCCCGCTCCTCCGCCAAGGACCGGAGAGTTTCCTGCCTGAGGCCCCGGAGCTCCTCCATCCGCTTCTCGATGTCAACCCCCGCCTTCATGACAAGTGCCTCTCGGGACGCCAGCTTGGCTTGTCGGGCGCGGTAGAGCGACAGCAGCTTCCGCAGCAGCCGCTCCTCCTCAGACTCGTCGCTGCTGCTGCTTGGCGCGTCGACTACTGTCAACCCTGCGGAGGTGAGCACCTCCCCGTCCAGGATTTCTCCCTCGACCGGCGCCCTGGAGCTTGATGCCCAGGGAATCTTGATGAAGATACCGTCGCCGGCCTTCAAGTAGGCGCCGGATTGGGGCTCTTCGGAGCCTGGCGCTGCAGCATCGGCGGAGGGATCGGCGGTCGGTGTAGCGCCTGGTGCTCCTGCGGCCTCGGGGCCGTCAGTGCGATCGCTGAATCCCTCGCCTGCTTCTGCGGCGGCAGCCTTGGCGGCCTCCTCGCCGGCGGGATCATCAGCACCGGCCTCTTCTTCAGTGGCCGCGGCGTCGTCGTTGTTGCCGCGCACGTTATCCTCACCGGCGGCCTCGGTTTCCATGGGCTCCGTGGCAGGTGGATCTGACGACCGAAGAGGGGAGAAAGGTCAAGTAAATGTTCAAGAAGAAAATCAGAAGAAGAAGAACCCAAGGGGAGTTTTTCAGGCAAAAGGGATACATGTGCTTGGATCTGTAGTCGTGGTCTCAACCACCGGAGGATCGCTGGCGCTGTCCCTTGCCGGAGGGTTCTCCCTTGCCGGAGAGCGCTCCCTTGCCGGGGACTCCTCCCTTGGCGGTGTAGTCGAAGCAGATGGTACTTCGGGAGCAGCTTCCGGGCATTCCTGATGAGGCTGTTCTGCTCCTACACAAATCCAACAGACAAGATATCAGTAGAGAAAAGAGCACCCATGCGCGCCTGACGGTGGGAAGTAAACTATAAACTCACGCTGGGGGCTGCGCTGGGGGCTGCTTTGGAGAGTAGTTGTCGGGTCCGTCAAGGTGGTCTCAGACACACCCCCTGATGACACGGTGAGATCATCTTCGATGACAATCACCGGGGCCTTGGCTCTCTTCGCCGCTCTCTGGGCCAGCATCCCGAAAAGGAATGGATCCAGATCGAAGCAAGTCAGATACAAGACGAAAGCAACAAGATAGCAAGAATTGAAGAACTACGAGGACAGCAAAGGGATCTTACTCTTCTTCTTCGTCGTCGGAGCTGAGCACGGAGAGATCGAAGTCCGGCTCGCCTCCGGTGTAGCGAGGCGGAGGAGTAGGCTCCCTCGCCCGCTTGGCAGGAGCAGTGGTGGCGGACCGGGAAGACCCCGCTCCAGTTGCCGCGGCGGCGTGAGGCGCTCCCGCGGCAACGGTGCTTGCCGCGGTAGAGCGTGTCACGCGGCTCGGCGGCTGTTGACCCGTCTGCCGCCCCGCTGTGTCCGCGGCCTTGCGGAGACGCCTCCTTGCCGGAGCTGGGGGCTCCGCCTGTGGCAAGCTGTCTGAAGGTTCGGGCTCTGCCTCGCCGGGCTCGCTTGGCTAAGCTTCAGGGCCGGCAAGATCTTCCTCGCCGGCAAACTCCTCGCGCTCGGCAAGGCTTGCCGCCTCTGCTGCCTCTGCCTCCTCCATGGTGAACCCGAACACGCCCGCGGTAGCGGCTGCCGCCGCCTCTTCCAGCCTGGTGGCGATGCGCTGCATCTCCGCATCAGTGGTGTCGCGGGTGAGGCTCTTCTGCTCATCAGCACGGACCGGCACTTCTACCAAGTCGTCGAAGAACGCTCGCATGACGTCATCCGCAGGTTCTTGCCAAGTTGGGGCGATTCCGTGAGAGTCACACAACGGCATCATCGCGCGGATACGGTCAAGTGAAGAATTGTTACACAGCGGAACAACATTCCGCGGCAACACAAATGGGTGCTGGGGGTCGCACTTGAACAGCTCCAGAAGCATCACGTCCAATTCCAAGACCGTGAAGTTGAAATTGAGGCCCGGGCGCAGCCTCATGATATCCGCCGAGTTCTTGAACTCCCAGGTGGGTCTCCCCCTCTCCTGTAGGGGGGGCGATACGGCAGCGAAGGAAATCTGCGCCTACAGCGCCTACAGTGAGCCCGGCAAGCCTGAGGGGAAGGATGCGGGTGACGGCAATCTTCAGCCTGTCATCTTCCGGGGCCACGTTGCTCCAATCATTGCCGCGTACTATTGGGGCTTGGTGCACGGCAGTGAATGGCTGCGGGTTTTCCTCGACGACCCAGCACCACTCTGCTCTCCACTCCTCCCACTTGCTGCGGAGCTCACCCTCCAGATATGCTTCCTTCTTGCCGATTCTCGAGATCCAAGCGATCCCGCCGGCAAGAGGCTCTCCTCTCTCAACCCGAGGCATGAAGAAGTGGCGGAAAAGGGCTACGTTTGGGTGGACTCCGACAAAGTTTTCGCACAGATGTGCGAAAACTGCCATGGTCAGAACGGCGTTGGCGGTGAAGTCAAGGAGGCGGAACCCGTAGGTGTTCATGATGTCGCAAAAGAATTTGGAGAAAGGCGGGTAGAGCCCACAGTAGAAGAACAACGCGAAAAAGGGGTACCCGTTCGGAGCCAGTCGCGAAGCGGATGCGCTCGCGTCTCCGTCGACCAGAAGAGGTAGTAGTACTCCCTCAGCTCCTTCGCACCGAACTGAGGGGAGAAGAGGGCCCGCTCCTTCCGCAGCGCCGCGAGCCGCTGCGCCTCGGCCGACTTCACGCCCTTCCACTTGTCGGCTTTTGGAGCCATGGCGGAGGTGGTGGGGGAGATCGGCGGCGTTGGTGATGCTGGTGGCAATGGGGGGCGGAGCGCTGCTCTCCTTCGGCTTCGGGAAGAAGGAGGGGAGCGACGGAGATTTTCGAGAATGGAGTAGCAACCGGCGAAGTGGGGAGACTGCCCCTGTTTCCCCTGCTTATAAAGAGGGAGGGGGCGGACGTTTCGCCCTTCCGAATAAAGAAACCACCCACGATCTCTCCCATGATGCCGCATTCAACGCGTGCCGTTGGGGGAGGGCGCGGTGGATATGGAGTAATATATGGCGTGTCCCGGCCGCACGTGCCCGTGCCCTGTTTTGGGCCTGGCCCAACAGCGCTCGACACCGTGTGTGGCCCAGGCCCGGGGGCTCCTGTCGGTGTACTAGAATAGGGGTACCCTAGTATCCTGAACTTGTGCACGGGCAGTAGCAGCACCCCGCGGCAAGGCTTGCCAGGCGACCGCCACGGTCCTCCGTGGTTCCCTTGGAGCCATTCAAGAACAAAGTATTCAAGCCAAGGAGACAAGGCCCCGGCAAAAGGAACTTGCCGGGAAGGCCAACCAAGGCGTCCCAAGGAACTTGCCGTGACGCGCCACGCGTCCCGGCAAGGCAACAAGGCCCCGGCAGGAGGAGCTTGCCGGGAAGATCAACCAAGACACCTCAAGGCCTAGTGAGCGACAAGCTTCCGGCCGCGACAAGACGACGACCGCGGCAAGGCACTTGCCGCGGCAAGTAAACACCCTGTACCCTCGCTCCAGCGCATCCACCAACGTGTCGCCCTGGGGCTTTTCCAGGCGCGCGTGGCAGGAGGCTGTGCAGCCAGCGGTACGTGGTGGCATGCGATGCTGACAAGATCGCCATCGTGGCGAACGGTGGCGTCCCTGACGGTCCCTTTCTGCACTGTTTGGGCGACACAGATGGGCATTTAATGCCTTTGTCCCCTGCCGTCAGGGTTAGGTAGGATACACTGTGCAAGTAGGTCTACCAACCGCAACACTTTTTACGCTTTTACCCTTCTCTGCGTTGCCACCTGTCGGTGACCCCTTGAGCATATAAAAGGAGGCCCATGCGCAACATAGAGGGGGTTCGACTCATTCAGAAACCAGAGAAACACTTAGCTCTCTCGAGCAAGAACACAATACAATCAGACAAGCAGCAGTAGGAGTATTATCTCTCCAGAGAGCTCCGAAGTTGGGTAAACTGCTCGTGTGCTCCGCCTCGATCCACTCTTCGTGCGACCTCCGCCCCCCGCCTAACCGAAAGGGGCCCGGTCCGACGGCCCCATAGGTGTTCGTGGATCAGTTTCCCCGACAGCTGGGGCAAAGGGGGTGCGGCCAGGCGGACGCGACGGCATGGGAGCGAGAGGAGCGCGGGCAGTGGCGAAGCAGCACGAGGCCGGTAGCCATCAGGGACGGCAGCAGGCCACGGCGTGAATGACGGGCGTTCTCTGTTCCGGCGAGGGAAGCAGAGGGGGAGAGGAGAGGGGCGATGCTCACTGGGCCCTGCAGGTGTGCGATAGTGGGCTCGAGGTGGCGACGGTGACGACGAAGACGAGGAAGCAGTGGCCGGCAAGGCTCGGTGCGGTCCGGCGAGGTCCGGCGACGAAGCTCAGCGGCGGGGCGCGTCGGGGTTGAGCCCTGATCCAAATCAGGGGGCGTGAGGGTTGAGAGAGTGGGGGGGGTTCTCCAACGCTGCTGGAGGAGGCCAAGCAGGGGAGGCGATGGCGCCATGGCCCTCCGCCGAGCAGAGGATGGCGCGAGGAGCTCCTCTCCTCGGCACGATGTGTGCGTGTTGTGTGGTGGCGGCAGGTGAGGGAGACGACGGGATCGTGGGGGAATGGGGGGTGATTTAGGGTTTGGGGTCGGGGGAGTGGCCTTTTAGGCCAGGGAGAGTGGGGTGGGCCGTTGGCTGCCTGGCGGCCTGGTGGCCTAGTGGGCCGAGGGGCCGGGGGGGAATCCTCTTCTTTTATTTAATCTTCTGTTTTTATCTTCTGCCTTTTTTTTCTTTTTTTATCTTATTTGTTTTCTGTTTTATTTTAGTTGCATTTTATTTTAGTTTTAGTAAAAGTTATCACTAACACCTAAATTGGTACTTTTAAATAAACTACTGCCACATTAATTATTATCCCAACTAAAATAGTTTAATATTTTATAAAATTCAAAAGGCATTTATTTTATTATTTAACCTACCGTTTTAATTATTTTGAACACTTAAACATTTTATTAAAGTTAGGTTTCTCCACCATAATTACATATGCATTAGTTGGATCACTCCGAACATTTTAGTTTTAATATTTGAAAACTTTTATTGTTTGATTGATTTTGAATTTGAATTTGGATCAGTTCTAAACTAACACGAGGTTAGCAACAGTAATCGTGGTGACGTGACATCATTATGAGGGGGTTACTGTAGCTTAATTACCCGGGCGTCACAATTCTCCTCCACTACAAGAAATCTCGTCCCGAGATTTAAGAGGGGTGTAAGGGGGGGAAATTTTGATTACAAAACTAGCGGGTCTTCTCATCCTGGCTTGCTCTTCTTGAAGAGGCCGGTCCAATGCATTGATGTCTTCATTTCTCCGCTTTAAGTCATCATGATGAAGTCGGCGTCCTTCCTTCAGGAACTCCATCGTACTTACGAAAGAATAAAGGGTGGGCACTCCGGGAGAACAGACCTCTTCAACATCGACTATCTGGTCGGTAATATCGAGGAAGGTGGCGGAAGTAACTCTCGAATTGAAACTTACAAAATAACGAGAGCAAAGTAAGGTGGTATCATGGGAAGTTTCGAGTAGGAAGGCGATCGTTCGATGCCTGGAACAGGGCGTGAAAAGGGGTTCAAAGCAATGGGAATAAGTATTGTGTCTGATACCAGAATTGATGATCTCTCGGAAGGTGGCTCGTGAATCACATATGAAGTCAAGCATGAGGAATAACTCTGACAACAGGGTGTACAGGAGAGTCAGGTTTCGATCCTGTGGAACTGTGGGTTATGGGCCCACCATGTGGGTTAAAGGTAGGAAGGGGGTGACATCTTGCATGATCATGTAAGCAAGGCATGTCAGAGAATAACCTGTCAGTTATGTCGGCAACATCGGTACCAAGGGCGAGGGACAAAGAGAACCATTTTCCTGCTCGTTGAAACGAGGTGGACCAATAGGAAAAGTTCTCTTCCATCAGTGGTTACCGAAATGTTATCAACAATAGTAAAAGGGTCTTACTAACACGGTTGTATACCAAGGTGTTCACATAAGCAGGAGAATATTACTGCTTAGATCATATAGATCACCAGTAATGTTAAACAAAACAATGGAAAGGAGAAGGTGATCATCAGTTTAAATAGAACAATGGAAAGGACAATGTGTCTAAACACATATTTCAGGGGTATATCCTTCCCAAGGGAAGCAGAGCATGATATCCATGACATGATATAACGTAGAAAACCCTTTAGGTAAGGCGAGAAAAATTTCATGACATTAACCATATGACGGTGTTTGGATAATATAGCAAAAAAACATTTAGCATTGGGCTTCAAATGTTCTTGTTGAAAATCATAGTACCACAGACATGCTTCGAGATAGCATTGCATGGTCTTCAAGCAAAGGTTGGACTTGGATACACAAATGATTCATTAGGAACAACTTATAGAATAAGTCTTACAATTTCCTCATGGAAGAATGGTTAACCTTGCTAAAAAGGAAACTATAACAGCAGGTCCTCGGGCCAGGTGTGCTAGGCATGACATCACCTTACCAGGTCATATAAAGACCAATATTATAACTCTTGGAAATATGTTCCAACCATCATATCTGACCGAGTTTTAGATCTGGTTGGGGTCATGATACCTCAGACTCGGGATGCCTGAGAAGGAAGGGGTGCAACACAATTTGGCGAGACAACATTGTAAGATTCTCGGGAAGTGTACTATGGAAGCGAGTTCCAAAGCAGGACTTCATCCTTAAATCAAGGGGAGGGTGAGGAGGTGACTGATGGACTCAGCGATAATTCATTGAGGTATCCAAAAGATGGATCTCCACAATTATGTGGATAAGGAGATAACATTTGTCATATCAAATGATAAAATGAAGCATGCTCGAGGACAACATACACAATTAAACATTGGGTGAAAGGTGCGCCCGAAATATGGGTTGGGCTGCACGACCAATGTCAGAATGGTGATTCAATAATCAATAGTCTAAGAATGAATGGTTGCCCATTAACTTCAAAGCAATAGGGTTGCTAGAAGTACAGAATCCAAACAGCACCGTTCACTTGTTGGTACCCCGGTTGGAATCAACACGAGGACCATGAAAGAATGGTGATGGTGAGAAGTAGCACTACACCAAGAACTCTCAAGAGGTGGAACAAATCTCAGAACATTCTTGACATAAAAGATGGTAATACTCCAAGATAAAGAAGAACAAAGGCTGGATAGCAAGGAACTCAAGGTATAACACAAAACATGAACAAGTTTGTGTTGGGGGAAGGCAAGAATGTCGTCGATGATAACACAATCATCGAGGGGCAAGGATGGTATTTCTCATCATGAATTCGATTGATATCCTGTAAGAGCTCAGAATGTAGATGATGATTACGACACATTTGTCGAGAGGTTTCATGAAGATGTAATCGAACAACGATGACATCAAGTCAAAGGACTGATGAAGCGAAAGTTACTAAAACCAGGGGTACGACACGAACTCGAAATCAAGCTTGATGTTCAAGGCGAAATGATATGACAAGGAAGATCGACGTAAGTCTAGCTCATCGTCGAAAGTTGTGCTCCGGAAGAAGGACCAGGTAGCACAGTTAAAATTTTGCAGGATAATGATATAGCTGATAAGGCTAGGAATGACTTGAAGGATTATTAAACTCATAAGCAACAAGAATTACTTAGAGTTATTGAATCGGGGTATGGAATCGATTCACTTATCGGTGTTCCCGAGTGTCTAATAACTCGAAGCCCGTGGAAAATTGGAATCAGCGACAATGTAGTACTTGATGAAGAACTCATAAGAAGTAATGTAGTTCCAAGATAATCTCGAGATACCAGGGGGGTAATACTCGAAGACAGATCAAAGTAGAGGTTGGACTGGGGTATTAATCTGCAGAAGACAAATGTTTAAACTTGCCCAAAAAATGGGAACAAAGAAGAACAATATGGTCGAAACCATAACTACAAGGGGTCCAATTTAATAACACCGAAAGAATTACTCGAATGAGTAAATATTTGGCAAGAAGCTTCGATGATAAGTTCCACATCAGGTCCATGGGCATGAACTCAGAGATCAAGGTCGACTCCCACTTCTCCAATGCATACCCTTTCATTCACTTCTCGCTTTCGATGAAGTTATAGCGTTGAAATTTTATCTGGCAAAATACCAGAAGAGTACGACTCGTGAAAACTTTCGAGTTCACACATATTAAGGAAGGCATAGGTTCAATCCATCAGGGCATCTTAGAATCATATACCAGAATCTTTAGAAGTAATTAACTCAAGCTCGAAGGCAGAGCATGGTTGAGAAAGCAGACGATACAATTTACCAAAGGCATTATGTATCAGAGAGAAGGCTCACAAGGTTATTGAATATGAAGGGCGTTGTCAGATAAAATCCAACAAAGGATCTGGTGGACCACAAGGGATCTGACGTGAGCATCGGTACTCAACTAGAGGAAGCAGATTGTAGAAACAACTGACTAACTCAATTGTCAAATGCAAAGGAATTATGATTTCCAAATCAAGGGATCAGAAGCAATGCTCTGTTTAGGGGTGGATAAGTTGAATAGCCTTAGGGTACAATCAAAGACAATTGGATTGGTCGAGAACCAATTCCAGTTAAAGGAAGGGTAGCTCAGCCGGAAAAGTAATTTATAAGGATCAATGATGATTGCGTGTATTCGCAAACATATTGAGTCAACGGACTCAAAATGATAATGACAAGGAATGTCAATAAGACTAGAGACTTATGGGATTAACCATAATGCAAGCAAGCAAGAATTTCAAGAGCCAAGGCTCCAGAGGATTTTCGGAAGATCGAATAGTATTTTGAAGACTTTTGTGAAACACATGAACAACTGGGGATGAGCGGATACTCGATAAGTGCGAGAATTATCCATAGGGGTATTCAGGTGACAAAGAACAGCAAGGCAGTAAGCTCAAAGGATTCTCGGAACAACAGAGAGAATTTCAAGGTATCTTGTAATAACAAGATCAACTGGGGATGAATGTAAGAATAACAATTGCAAGTAGTTATCCATAAGGGTTGACGGTGGAAGGGTAATTGCAAATGCGATGAACATAAGTTCTCGGGTTAACAGCGGAGAGTATCTTCAGGGTCTTCACGTGCAGCAGACGATCATCAGAAATAAGGGGCTGTCCGGGTGAAAGTGATAAAGAGATCCTAATGTTAGATTTAGCAAAATTCATGTAACCCAAATAGAAGAGAGATCAGAGCCCCAGAGTATAGACAAGGAGTAAAAGATCCTAATACCACCCAATGGCGACATGGGCCCGTAAGGCACACAGCCATGTTAGTAAAAGCTTTGCAATGACTAGACTCGACTTCGGCCAAGGAGTATGGAAGGGGGATTCCTACAGGCAGTCGGCTCTGATAACAACTTGTGACGCCCCCGATTCAATTGTACACTAATCATGCACGCAAGATCAAGATCAGGGACTCACAAGAAGATATCACAACACAACTCTAAAAACATAAATAAGTCATACAAGCATCATAATACAAGCCAGGGGCCTCGAGGGCTCGAATACAAGTGCTCGATCATAGATGAGTCAGCGGAAGCAACAATATTTGAGTACAGACATAAGTTAAACAAGTTGCCATAAGATGGCTAGCACAAACTGGGATACAGATCAAAAGAGGCGCAGGCCTCCTGCCTGGGATCCTCCTAAACTACCCCTGGTCGTCGTCAGCAGCCTGCACATAGTAGTAGGCACCTCCGGTGTAGTAGGAGTCGTCGTCGACGGTGGCGTCTGGCTCCAGGGCTCCAGCATCTGGTTGCGACAACCAGGTAGAAGGGAAAAGGGGAAAAGAGGGAGAAAAGCAACCGTGAGTACTCATCCAAAGTACTCGCAAGCAAGGAGCTACACTACATATGCATGGGTATATGTGTAAGGAGGCCATATTAGTGGACTGAACTGCAGAATGCCAGAATAAGAGGGGGATAGCTAGTCCTATCGAAGACTACGCTTCTGGCAGCCTCCGTCTTGCAGCATGTAGAAGAGAGTAGATTGAAGTCCTCCAAGTAGCATCTCCAAGTAGCATCTCCAGTAGCATCGCATAGCATAATCCTACCCGGCGATCCTCCCCTCGTCGCCCTGTGGAAAAGGGATCACCGGGTTGTCTGTGGAACTTGGAAGGGTGTGTTTTATTAAGTATCCGGTTCTAGTTGTCATAAGGTCAAGGTACAACTCCAAGTCGTCCTGTTACCGAAGATCACGGCTATTCGAATAGATTAACTTCCGTGCAGGGGTGCACCACATAACCCAACACGCTTGATCCCATTTGGCCGGACACACTTTCCTGGGTCATGCCCGGCCTCGGAAGATCAACACGTCGCAGCCCCACCTAGGCCTAACAGAGAGGTCAGCACGCCGGTCTAACTCCTATGGCGCAGGGGTCTGGGCCCATCGCGCATTGCACACTTGCACGTTGCGTGGGCGGCCGAAAGCAGAACTAGCCCCCTTAATACAAGAGCAGGCTTACGTTCCAATCCGGTGCGCGCTGCTCAGTCACTGACGTCTAGAAGGCTTCGGCTGATACCACGACGCCGGGATACCCATAACTACTCCCGCGTAGATGGTTAGTGCGTATAGACCAAATGGCCAGACTCAGATCAAATACCAAGATCTCTTTAAGCGTGTTAAGTATCCGCGAACGCCGAACAGGGCCAGGCCCACCTGTCTCCTAGGTGGTCTCAACCTGCCATGTCGCTCCGCCACAAAGTAACAGTCGGGGGCCGTCGGGAACCCAGGCCCACCTCTACCGGGATGGAGCCACTTGTCCTTTCAGCCCCCTTATCCGAATCACTTGCGGGTACTCAACAAGCTGACCCGACTTTAGTCACCATCTGTATAGTATGTATGTATAGTATATACCCGTGATCACCTCCCAAGTGATCATGGCCCAATAGTATAGCAAGGCAGACTGACAAGAATGTAGGGCCAATAATGATAAA
Organism: Triticum dicoccoides; assembly: GCF_002162155.2. NCBI lineage: Eukaryota > Viridiplantae > Streptophyta > Magnoliopsida > Poales > Poaceae > Triticum > Triticum dicoccoides. The sequence continues at coordinate 81,495,855 of NC_041391.1, forward strand.
CTAGCATCCTATACTAAGTATTTAGGATTGCAGGTAAGGTATCAACAGATGTAGCAACAATGTCAGGCTATGCATCAGAATAGGGTTAACGGAAAGCAGTAACATGCTACACTACTCTAATGCAAGCAGTAGAGAGAAGAATAGGCGATATCTGGTGATCAAGGGGGGGCTTGCCGGTTGCTCTGGCAAGAAGGACGAGTCACCAACACCGTAGTCGAACTGGGGGTCGCCGGCAGTCTCGGGGTCTATCGGAAAGAAGTAACGGAGAGGGAACACAATAAATAACAGAGCAATCAAAGCATCACAAAGCGTAACAAGACAATATGCGGTGTTCGGTGTGCCCTAACGCGGTAGTAGGTGATACCGGTGAAGGGGGGGAAAACATCCGGGAAAGTATTCCCGGTGTTTCGTGTTTTCTGACAGATGAACCGGAGGGGGAAAGTTGCGGGTTTGATATGTTAGGGGTGTGTGGTGGACGAACGGGCTGCGTATCCGGGTTCGTCTCGTCGTTCTGAGCAACTTTCATGTACAAAGTATTTTCATCCGAGCTACGGTTTATTTTCTATTAATTTTTGAAGTTTCAAAACATTTTCTAAATCATTATCTTTTTAATTCTAACATTATACAGAATAGTGCATGCTCACATCAGCATGACATCAGCATGACGTCATCAGTCAACGGGACGTTGACTGGGTCAAACTGACGTGTGGGTCCAGTGGGACCCACCTATCATAAACTAAACATGTTAATTAGGGTTTAATTAAGCCGGATTAGTTATGTTTAATTAAACTAGATTAATTAAGTTAAATAATTTGTTAATTAATTAATTAATTAGTATATTTTATTTCTTATTATCATTTTCTAAAACCTTTTCTTTTTAATCCATTTTCGTTCTCAGGGGTGTGGGCCCCGTTTGTCATTGGCACAAAGGCCAAACGGGCGCGGTACACTGGGCTCGGGTTAACGGGGGGTGGAGCGGAGCCACGGGGCTCGCGGGCATGAGCGCCGACGGCCAGGGGCCGCGCGGGCGGCGACTCGAGCAGGGCTGGGGCAAAGGGGGTGCGGCCAGGCTGACGCGGCGGCATGGGCGCGAGAGGAGCGCGGGCAGTGGCGAAGCAGCATGAGGCCGGTAGCCATCAGGGACGGCAGCAGGCCACGACGTGAACGACGGGCGCGCTCGGTTCCGGCGAGGGAAGCAGAGGGGGAGAGGAGAGGGGCGATGCTCACTGGGCCCTGCAGGTGTGCGATAGTGGGCTCAAGGTGGCGACGGTGACGACGAAGACGAGGAAGCAGTGGCCGGCGAGGCTCGGTGCGGTCCGGCGAGGTCCGGCGACGAAGCTCGGCGGTTGGGCGCGTCGAGGTTGAGCCCCGATCCAAATCAGGGGGGCGTGAGGGATGAGAGAATGGGGGGGTTTCTCCAATGCTGCTGGAGGAGGCCAAGCAGGGGAGGCGACGGCGCCATGGCCCTCCGCCGAGCAGAGGATGGCGCGAGGAGCTCCTCTCCTCGGCACGATGTGTGCGTGTTGTGTGGTGGCGGCAGGTGAGGGAGACGAGGGGATCGTGGGGGAATGGGGGGTGATTTAGGGTTTGGGGTCGGGGGAGTGGCCTTTTAGGACAGGGAGAGTGGGGTGGGCCGTGGGCTGCCTGGCGGCCTGGTGGCCTAGTGGGTCGAGGGGCCGGGGGGGAATCCTCTTCTTTTATTTAATCTTCTGTTTTTATCTTCTGCCTTTTTTTTCTTTTTTTATCTTATTTCTTTTCTGTTTTATTTTAGTTGCATTTTATTTTAGTTTTAGTAAAAATTATCACTAACACCTAAATTGGTACTTTTAAATAAACTACTGCCACATTAATTCTTATCCCAACTAAAATAGTTTAATATTTTATAAAATTCAAAAGGCATTTATTTTATTATTTAACCTACAGTTTTGATTATTTTGAACACTTAAACATTTTATTAAAGTTAGGTTTCTCCACCATAATTACCTATGCATTAGTTGGATCACTCCGAACATTTTAGTTTTAATATTTGAAAACTTTTATTGTTTGATTGATTTTGAATTTGAATTTGAATCAGTTCTAAACTAATACGAGGTTAGCAACAGTAATCGTGGTGACGTGACATCATTACGAGGGGGTTGCTGTAGCTTAATTACCCGGGCGTCACAGAACTGGGCCCTTATCCATGGGTGCGGCTATCGATAGATTTAATACACACGTACTCTACAGAGGTTAGCACACTGTATTCACACTGCGGAAGCCATGGCCTCGCAGTCCCATTTGGGTGGACCAATGATGTTCCAACTAATCGATCTACTGCCATGACACTCTCCCGACCACTCCGACAAATTCCCTGCTGGACTAAGTCATGAGTGGCCCCGTGCCTACCAAGGGCATCAACGGCCACCATCATGGCAAACAAACAACGGTCCCAAACGGGGAGAAGGATCCTTACAAAAACAATGGGAACACAAGGCTTATGTCGTCCTACCTGATCAGGGTAGTGCCCGCGCATAAACTTCCCTCGTTGGAGGCACCGATGAGAGGCATGACAATAGACCGAGTTAGGCCCTTCCCATAAAAGGCAAATGTGGCTGCACTGGTCAGCTCGATATGGTGGCACCATGACTCAGCCAACAGTTGTTCAAGTTCATTTAAGTCCAGTTAAACTTTAATGCAATAAGCTGAGTCAAATTAAAATAACATGATGCAACTACAATGCATGAGCATGCTATCAACATAAGCATAGAGGTGCAACATAATCATCGAGCATAACCACGATGAATCGTATATCCGAATGAGCATGGCATACTGACGAGCATGAATATCACAAGCATAACATGACCACTAGCATCAACAATAAATACTAAGAAAGAACATATAAAAAATACTACGAAGAAGCATATAACCTGCTAGATGCAAAGGAACATGCATAATCACGGTACTCGGTAGCAGACGATAGTCATGCTCCAAAGTACATGGCCAACACCAACATGTAATACAACCAAACATGACATATGACAGAAATACTAGAAACTAGTACATGATAACCAGGTGCATAAAAACATATCATGAAAGTAAACACAGACCCATAGCATAACCGAAACAACGATATCAGTAGCAAAACAAACAGACAATTATTTAAGATTCGAGTTCAAAGCCAATGCTACTTCATGGCTATCATGCAAATGGTGGTTGTGGCTTTCCTGGGGATGAAGAATGCACCAGGGAGAAGCGCAGAAGATCACAGAAAGAATCGCCGGAAAAGTTTCTCTCTCGAAGGGGGTTGATTAGGGGCAAGGGAAATATGGTCATTTTCAAAATGTGAACATAGTGAAAATGATATGAATAGATCGGGCTCGACGATACAAAGAAGTAGACTTTGGATTCACCTCAATCGGAAGCTTGGGGCAATAGAAGGAAGAGGCGGGCGGCGACCGCTTGCAGGGACGAGGCCACATGGCCACTCCGGTGATAAGAGGAGTGTTGGAAATATGCCCTAGAGGCAATAATAAAATGGTGATTATTATATTTCCTTGTTCATGATAATTTTCTACTGTTCATGCTATAATTGTATTAACTGGAAACCATAATACATGTCTGAATACATAGACCACAACATGTCCCTAGTGAGCCTCTAGTTGACTAGCTTGTTGACCAGTAGATGGTTATGGTTTCCTGACCATTGACATTGGATGTCATTGATAACGGGATCACATCATTAGGAGAATGATGTGATGGACAAGACCCAATCCTAAGCACAGCACAAGATCGTGTAGTTCATTTGCTAAGAGCTTTTCTAATGTCAAGTATCATTTCCTTAGACCATGAGATTGTGCAACTCCCGGATACCGAAGGAATGCTTTTGGTGAACCAAACATCACAACATAACTGGGTGGCTACAAAGGTGCACTACAGGTATCTTCGAAAGTGTCTGTTGGGTTGGCACGAATCAAGACTGGGATTTGTCACTCCGTATGACGGAGAGGTATCTCTGGGCCCACTCGGTAATGCATCATCATAATGAGCTCAATATGAATAAGTAGTTAGTCACGGGATCATGCATTACGGAACGAGTAAAGTGACTTGCCGGTAACGAGATTGAACAAGGTATAGGGATACCGATGATCGAATCTCGGGCAAGTAACATACTGATAGACAAAGGGAATTGAATACGGGATTGATTGAATCCCCAACATTGTGGTTCATCCGACGAGATCATCGTGGAACATGTGGGAGACAATATGGATATCTAGATCCCGCTGTTGGCTATTGGCCGGAGAGGTGTCTCGGTCATGTCTGGATGGTTCCCGAACCCATAGGGTATACACACTTAAGGTTTCGTGAAGCTAGAGTTGTTATGGGAAATAATATATTGTTACCGAAGGTTGTTCGGAGTCCCAGATGAGATCCAGGACGTGACGAGGAACTCCGAAATGTTCCATAGGTGAAGATCGATATATTGGACGGAGGGTATTAGAGTCCGGAATTGTTCCGGGGGTACCGGGTGACGACGAGCGTGTCCAAAAGGGGTTTCGGAGGCCCCGGCAAGCGTTGGGGGGCCTTATGGGCCAAGGGGAGGGGGCACATTAACCCACTAAGGGGCTGAGCGCCCCTCCCACCCCATCTCACGTAACTTGGAGAGGTGGGGGCGCCTCCCCTAGGGCAGGCACCCCTCCCGGCTTTGGGGGCAAGTTTCCTAGGGGTGGGAGCACCCAAACCCATATGGGTTTCCCTTGTGGCCGCCGCCCCTCCCCTAGGGAAACCCTAGGGCGCCTCCTCCTCCCCTTTCCCCCTATATATAGTGAGGGAGAGAGAGGGCAGCCACACCCCTTCCCTTGGCGCAACCGCTCCCTCCCCCAGCACCTCCTCCTCCTCCATAGAGCTTGGTGAAGCCCTGCAGAAACACCACAAGCTCCACCACCATGTCGTCGTGCTGCCGGAGCTCTCCCTCAACTTCTCCTCTCCCTCTATTGGATCAAGAAGGAGGACACGTCCCCGGGCTGTATGTGTGTTGAACACGGAGGCGCCATCCGTTTGGCACTAGATCGGATCTTCCGCGATTTGAATCGCCGCGAGTACGACTCCATCATCCGCATTCTAGTAATGCCTCCGCTTAGTGATCTTCAAAGGTATGAAGATGCACATCCTCTCTCTCTATTGTTGCTACAATCTCCTAAATTGATCTTGGTGTTCGTAGGATTTTTTTTGAATTATTGCTACGTTCCCTAATAGTGGTATCAGAGCTAGGTTTATGTGTAGATTCTATGTAGGAGTAGAACACAAGTAGTTGTGGGCATTGGTTTGTTCAATATGCTTACTGTTACTAGTATTATCTTGATTTGGCGACATCGTGGGATGAAGCGGCTCGGACCGACCTTACACGTACGCTTACGTGAGACAGGTTCCACCGACTAACATGCACTTGTTGCATAAGGTGGCTAGCGGGTGCCAGTCTCTCCCACTTTAGTCAGATCGGATTTGATGAAAAGGGTCCTTATGAAGGGTAAATAGCAATTGGCATATCACCATTGTGGCTTTTGCGTAGGTAAGAAACATTCTTGCTAGAAACCCATAGCAGCCATGTTAAACATGCAACAACAATTATAGGATGTCTAACTTGTTTTTGCAGGGTATGCTATGTGATGTGATATGGCCACAAGAATGTGATGAATGATATATGTGATGTAAGAGATTGATCATGTTCTTGTAATAGGAATCACGACTTGCATGTCGATGAGTATGACAACCGGCAGGAGCCATAGGAATTGTCTTAATTTATTGTATGACCTGCATGTCATTGAAAACACCATGTAATTACTTTACTTTATTGCTAACTGTTAGCCATAGTAGTAGAAGTAATAGTTGGTGAGACAACTTCATGAAGACACGATGATGGAGATCATGATGACGAAGGTGATCATGCCGCGCCTCAAAGATGAAGATCAAAGGCGCAAGATGATATTGGCCATATCATGTCACTTTATGATTTGCATGTGATGTTTGTCACGTTTACATCTTATTTTCTTAGAACGATGGTAGCATAAATAAGATGATCCCTCATTTTAAAAATTCAAGAAAGTGTTCCCCCTAACTGTGCACCATTGTGAAAGTTCGTTGTTTCGAAGCACCACGTGATGATCGCGTGTGATAGATTCTAACGTTCGCATACAACGAGTGTAAGCCAGATTTTACACATGCAAAACACTTAGGTTGACTTGACGAGCCTAGCATGTACAGACATGGCCTTGGAACACAAGAGACCGAAAGGTCGAACACGAGTCATATAGTAGATACGATCAACATGAAGATGTTCACCGATGATGACTAGTCCGTCTCACGTGACGATCGGACACGGCCTAGTTGACTCGGATCATGTATCACTTAGATGACTAGAGGGATGTCTATCTGAGTGGGAGTTCATTAAATAATTTGATTTGATGAACTTAATTATCATGAACGTAGTCAAAAGGTCTTTGCAAATTATGTTGTACCTCATGCTTTGGTTCTACTATTTTAGATATGTTCCTAGAGAAAATCTAGTTGAGAGTTGACAGTAGCAATTATGCGGACTGGGTCCGTAAACTGAGGATTGTCCTCATTGCTGCACAGAAGGATTATGTCATTAATGTACCGCTCAATGTGTTGAACCTTGAGCATCGTTTGTGGATGTTGCTAACATCTGACATACAAGTTTTGATGACTACATGATAGTTCAGTGCATAATGCTAAACGGTTTAGAATTGAGGCACCAAAGAAGTTTTTGAAACATCATAGAACATATGAGATGTTCCAAGGACTGAAATTGGATTTTAGGATAGTGCCCACGTCAAGAGGTATGAGACCTCTGACAAGTTTCTTAAGCCTGCAAACTAAGGGAGAGAAGCTCAATCATTGAGCATGTGCTCAGATTGTCTGAGTACTACAATCGCTTGAATCGAGTGGGAGTTAATCTTCCAGATGAGATAGTGATGGTTCTCAAAAGTCAGTGCCACCAAGCTACTAGAGCTTCGTGATGAACTATAACATATCAGGGATAGATATGATGATCCTTGAGCTATTCGCAATGTTCGACACCATGAAAGTAGAAATCAAGTAGGAGCATCAATTGTTGATGGTTAGTAAAACCACTAGTTTCAAGTAGGGCAAGGGCAAGAAGGGATACTTCATGAAATGGCAAATCAATTGCTTCTCTAGTGAAGAAACCCAAGGTTGAACCCCAACCCGAGACTAAGTGCTTCTGTAATGAGGGGGACGGTCACTGAAGCGGCAAGGTCGATAGAAGTATATTGGATATATATTATATTAATGTGTACTTTACTAGTACTCCTAGTAGCACTAGTGTATTAGATACCTGTTCGGTTGCTAAGTGTTAGTAACTCGAAATAAAATGCTACGGAATAAACGGAGACTAGCCAAAGGTGAGATGACGATATGTGTTGGAAGTGTTTCCAAGGTTGATGTGATCAAACATCGTATGCTCCCTATACCATCGGGATTGGTGCTAAACCTAAATAATTGTTATTTGGTGTTTGCGCTGAACATAGACATGATTGGATTATGTTTATCGCAATACAATTATTCATTTAAGGAGAATAATGGTTACTCTGTTTATTTGAATAATAACTTCAATGGTCTTGCACCTAAAATGAATGGTTTATTAAATCTCGATCGTAGTGATACACATGTTCAAACCAAAAGATATAAGATAGTAATGATAGTACCACATACTTGTGGCACTGCCATTTGAGTCATATTGGTATAAAACGCATGAAGAAGCTCCGTGTTGATGGATCTTTGGACTCACTCATTTTTTAAAAGATTGAGACATGCGAACCATGTCTATTGGTGTATACGCATGAAGAAACTCCATGCAGATGGATCGTTTGGACTCACTTGATTTTGAATCACTTGAGACATGTAAATCATACCACATGGGCAAGATGACTGAAAGGCCTCCTTTTTAGTGAGATGGAACAAAAGAGCAACTTGTTGGAAGTAATACATTTGATGTGTGCAATCCAATGAGTGTTGAGGCACGCAGTGAATATCGTTATGCTCTTACTTCACAGATGATTTGAGTAGATTCTAAGTATATTTACTTGATGAAACACAAGTATGAAATATTGAAAGCTTCAAGTAATTTCAGAGTGAAGTTGAAGATCGTCGTGACAAGAGGATAAAATGTCTATGATATGATCATAGAGATAAACATCTGAGTTACGAGTTTGGTACACAATTAAGACATTGTGGAAATTGTTTCATAACTAATACCGCCTGGAACACCATAGTGTGATGGTGGGTCCGAACATCATAACTGCACCCTATTCGATATTGTGCATACCATGATATCTCTTATCGAATTACCACTATCTTCTATGGGTTAGGCATTAGAGACAAGCGCATTCACTTTAATAGGGCACCATGTAATTCCATTGAGATGACACCGTATGAACTATGGTTTAGAGAAACCTAAGTTGTTGTTTCTTAAAAGTTTGGGGCTACGACGCTTATGTGAAAAGTTTTGCCTGATAAGCTCGAACCCAAAGCGGATAAATGCATCTTCATAGGACACCCACAACAGTTGGGTATACCTCCTATTTCAGATCCGGAAGCAAAAGCGATTGTTTCTAGAAACGGGTCCTTTCTCGAGGAAAAGTTTCTCTCGAAAGAATTGAGTGGGAGGATGGTGGAGACTGGATGAGGTTATTGAACCGTCACTTCAACTAGTGTGTAGCAGGGCACGGGAAGTTGTTCCTGCGGCGCCTACACTAATTGAAGTGAAGCTTATTATAGTGATCATGAAACTTTGGATCAAGTCACTACCAAACCTCGTAGGTCGACAAGGAAGTGTACTACTTCAGAGTGGTACGTACCTGTCTTGGAGGTCATGTTGCTAGACAACAATGAACCTACGAGCTATGGAGAAGCGATGGTGGGCCCGGATTCCGACGAATGGCTCGAGGCCATAAAATCCGAGATGATCCATGTATGAAAACAAAGTATAGACTTTGAAAGAACTACTTGATGGTCGTAAGGCTGTTGGGTACAGATGGATTTTAAATGGAAGATGGACAATGATGGTAAGTATCACCATTAAGAAAGCTCGACTTGTCGTTAAGATGTTTTCCGACAAGTTCAAGGAGTTGACTACGATGAGACTTTGTCACTCGTAGAGATGCTAAGAGTCTTTTGGAATTATATTAGCAGTTACTGCATTATTTATGAAATCTTGCAGATAGGATGTCAAAACATTGTTTCCTCGACGATTTTCTTGAGGAAAGGTTGTATGTGATACAACCAGAAGGTTTTGTCAATCCTGAAAGATGCCAACAAGTATGCAAAGCTCCAGCAATCCTTCTAAGGACTGGAGTAAGCATCTCGGAGTTGGAATATACGCTTTGATGAGATGATCAAAGATTTTGGGTTTATACAAAGTTTATGAGAAACTTTTATTTCCAAAGAAGTGAGTGGGAGCACTATAGAATTTCTGATGAGTATATGTTGTTGACATATTGTTGATCAGAAATGATGTAGAATTTCTGGAAAGCATATAGGGTTATTTGAAAAGTGTTTTTCAATGGAAAACTTGGATTAAGCTACTTGAACATTGAGCATCAAGATGTATAAGGATAGATCAAAAACGCTTAATAGTACTTTCAAATGAACACATACCGTGACAAGATTTTGAAGGAGTTCAAAATAGATCGGCAAAGAAGGAGTTCTTGGCTGTGTTGTAAGGTGTGAGTGTTGAGTAAGACTCAAGACCTGACCACGGCAGAAGAGAGAGAAAGGACGAAGGTCATCCCCTATGCTTTAGACGTAGGCTCCACAGTATGCTATGCTGTGTACCGCACCTGAAGTGTGCCTTGCCATGAGTCAGTAAAGGGGTACAAGTGTGATCCAGGAATGGATCACGGGACAGCGGTCAAGGTTATCCTTAGTAACTAGTGGACTAAGGAATTTTCTCGATTATGGAGGTGGTAAAAGAGTTCGTCGTAAAGGGTTACGCCGATGCAAACTTCGACACTAATCTGGATAACTCTAAGTAGTAGACCGGATTCGTATAGTAGAGCAGTTATTTGGAATAGTTCCAAATAGCATGTGGTAGCTGCATCTAGGAGATGACATAGAGATTTGTAAAGCACACACGGATCTGAAAGATTCAGACCCGTTGACTAATAACCTCTCTCACAAGCGAGATATGATCAAACCCAATGGGTGTTGGATTCATTACAATCACATAGTGATGTGAACTAGATTATTGACTCTAGTGCAAGTGGGAGATTGTTGGAAATATGCCCTAGAGGCAATAAAAAAATGGTTATTATTATATTTCCTTATTCATGATAATTGTCTATTGTTCATGCTATAATTGTATTAACTGGAAACCGTAATACATGTGTGAATACATAGACCACAACATGTCCCTAGTGAGCCCCTAGTTGACTGGCTCGTTGATCAATAGATGATTATGGTTTCCTAACCATGGACATTGGATGTCATTGATAATGGGATCACATCATTAGGAGAATGATGTGATGGACAAGACCCAATCATAAGCATAGCACAAGATCGTGTAGTTCGTTTGCTAAGAGCTTTTCTAATGTCAAGTATCATTTCCTTAGACCATGAGATTGTGCAACTCTCGGATACCTAGGAATGCTTTGGGTGAACCAAACGTCAGAACATAACTGGGTGGCTATAAAGGTGCACTACAGGTATCTCCGAAAGTGTCCGTTGGGTTGGCACGAATCAAGACTGGGATTTGTCACTCCGTATGATGGAGAGGTATCTCTGGGCCCACTCGATAATGCGTCACCATAATGAGCTCAATATGAATAAGTAGTTAGTCACGGGATCATGCATTACTGAACGAGTAAAGTGACTTGCCGGTAACGAGATTGAACAAGGTATAGGGATACCGATGATCGAATCTTGGGCAAGTAACATACCGATAGACCAAGGGAATTGAATACAGGATTGATTAAATCCCCGACATTGTGGTTCATCCGATGAGATCATCGTGGAACATGTGGGAGCAAATATGGGTATCCAGATCCCGCTGTTGGTTATTGGCCGGAGAGGTGTCTCTGTCATGTCTGCATGGTTCCCGAACCAGTAGGGTCTACACACTTAAGGTTCGGTGATGCTAGAGTTATTATGGGAAATAGTATGTGGTTACCGAAGGTTGTCTGGAGTCCCGGATGAGATCTCGAACGTGACGAGGAACTCCGGAATGGTCCGTAGGTGAAGATCGATATATTTGACGAAGGGTATTAGAGTCCGGAATTGTTTCGGGGGTACCGGGTGACGACCAGTGTGTCCAAAAGGGGTTTCGGAGGCCCCGGCAAGCGTTGGGGGGCCTTATGGGCCAAGGGGAGGGGGCACATCAGCCCACTAAGGGCTGAGCGCCCCTCCCACCCCATCTCACGTAACTTGGAGAGGTGGGGGCGCCTCCCCTAGGGCAGCCACCCTCCTGGCTTGGGGGGCATGTTTCCTAGGGGTGGGTGTGCCCAAACCCATCTAGGGTTTCCCCTGTGGCCGCTGCCCCTCCCTAGGGAAACCCTAGGGCGCCTACTCCTCCCCCCTTCCCCCTATATATAGTGAGGGAGAGAGAGGGCAGCCGAACCCCTTCCCTTGGCGCAGCCCCTCCCTCCCCCAACACCTCCTCCTCTTCTGTAGAGCTTGGCGAAGCCCTGCAGAAACACCACAAGCTCCACCACCATGCCGTCGTGCTGCCAAAGCTCTCCCTCAACTTCTCCTCTCCCCTTGCTGGATCAAGAAGGAGGACATGTCCCCGGGTTGTACGTGTGTTGAATGCGGAGGCGCCGTCCGTTCGGTGCTAGATCGGATCTTCCTTATTTGAATCGCCACGAGTACGACTCCATCATCCGCATTCTAGTAACGCTTCCGCTTAGCGATCTTCAAAGGTATGAAGATGCACATCCTCTCTCTCTCTCTCTCTTGTTTCTAGAATCTCGTAGATTGATCTTGCTGTTCGTAGGAATTTTTTTGAATTATTGCTATGTTCCCCAACAAGGAGGGGGTGGGAGGTGCGCTGGACTCCGGTGGGTCTTCCGGTGATGGAGGAAAGGAGAGGGAGGGCTCGACTGGAGTGAATTTAGGCTGAGTGCAGAGGTGGGCACGGCGGCCATGGGGGACGAGGAGGGGCTCTTCGGCTTGGGGAAGAAGTGGGGCGGGGTCCTGGGAGCGAGGTGGAGCTAATGAGGTGCTCGGGAGCCGCGGGGAGGGGCTATATATAGTCATGGCCGAGAGGAGAGCATGGTCGTGGCTCGGCCATGGCCGCGGGCGCGTATTCATGCCAGCTAGCTCGACGGAAGACGACGGAGGGGAGCAGAGAGCAGGCTCACGGGGCAGGAGACGATGAGGGGCATGGGGAGGAAATGGCAAGGGGCGAACCGAGACGAAACGGCACAGTCCGTCTGTGGCCGCGCGGCGACGAGTGCCAGCGAGGAGGTTTCCGGAGAGGGAGAGAGGTCCAGCGGGACGACAACGACTAAGGTGAGCTGTTAGACATGCCCGTGCTCGCTGGGACGATGAGCAAGAGAGGGGCCCGAAGCAAACGACACTCTGGGTGCGGCCAATGCATGCCAAAACGGTGGTCACCGCGCAGGCTAGCATCAAGAAGACTCCAGAGGCTGCCGTGAGATGTCTAGTGATTAGTCCCTGCATCACTAAGCCCGAGGGAGGTGATGGATCAAGTAGAGGGGCTCCGGATCGATGGTATTACTCCATTGAAGTTTGTTGTATCAAACTGAATCAGGTTACAGTGATCAACATCGAAGAGTTTGGAGCCAAATGAGTTGTCTGGGGTGTTTAGGATAGGATGGACAAGAATCCTGTGAATTTTGGAAGGAAATGGACCAGAATAGAGATTATGATGATGCACTCACATGAAGAAGCCACTTGAGCTGCAATTTGGCATGTCAATTTTATCTGACCATATGAAGATGCTGTAAAAATTTCATACCAAATGGATAAACCAAAATGGTACTTGCTTCACAAACATCTCCTCTGGACAGAAACTTGCAAAAATTCTAGAGGAATATTGGCGTGATGAATTGATCCCAAAGTTAGTGGGGATAGGTTAAATGGATATAAGAATGTCCTGGAAAATTTTCAGCCATAGTGGAGTAATATAAAATATATTTGCTTCACAAGCTGAAAATTTTGACAGAAGCAAAGATTTGAAGTTGTGCCCACATAGATGATTGGATGGAGCTGAAAATTGGAGGAGGGCAATTATATGAGCACAGGAAGGAGTGTGCAAAATTTCAACTCATTTCGGTAACCCTAGCTAGTACTTCCTTCAAAAAGGCTTCCCTCAGACATGAACTTTGAAAAATCACTGAGGAAGCTTAGCTAGGCAAATGAAGTTTAATTTTGGCACTGGGCAATTATTTGGACAGGAAAATATGTCCAAAAAGTTTGGGGTCCAAATAGTCAAAGATAAATAGCACTTGCTTCACAATGTGCCATTTAGGGCAAAATAGGAACGGAATTAGTTGAGCATGATGAGGAACATGGCAAATGAAATATTTTGCCACATTTGAGGAAGATATGACCCAAATAATTTATGAGAATTATTTTACAATTTTAAGAGTGATGGAAATGTAGGTTGCTTCACAACCTAGGGCAAATTGGGTTATTCCTTTAACAGAAAAATGAATATTCCCAAGGAAAAGATTATTGTGGTTGGTCCAAGATGGAAATGGCGAGGTCTAGGGATGGATAAGAGGATGACAAGCCACTCTAGAAAGAAAGAAGATGTCATCTTCTTCAATTTCTAGACCACATAGCCACGGAAAAAGAAAAGTCAAGGAAAATCTCAAAAAATCAAATGAAAAGTAAAAAGGTCAAAAATCAGGCTCTAACAAAAACGAACTAGAAACCACGAATATGCGCCATAAAAGGCCAAAATGTCGAACAATAATCCAATGGATCATGATCCATCTATGAACGAGATAAAAACACACAGTAGCCTCCTAGTCCTGACATATGGGTCATGGCGAACACACTAGGACTGCAATGGAGTTAGAGAGATAATTACCTTATACGACACCGGGACGTCCATGTGAGTGACATCAATAATAGCCACGTACAGTAGCGATGAAAACATACGGAACCGGATGCTACCATATTTGTTTTCATATTTTCTTGCAGAAGCGGAAACGAATACAAAAAACCTGAAAATGAATATGGAAACATAGACTACCAGAAACAGACACGGAGTGGAGCGGACACGGAAATGGAAGTGGGCGTTGACTAGAAGTAAAAAAACTCTTTGAATCATAGAGAAATACACACAGAAAAGAAGAAATTTAATGAATTGGTAACATGGCTACAAAATGATATGATTATGTTAGCAACTTAGTGTAATATTGCAGTAGTACTGGATAATTGCATATAAGATCTAGTTGAGTATGTGTGTGGTAGTAGAAGTTGGGTTTCAAATGATTCATTCTGCTCACTGTGTCACTGTGTGTTGTTTGGTGGTTGGGCTACAAAGTAGCCATAAGGCAAGAAAACAATCATAACCCTATAGTGAAAACAAAAATTTCATATTCACGGAAACAGAAAGTTTCGTTTCCGCGTCTATTCCACCGGAAAACACCGTTCCATTTTTGTTTCTGTTTCTGCATAAAAAATTCCATTTCCACTTCTGAGGGAGTCCCGGACTAGGGGGTGTCCGGATAGCCGAACTATCATCATCGGCCGGACTCGAAGACTGTGAAGATACAAGATTGAAGACTTCGTCCCGTGTCCGGATGGGACTTTCCTTGGCGTGGAGGGCAAGCTTGGCGATACGGATATGTAGATCTCCTACCATTGTAACCGACTCTGTGTAACCCTAACCCTCTCCGGTGTCTATATAAACCGGATGGTTTTAGTCCGTAGGACACAACAACAATAACAACAATCATGCCATAGGCTAGCTTCTAGGGTTTAGCCTCCTTGATCTCGTGGTAGATCTACTCTTGTAATACCCACATCATCAATATCAATCAAGCAGGATGTATGGTTTTACCTCCATCAAGAGGGCCCGAACCTGGGTGAAACATCGTGTCCCTTGTCTCATGTTACCATCCGCCTAGACGCACAGTTCGGGACCCCCTACCCGAGATCCGCCGGTTTTGACACCGATATTGGTGCTTTCATTGAGAGTTCCTCTGTGTCGTCACCGATAGGCTCGATGGCTCCTTCGATCATCAACAACGACGCGGTCCAGGGTGAGACTTTTCTCCCCGGACAGATCTTCGTATTCGGTGGCTTTGCACTGCGGGCCAATTTGTTTGGCCATTTGGAGCAGATCGGAAGCTACGCCCCTGGCCGTCAGGTCAGATTTGGAAGTCTTAACTTCACGGCTGACATCCGCGGAGACTTGATCTTCAATGGATTCGAGCCACAGCCGAGTGCGCCGCACTGTCACGATGGGCATGATTTAGCTCTGCTGCCGGACAGTGACCTGGAGGCCGCACACGAGTCCGCTCCGACCCTCGATTCGGAGCCGGCTGTGCAGATCGAGGACGAGTGGTTAGACACCGCCTCGGGGGCTGTAACCTCTACGGCGATAGAGCCGAATACTAACTTTGTCCCTTCTGAAGCTCGTGACTCCAAGGTGCCGGACTCCTTGCCGGACTCCGAACCTCCCGCGCCCCCTCCAATCGAATCCGATTGGGTGCCGATTATGGAGTTCACCGTTGCGGACATCTTTCAGCACTCACCCTTCGGCGACATCCTGAGTTCGCTAAAGTATCTCTCATTATCAGGAGAGCCCTGGCCGAACTGCAGTCAGGACGGTTGGGATGCAGGCGACGAAGAAATTCAAGACCCACCCACCACCCACTTAGTAGCCGCTGTCGACGATCTAACTGACATGCTAGACTTCGACTCCGAAGACATCGACAGTATGGACGACGATGCCGGAGACGACCAAGAACCAGCGCCTACTTGGCACTGGAAAGCCACCTCGTCATACGACATATACATGGTGGATATCCCAAAGGATGGGAATGGCGAAGGAACAGCGGAGGAAGACCCCTCCAAGAAACATCCCAAGCGTCGGCGTCAGCGGCGCCGCTCTAAATCCCGCCACAACAAGAATGGCGATTCCGGCACCGGAGATAATAATACCCCAGACAATGCCGAAGCCAACCCCCTCCAGCAAGATTCAGCACAGGAAGATGGAGATGCCAACCCTCATGAGAGAGCGACAGACGAAGAGGTCGAGGATGATAATTACATGCCTCTCTCCGGAGACGAGGCAAGCCTCGACGACGACGAATTTGTCGTGCTTGAGGATCCTGTCAAACAAGAGCGCTTTAAACGCAGGCTTATGGCCACGGCAAACAGCCTCAAGAAAAAGCAGCAACAGCTTAGAGCTGATCAGGATCTACTAGCCGACAGATGGACTGAAGTCCTTGCGGCCGAAGAGCATGAGCTCGAACGCCCCTCCAAAAGCTACCCCAAACGCAAGTTGCTCCCCCGACTAGAGGAGGGGGCATATAAACCTGCATCACCAGAGCATAATGCGGCTAACCGACCACCTCGTGGCCGCGACAGAGAGGCCTCTAGGCCCTGCACTAGAACCGTACCCCGGCATCGCTTGAAAAGCGCAAGGCCACAGGGGAACGCTCCGGACTTGCGAGATATATTGGAGGATAAGGCAAGACAATCAAGATCGATCTACGGATCGCGTGGGCGCCCCATGATACGTGACGACAACCGTCGCGTCGGACACATTAAGCCCGACTGGGCCGAACACATTAGACAAAGCTCGTTGGAGCTCCGTCGTGATATAGCCCAATACAGAGGCGCCGCACACCCACTATGCTTCACAGATGAAGTAATGGATCATCAAATCCCCGAAGGGTTTAAACCCGTGAATATTGAATCCTATGATGGCACAACAGACCCCGCGGTTTGATCGAAGACTATCTCCTTCATATCCACATGGCCCGCAGTGACGATCTTCACGCCATCAAATACCTCCCACTCAAGCTTAAAGGACCAGCTCGGCATTGGCTTAACAGCTTGCCAGCAGAATCAATTGGGTGTTGGGAGGACCTGGAAGCCGCATTCCTTGATAACTTCCAGGGCATGTATGTGCGACCACCAGACGCTAACGACCTAAGCCACATAATTCAGTAGCCAGACGAATCGGCCAGACAATTCTGGACACGATTCTTAACTAAGAAAAATCAAATCGTCGACTGTCCGGATGCGGAGGCCCTCGCGGCCTTCAAACATAACATCCGTGATGAGTGGCTTGCCCGGCACCTGGGACAGGAAAAGCCGAAATCCATGGCAGCCCTCACATCACTCATGACCCGCTTTTGCGCGGGAGAGGACAGCTGGCTAGCCCGCAGCAACAACCTCAGCAAAAATTCTGGCAGTCCGGATACAAAGGACCGCAATGGCAGGTCGCGTCGCAACAAGAACAAACGCCGCATTAACGGTGACAATAATGAGGATACGACAGTCAATGCCGGATTCAGAGGCTCCAAACCCGGTCAGCGAAAAAAGCCATTCAAAAGAACTACTACGGGTCCATCCAATTTGGACCGAATACTCGATCGCTCGTGCCAGATACACGGCACCCCCGAAAAGCCAGCCAACCACACCAACAGGGACTATTGGGTATTCAAGCAGGCAGGCAAGCTAATTTCCGAAAACAATGGCAAGGGGCTGCATAGAAATGACAAAGAAGAGACCCGACCACCGAACAATAGAGGACAGAAGGGTTTCCCCCCACAAGTGCAGACTGTGAATATGATATACGCAACCCACATACCCAAGAGGGAGCGGAAGCATGCACTCAGGGACGTATACGCGATGGAGCCAGTCGCCCCAAAGTTCAACCCATGGTCCTCCTGCCCGATCACTTTTGATCGAAGGGACCACCCCACCAACATCCGCCATGGCGGATTCGCCGCATTGGTTTTAGACCCAATCGTCGATGGATTTCACCTCACCAGAGTCCTGATGGATGGCGGCAGCAGCCTGAACCTGCTTTATCAGGACATAGTGCGCAAGATGGGCATAGACCCCTCAAGGATTAAACCCAAAAAGACGACCTTCAAAGGCGTCATACCAGGTGTAGAGGCCAATTGTACGGGCTCAGTCACGCTGGAAGTGGTCTTCCGATCCCCGGATAACTTCCGAAGCGAGGAGTTAATCTTCGACATAGTTCCGTTCCGCAGCGGCTATCATGCTCTGCTCGGACGAACCGCGTTTGCAAAGTTCAACACGGTGCCGCACTACGCATACCTCAAGCTCAAGATGCCAGGCCCTCGAGGAGTCATCACGGTCAACAGAAACACCGAACGCTCCCTCCAAACGGAGGAACATATAGCGGCTCTCGCGACAGAAGTACAATGCAGCCTCTTAAGGCAATTCTCGAGTCCGGTCGTTAAGCGACCGGACATGGCTAAACGCGCCCGGAGTAACCTACAACAAGACCACTTGGCACGTTCCGAGCACGCGTAGCAATGCGGCCCCAACCCCAGCCCTCGCAAGATCGCAAGACTGGTCCTTCGCGTACATCATTATGCTCTGGAGATACCATGGGCATAGGGGAAGGGGCATGACCACGACAGGCCCAGAATGCGGCTCAACCACATCAGGGGATCCCAAGTGTGTCATTCCTTTTTTTCCTTTTTCTTTCTTACCCACAGGACTCCGTTCACCAGAGGCCCTATCCGGCAGTACACTACTAGGAAAAGGCCTACTAATGGCGCACCTAATTTGGCCATTAATGGCGCATTAGTGGTGCGCCATTAGTGCCACGCCATTAGTATATTTTACTAATGGCGCACCACTGGGTGCGCCATTACTATCTGGTATACTAATGGCGCACCACTAGATGCGCCATTAGTATATACAACAGTGCGCCATTAGTATGCCTCCCAGGGGGCCATGTATACCCAGGTGCTTTGGCATACTAATGGCGCACAACAACAAGATGCGCCATTAGTAACTTCGGCATACTAATGGCGCACTGTTTAATGATGCGCCATTAGTATCCTTTGGCATACTAATGGCGCACTGTGATGTGATGCGCCATTAGTATGAATATTAGGTTTTTTTATTTTTTTTATTTTCTGTTTTTTGCACAGGTTACAAAATGTATAATTGGACAAAATATAGACAGCACACATCAACAACAGATTCATCAAATACAATAGAAGATTAGTCTCTGAATGGAATTCATCATATTAGTCTCTGAATACAATTCATCATATTAGTCTCCGAATTGAAAAGGCCGAACAAAGATAGAACATTATATTACAAGTCTCGAGACCGCGAGTAGCGAGTTTGTCTTCACATCACAAGTCGATATTGATCATCTAAACTACCATCACATAGAAGAGAGCTGCGGTCATCACGGTGAGCATCATCACAATGAAACTCGTCTTCATCCGGTTCCTCCAACGCTCCCTCCCCTCTCCCGCTAGATAGCGGGCGTATCTAGATTCGGCCTCGGCCCTAATGGTGTACCCTTTGTAACTATTAGCACTGAATCGGTGAACCTGTCTCCGACACTCCTCCCAGTCGTCGTAGACTCCGGGAACCTTACCCTTGTACACGACATACGACGGCATCGCTATGCACTAGCCAAATGAAACGTTAGTACCAATTCACAGACAATACATAAGCAATATATAAGTATGCAACAGAACGATCAGAAGAGAAAAGCAAGACATTAATAGCATCGATTACATCTAAGTTGAACGACTCTCGAAACCAAAGAGACATACTACAAGTTCATTAAAGTTTAATTACAACATGAGCCAATCGATGTTTCAGAACTAGACACAGCATCACTGCTTTCGACTCGACTCAAGGGACCGGAGCATGGATGAAGCCGACGTCTATCGTGGGAGTCATGAAAGAACGGGCGTTGTCAGCCTGCATTTGTAGCATTGTGTCGATGTCACTATTGGACGGTTGATTTCTGAGGTAGAACTGCCCCGAGGTACGAAGGACATCTTGATGGATGATTTCCGCAAACTCCGACTGGATGCGAAAGAATTCTTGTCTGATGTCCGCGTCCTGGATTGCCGACACGCTCGCGGCCCAATATTTGAGTTTACTCGGTAGCAGAAGTTGATGATGGTCCCGTACGATCACCCGCATGTGATGGATGGCGTAGTAGGCACCCTTCTGACCGCCAGGCGGCTGCTTGACGCAGCAGAACATCGTATTGTGGGAGAACACGTGCTTGCCATACTTACGAATAGGCCTGGTGAAGGTGCCTCCAGATTTGGCGTAGCCGGGGAGAACATCATCAAGAACCTTCTTGACATTTGTGTAGTCTACGTTTGACTGACGGTCCGGGTCGAAATACGTGGCCATGGAATATTTGGGGCTTAGGAGGATGAGCGTGGAATGTGTGTCACTGTAGAAAACACAGAATGTTAAAAGAAAAACGATCGAAATCTAAGAATTCATATGTTACGGGCCGGTTGAGGGGAGGACTTACTCAGGAAAGTAAGGCACGAGGAAGTTATCCTTATCTTGGTTTGCCAGAATGATGCCTTCGAGGTAAGAACTCACGACTTGCCGGTCCCCAGCGCTGCCCAAGATCTTGGCACGCATGTAGAAGGGGTCGACTATCACGATGTCCGGGGTCTTGTCGCGAATGATCCGCATCTCCATACTCAGCGAAAATAGCTGAACGAAGGTGTAGTGCAGCGGATGAAGGTTCAACATAGCATGGATGTCATCAAACCGCAGGACAATCGTACACCCGATGGAGTTATCCACAAAGCCCTTGCCCTCTGGCACCTTGGCCATGAAAACCGGGTATGCCACATCCTTCTCTCTGAGACGCCGCTTCTCCAAAGAAAGAACACTTTCATGCAGACTCCGCATAGCACCGGTTGCAGCACTGAGCATATTTGTCGGTAGCATCGCCCTACCCGCCACATGCACCCTCCTCGAGATATCCTCAGGTGAAGGTGGCCCATCCTGAGCACGAATCGTACTCGGTGCCGGCTGGCTCGCACCCTTGTTAGTCTTTCTTTTGCGTTCCTTCTTCTTCTCCTGTAATGGGACCGAGTTCTGCTCACAGACAGCCTTCTTGAGTGTGTTTGGGCTGATAATATTTTGCACCTCGCCTATCTGAGGCTCGGTGAAGTCGGCAGCTGGAGGCGTCTCTTGAGAGCTGAACGGCAGATGACGCCTGTTGCAACTTGGCTTCTCCGTGGTACCAGCTAGATCGCACATGTCTTTTGTTGGGTTGGGTTCTTGAGAAGGAGGCCCCATGAAGTCGCCATCGTACCCATGTTCGGCAAAGTACTGATCGACGTTGCCAAATGTATCGTCGTCGTCGTCGTTCTGATCCTGTGCCATATGCATGTTTGGATCCAGTGGCATAGGGATGTCCGGCACCGTTGCAACGGTCTTGCCATGGGGCCGACTTGGCGCCGGCACGACTGGCGGTGTTGTCTTTGGGGTGGTGTCCCCCGCCCCCAAACGAATCTGGCTCTTCGGCCAAAGCAGGGGCCAGCTCAGGCAGGCGCTGAGGGTCATCACGTCATCATCGTCGGCCCCGACAGGTCGAATCGGAGGTAACAACTCGTCGCAGCCTGGCAACACCCGAACCAGTTCAACCCTAAACAAGTTGGGTGGCATCTGGGTACCGTGGAACAAGGGGTTGCCCGGTTGAACGATTTTGCCCTTGGCGACATCGACCAACTCGTTGTTCACGAAGTGCAGGAGAGTGCACGGAACGTCGGCGGCACCCTGCGAAAACATGTAGGGCGTCAGGGATGCCCAGTCAAAGGCAAGGAGATGAAGTCCTCGACCGAGAGAGGCTTAATTAGTTACCATGATGATGGCGTCGAGCTCGGCTAATGTCGAGGCACCGCCAACGGCGGGCGTGCAGTTGACGGAGGGGCCGCTTGCTGCAGAGGTGCCGGCCGGCGTACACCCGGCTACATTAAGCTCCCGTGCCGGTGTCGGAGACACCAATGTCGCCTCCGCCGGAGACACCAATGGCCCCGCCATCGCATTCTGCGAGTTGCTGGCCGTGAAGCCATGAATCGGGGGCGGCCCCTGTTGGCCGCCCGCAATCCACGCACTCAACCCCTGGATCAAGGTAGGCACAATGGCGGTGATCGTCGCTCCGAGTTGTTGTTGCACTTGCTCTTGGACAATCTCCGGAATCCGCGCCACCTGTGCCTTGAGTTCTTGAACCTCGCGCGCCTGGCTTTCCGAGCTGGTCTTTTTCTCCTTCCGCACACCAGCGATATAGTATGACCCCCATTTTGTGGACAAGCCTTTGCCGGCCACACGACCAGCTGACGTCGGCTTACTGAGCTTATCCTTGTTCTTCATTACATTCAAAGCCCTATTTAGAGTGGTGTCCCAAGGGTTGCTCTTAGTCGACCCCGCGCTACTGCTTTCAGTCGCCTGCGGTAGGAATGTGAACCATTTAGAAATTTGGCTTCATTAATTAGAATGCAACCATATGGAGCTAATTACGTGGGGGTGTATTCCTTAGCAGAACAAGCTCAAGCGCCCTGGTCTTCGGATCCGTGGTAAGCTCCTTTGTTATCGGGTCCTCCTTGTACCGGGCCCTGACATAGTTCCTGGTCTGCTTGTTACCGCTGTATTTCTCGAAGCGGGGCGGTAGGCCTTGCTCGGCATGCTCCGCGTCCTCGTTGTCCCATATAGGCTCCGCCACTCTGTAACCGCCGGGACCGAGCTTGTGTTCCCCTAAGTTCAACTCCCGCATTTCTTTCCCCCACTAACTTGATTCGGAGTTTGCGGTGCTCGAGAAATTGATCTTGAAGTCGTTGT
This sequence comes from Triticum dicoccoides, assembly GCF_002162155.2. Lineage (NCBI taxonomy): Eukaryota > Viridiplantae > Streptophyta > Magnoliopsida > Poales > Poaceae > Triticum > Triticum dicoccoides. The sequence goes on from NC_041391.1 coordinate 81,518,685, forward strand.
AGTCATCTTCGGTGATCGAAGGATTTTTCTCCTTGATCTTCTCATAACTCTCACCTTTCTCGATCATTCTCTTCACATTGCTTTTCCAAGTAGACAGGGCCTTGCTCATCTTCATGAGGGCAGCATTGTTCACTTTATTCCCTTTGAGGCTTCTGTTTTCAAATTCAGCGGGAACTTGTATCGTTCGTGCAGCTTCGTGAAGAGGAGGTTGCGCAAATTCCCTCGGTCAGGATGCCTCAGGTTCTCGGTGTTGATCGAGACGGTGCTCCGGAGAATGCACCCGAGTTGAAGCGAGTACCCCTTGACTATTCGTTCGGGCGCCGTTGGATTCCCGTCGGAGTCCACTTCAGTAACTTCCTCCTTGAGGGTGCGGAGCACGGTCGGGCGCCGGTCCTTCCGTTGCCTCTTCGGTTGGCTGCCATCTGTGCGTGCGCCGCCATCATCAGTGGTGGCATCCTCGGCGGCACCATCAGTGGTGGCATCAGTGGGGTCATCCTCGGCGGTACCATCAGTGGTCTCAGGATCGGTGGGGAAGGCGGCGTCCTCATACAAGTGAGGTTGTTCCTCAATCTCCTGGGACAGCTTCCAGAATGCCTTGCCGCCCGAACCCCCGGCCTCATCGTTGTTGGCCATGTTTCTCTCTAAATAGGAACAAAGTTTGGTCAAAAAGTTGGTTATTGTCAAGGAACAAGATCATGGTCTCATCATTTAGGGTTTGTCGACACCGAGGCATCCTAAAAGCTAAGCTTTTATCATTGAGGGTTTTTCGACGCCGAGGTACCCTAAAAGCCTAAGCTTTCATCATTAGTCACAAGTACCCCGGCCCATGCATTAGTCACAAGTACCCCATATGTCCTATTTTTAGCAAAGTCATGGTAAAATTCACGGAAAATTTCAGCATGACCTTTGCTGAAAATAGGACATATGGAGTACCCGAATTTGCTGGAACGGAAGTTAATCGACATTCCAGCAAACTCAAGGGCCTCTCGGGTGGACAAGGCAAAAAAGGCCTCCATCACAACATGGAAAATACATTGGCATGTGAAGAGGTGAAACAATATATGCATCTCCAAGCAGTATCATTCAACATTTTGGACAAACCACTACAAGCAACATGAGACACTGAAAACAATTACTACCAGTGAATCTACACTTCTATAAGAAAATAAATCAGAAACTTAGTCTGTCATCATTAGGCAGCCCCCATTAGTTATTCCGTTATGTTAAAGCAGAAATAGAAAAGTAGACTGAAAACACTAAAATCAGAAACTTAGTGCATGATACAGATGCAAAGTAGGTTCAAAGACAAATGAAGACCATATGGTAAGTACAGCAAGGGAAATAGGATCACCAACTAATAGCTGAATGAAAGGCATATATATGACAGGCATATTTTCCGGCTACAAAGTGTTGTGGCAAATATGCCAGGCACCACAATGTGATCACACAAACAAAATAGCCTCAAACCAGTTATTCTCGCATGATAATATGAAAATGCATATGGCACTGCCAAATTATACTATCCATATTTCGGTATAATGTCATTATTCCATACAACAGGCAGCACTGTCACCTCAAATCAGTTATTCTAGCATAATATAAATACGCAGAACAGAACCAACAATTTACATTTCTGCATACGGCGTTGCCAATTTTTTTCTATCCATGTTTCAATTTGATGCCATCACTCCATTCAGCTAGCAGCATTGTAACAAAAAGAAATTCTAGGCGCAAATTTCTTCAGAATGAAATTAAGTTAGTGAAACTGTCACACATTTCTTCACAATGAACAGATTTATACTATCTATCAGCAAGTAAATTATGCCATTT
>NC_041391.1:81520674-81520903 GCF_002162155.2 Triticum dicoccoides
TTTTTTTCTATCCATGTTTCAATTTGATGCCATCACTCCATTCAGCAAGCAGCATTGTAACAAAAAGAAATTCTAGGCGCAAATTTCTTCAGAATGAAATTAAGTTAGTGAAACTGTCACACATTTCTTCACAATGAACAGATTTATACTATCTATCAGCAAGTAAATTATGCCATTTGAACAGATTTGAACAGCGAGGGGGAGAGGGGGAGAGGAGGAGGGGGAGCTC
>NC_041391.1:81520962-81521633 GCF_002162155.2 Triticum dicoccoides
GTTGACGGGGCGGCGTCCGGGCCACCGGCGACGAGGGCGGCGGGGTGATGGCGTCCAACAAGGTGGGGCGACGGGGAGAGAAGCGCCGAGGAGACGAGGACGACGGGGCGGCGGCGTCGGGAGAGGAGAGGGCGGTGGCGCGGCGTCGGGGCGGAGACGAGGACGACGGGGCGGCGTCAAGGCGGCGTCGGGGCGGCATCGAGGCGGCGGGGCAGCGGCGTCGGGAGAGGAGAGGGGAAGGGGATCGAGGGCGAGGGCGAGGGAGAGAGAGGGGATAGGTTTGGGTCGGGGAGGAAATATGGATTGGGGCGGCACAATACTAATGGCGCACCACCCCTCGGTGCGCCATAAGTACATCCATACTAATGGCGCACCTCGCCCTGGTTCGCCATTAGTATTTTTTTTTTTGATTTCTGCTCGAGCCAACAGGTTATCTTCCACCTGACCTGATCCACATCAAGTTCCCTCTACTAGCTCGACTGGTCAACAGCCAGTTCTCACACCAGGAGGTCCTGGGTTCGATTCCCAGGCTACACAATTTTTTTATGCATTTAAAATGTTGTTTGATACTTATTTGTGTTTAAATATGTTCAAACTTGTTTAAATCATAACAGTAATATTTTTTTTATAAGACAATAATATTTTTTTAAAATATCATCAAACAGTAATGC
>NC_041391.1:81521821-81544402 GCF_002162155.2 Triticum dicoccoides
GGCGGTTGAGTAGGGGAGGGGTGTGCGGGGGGTCGGCGGCGGCGGTTGAGTAGGGGAATCGAGGGTGCGGGGGGTCGGCGGCGGCGGTCGGTGGACCGGGGGGTGCTCGGCGGCGAGGGGGACTGGATCTGGCGAGGTGGGATAGCGATCGAGATGGAGGGGGGTCGAGATCGAGTGTCTATGAAATTTAAAAATATTCATGATAGTTCAAAAAGTGCCCATGAAATACAATCGAGAAATGAAGGCTACGATTTAAATACAATCGATCTTAGCTAGCTATCTGTTCACAATCTTCTTGCCCTTCTTTTTTGCAAATGGAGTTCTTCTGTGGAACGGACGTCCTTTAGGTAGGGTGGTCCTGCTTCTTCTTGTGGTGTATGCTGCTACTTCATCATCATCGTCATGTTCGATCCTCGGGTCGCCGTACTTGTCGAAGTCTTGCTTATTGGCTACTCCATCCATTCCGATGATCTTCCTTTTGCCTCTCCTCACGACAACACGACTGGGCTTTGGCGGGTCGGTAATGAAGAAGCATTGGTCCACTTGGGAAGCCAGTACCCATGGCTCATTTTTTGCGGTGACGTTTGCGCCCGCGGTCTTGGATTTGGCTTCGGGTATAACCATGGTGGTGAAATATCGGTCTTCTTTTAGGACGCTCTTGGCCCATCTGACACGGAACATCGGCACCTTCTCTCCAGCGTAGCTCAGCTGCCAGATCTCCTCGATCCTTCCGTAGTATCTGTCCTTGTCCTTACCGGTGTAGGATTCCATCGTTACCCCGGAGTTCTGATAACCATCGCTCTTCATGTCCTTGTCCTCGGTGTAGAATGTGTAGCCGTTGATATCGTACGCCTCATAGATCATCAGGTTGTGCTCGGCGCCCTGTGACAAGGCGAATATGAGTTGTTCTTCCGCGGAAGAATCTTCATGTAAAGGGTACGACAGAAGCTTCTGCTTGAACCAACGCGTGAAACATGAGTTGTGCTCTTTGAGTATATCTCCGTCCGTCCTCTGTTGGCCTTGGTCATTGTACGTCTTCTCAATAATGTATCTGCGTCATCTTCACGTGAGTATCTGCGTCATCACGTACATGGTGGATCTTCTAGTACGGCAAGTCCCAGAAAACAGACCTCGTTTTCCATACCTTCAGCAGCGGCTCTGGCGCCTTTTGCTTCTTTCCCGGCTCTGGCGCCTTTTGCTTCTTTCCCGACAGTGGGCAGTCTTTCCAATTTTTCAACAGCTTGTCTATTTCCTCGCCGCTCCTCGTCCACGGGCATTTTCGGGGTTCGGTTTCACCATCGAACAGATCCTTGCGTTTCCTCCACGGGTCATCGTCGCAAAGCCACCTTCAATGTCCCATGAACACTGTTTTCAAAGACCCGGGATCTCTATCTAGCTAGCGATACGATGTGTCATCCATGCACCTTACGCATCCAGAAAATCCGTGGACTACCTGCCCTGCGAGATATCCGTAACCGAGATAGTCATGCACCGTCGTGAGCAGTGCGGCTCTCATAGGGAAATATTCTTTCTCTGCGACGTCCCACGTATTGGCTGGCGTTTTCCACAGCGTGTCAAGCTCCTCTTTCAGCAGCCCCAGATACAGATTGATGTAGTTCCCTGGTTGTTTCGGTCCTTCAGTTAGCATACTCATGTGAATGTACTTCCTCTTCATGCACAACCAGGGGGGAAGGTTGTACATCCACACAAACACAGGCCAGGTGCTATGTGTGCTTCTCTGGCTGCCAAACGGATTGACTCCATCGGTGCTTGCACCCAGCATGATGTTCCTTTGATCGTTCCCAAATTCTAGGTCTTCGAAGTTCAACGCTTGCCACTGGCTCGCATCCTTAGGGTGACTCAGCATCTTGTCTTTTTTATCTATCTCCGGATCATTTGCGTCATCTTCTCGCTTCTTCTCCTCCCTATCCGCGTGCGAACGCAGGAGCTTTGCTACCTTAGGGTCCGCAAAATACCGCTGCAGACGAGGAGTGATCGGAAAGTACCACACCACTTTTCGAGGAGCTTTCTTCCTCTTCTTGTATCGAGTGACGCCGCACACCGGACATATGGTAGACTCCGCGTGCTCGTCCCAATAAATGACGCAATTGTTCATGCACACATGGTATTTCACGTGCGGTAAATCGAGAGGACACACGATTTTCTTCGCCTCCTCCAAACTCGTCGGGCACTTGTTCCCCTTGGGAAGACATTCGTGCCAGAATGACATGTTCTCGTCGAAGCATGCGTCGGTCATTTTGTGTTTTACCTTCATCTCCAGAGCCATGAGCGTTACTTTCAGGCGGGTATCCTCGGGCCTGCATCCTTCATACAATGGAGTAACCGCGTCTAACTCAAGTTGATCCATCTTGGCTTTCTCTTGGGCGGCAGCTCTTGCGTTATCCGTCTGCTTGAGAAGCAGCTCGTGAATATGAGGGTCCTGCACCCAGCCCATCGATGGTCCAGCGTCGTCTGCTCCGACGGCATCATCATCTTCATGATCATGCCCATCGTCTGCTCTGGCATCTTCCTCATCATCATGTCCTGCATCTTCTACATGATGACTGTGTATAGCATCACCGTCGTGATCATCTCCTGGGGATTCTTCGTCTTCTCGCCTGCCCGAGCCACGGTGGTTGTCTTGCTACCCTTCCTCATTTCTTGCCCGACCCCCATGGACGACTTCGTAGTCATCTTCATCACCTTGCCACCGATAGCCATCCATGAAACCACGCAAGAGCAGGTGGTCCCGCACCTGCCCGGAATCCGGGTCCGCAATAAGGCTCTTCAGCTTGCATCTTCGACACGGACATCTTATCTCCGTCTCGTTCTTTTGAAGCATCTCGGCCTTCGCGGACCTCAAAAACCTATTCACGATGCCTTCGGTCATCGTGCGGACCATGGTCGCCTGCGGGGTAGAGCAAAACGATATTTTAGAACCAAGAAAAAATTTGGCATGACTTTCCCTAAAAATAGGACCAAAAAGAATGCTTAATGCCAAAATTCTCGCCGAAACGGAAATGAATCAACTTTCCGGCAAAATATTGGCAACTATCGCATTTCAAATACCGGTACACCTCCAAACACAAACACATATGCAACACCACAAACATATGCAACACCACGAACATACATAGATCTAGCTAGGCCATAAAAAGTGCATGTGCACATTGTTGTAGGGAGAACAACATAAATATAGCTTCCCCCCTTACTTACCTATCAAAACAAGGTAATTTAACCACTTAATTTGAATGAATCTATGGTGGAAATGAGGTGAAAAAGAGGAGGCACCCGAGACAAGGAGGAGGTGGAGAGAATGAAGTGGGGAGAAAGTGAGTGTGGGTAGGAGAGGCTATCCAAAATATCTTGTTGCTGCCCACTTACTAATGGCGCACCAACTCTAAATGCGCCATTAGTAATCCAGGTTACTAATGGCGCACCTTCTGGTGGTGCACCATTAGTAGTTTTGCAAAAAAAACATACTAATGGTGCACTATTCCACAGTGCGCCATTACTAGTTTAAACTAGTAATGGCGCACGGTGGAACAGTGCGCCATTAGTAGTTTTGCAAAAAAGGAATAAAAATATAATAAAAAAACATTAGTGGCGCACTTTCCGACAGGTGCGCCATTACTAGTTAGAACTAGTAATGGCGCACTGAGTCTGGATGCGCCATTAGTATGTTTGGACAGGCGCACTAGTTAAAAAAAAGTTTTGATACTAATGGCGCACCTTGGGCCAGGTGCGCCATTAGTAGTTTCAACTCTAATGGCGTATCAGAAGGTGGTGCGCCATTAGTATATACTAATGGCGCACCGCTTGTCTGGTGCGCCATTAGTGTCAATCCCATCTATAACCCTTTTTCTAGTAGTGGTAGACCGGCCGAACTCATGATGCAACAGCCAGGGAAGATGAAAGGCTACGACGAATATCCAGGTGGTCTCCATTACGAGCACTAAATCTATTTTATACACCATTCCGCAGCCTACCCCTGGAGGGGGACATGTTTAATAGTCCCATCCCTTGCTTATCGCACTATTTGTATCGTCCTGCATTCATGGCAGTATTTCTTGAATAAACAATGCATCACCTTTTTACTTTTAATTGCATTCCTTTCTTATACATATGTTCATTTATGGCATGCCGCATACGTACACTTTGGTACGGCTAAATACACCAGGGGCTTAAGTTCCCCACATTATGGTGTGATAAGTCCGAACACTTTCACAAGTGCGGCACCCCGAACTTATAGCATTATATGCATCGGATCTGAATCATGTCTTGGGTCAATAGTTGGGTTTGCCCGGCTCCCATGTTTTGGTACCTTACATTCCATTCTATCGGCTAAGGTAGCACTGGGAGAACCACTGCGATTGCGCCCTGGTTGAGCTGGGCGAGCGCCTCAGTGGAGAAATCTAAAACCGACCGTCATGATGAGGCGAGAGCCGGTCGCTGTTCGAGAGGTTTTTTCGAGTCCCTAAAGACTTATGCCGCTTAGAGCGAGGAACCGGCTTTTTCTGGCCCAGGCGTGGATAGCACCCCGAATTCGGCCTTCCGAACACTAGGGGCTTCGCTGAAATTTAAAATTATAGAATTCTATGGCTAAGTGAGAGTGTTCAAGCATTATAAGTCCGGTTGCCTAGTTCGTTGTGTTGAGCGCCTCCCTAGATGGACCCAAATATGGGAACAAGAGTGCTCAAATTTATCCTGAACACCCCAGCACTCGTGGCATGGGGGCTGAAGACGACGACTTGCCATCTCTCAGATTTGATAAACAGCCGCACAGAAGGTAATATTTTAAATCAAGAAGCGTTGCTTAGCGCATATGAACAAAGTTTTCAGCGCACAGGATAACAAAATGCGAGTCTACTCAAATATTACATTATTGGAGAACTCACCCGCAATAGTGCGGGCACCCTTCAGGACACTCTTGTAATACATCTCGGGCGTCCGATACTCCTTGCCCGGCGGTGGCGCGTCCGTCACAAGCTTCTCAGCATCCATCTTGCCCCAGTGCACCTTAGCACGGGCAAGGGCCCGACGGGCACCTTCAATACAGGCGGATCGCTTGATGACCTCAACCCATGGACAAGCATCCACCAGCCGCCGCACCAGGCCGAAGTAGCTCCCAGGCATGGCCTCATTGGGCCATAGCCGAACTATGAGGCCCTTCATGGCCTGTTCGGCCACCTTGTGGAGCTCGACCAGCTGCTTCAGCTGGTCGCTAAGGGGCACCGGATGTCCGGCCTCAGCATACTGAGACCAGAAGACCTTCTTCGTCGAGCTCCCCTCCTCGGCCCTGTAGAAAGCAGCAGCATCGGACACGCTGCGGGGCAGATCTGCGAACGCTCCTGGAGAGCTCCGAATTTGGGTAAGTAATAGGTAATTCACATTCACATGCTTGCTTTGCATGAAATATGCCTTACCCACCGCTATTTTCTTCAACGCCTCGATCTCCTGAAGGGCCTCGTGGGCTTCGGCCTTAGCGGCTTTGGCGATCTCAAGAGCCGATGCAAGCTCGGACTCTCGAGTCTTCGAGTCGCGCTCCAAACTCTCATGCTTTTCCATAAGAGCATGGAGCTCTTGCTGTACCTCCGCCACCCGCGCCTCCTGCTTCTCTCGCCCAGCACGCTCCACGGTCGCATTACGTTCGGCCGCGGACACCGCCTCCTTCAAAGTCGCCACCACGTTCGTGGCCCCTGAAGTACCCATGTTATCCTTGTCATTTCTCTTGCAACCAAATCCTTTTCTGTAAGGTAGAACTTTAATAAGTTGTTGCTCACCTTCCTTGTCCTCGAGCTGCTTCTTGGCACGGCCGAGCTCGTTCTCGGACCGCTCGAGGCTTTGCTTCAAAGCATTGACCTCCGCAGTCAGTGCAGCAGAGGTCAGCAGCGCAGCCTGCAATCCCATATTGACATATTTATTAAGACTCCTGCGTATATCTTTTTAGATACACAGTCCGGCTTTTCTTTCCGAACACCGAACCGAGCATCAGCGGCTACTGTCTATGCGATACTATTTTACATATATTAATATTCTTACCTCAAAGCCTGATAGAAGGCTGTTGCAGGCTTCGGTCAGCCCGCTTTTGGCGAGCTTGACCTTCTGAATCACCGCACTCATGACAGTGCGGTGTTCCTCCTTGATGGAAGCGCCGTTGAGCGCCTCCAGCAAGTTATCCGGCGCTTCTGGTTGGACGGAGGCCGCCGGCACCACGGTCTTGCCCTTCTTGCGAAGGGGCCGCCCATCGGACTCTGGAACCACTGCAGGTTCCGGTGCGGAGTCCGGCACGAAGTCCGGGAGGTCGCCCTGTGGCGCCTCCGGGTCCTCCTCCTCCGGGTGGGTCCCTCTCTGGGATCCCATCTCGGCGTTGTCAGCGTCATGGGGAGAGGAGGTGGTTGGAAGTGAAGTACTATTCACATCCGACAAGCCTAAGGACCTGCTCGACGAAGCGGGAAGATCGTCCTTGGGCGAACTGCAGGGTTGTACGCGGCGTTAGAAAGACACCATGTGGCAAAAAGAAAAATCATGAAGTAATTCGGGAGTCCGCATACTTACGATCTCGCCAGGGGCTTCGCCCTTGGAGGCCAATCCTCGTCGTCGTCACCGGCGTTGGCGGAACAGTCCGGGGGGAGAGTTCTTCCCTTCTTGGACCCTTCGGCCTCCCTCGTTGGGGAGGCCCTCCTTTTCTTCCCTCCCCCTGCTGGGGGAGAGGCCTTTTTCTTCTCCTCCTCGTCCTTAGGGGAGGAGTCCGCCTTGGAGTCACCGGACACCTGAAAACGGGAACTCTTTCAAGTGCCCGTGGCCTCCTTCTTGGCCTTCTTCTCCGGCACCACGTGGGGTGCCGGAACCAGCAGCCCCGCTAAACGGGCGTCCGCTGGGTCTTCTGGCAAAGGGGCCGGACAGTTAGTCTTCTCGGCCTTCTTCAGCCAGTCCTGTCAAAGGAAAGGGAGTTTAGATCCCGCATAGAGTCAAACTATGAAAAACAAGAGTCTCGTAAAGGGTAGAAACGCTTACCTCGCTAGCCTGGCGCTGCGAGCTGAATCCGCGATCTTCGGTAGTGGATGCGGGAGCTTCGGCACCCTTAAACAGCACCTTCCAGGCATCTTCGTACCTAGTGTCGAAGAGCCCGCTCAAGGTTCGGTGCTGAGCCAGATCGAACTCCCACAATTTAAAGGCCGTTGTTGGCACGAGAGAATCCGGCGGATGAGCATGACCTGGACTACGTTGACAAGCTTGAGCTTCTTGTTCACCAGCTTCTGGATGTAGGCTTGGAGTCCGGTCAGCTCCTCCGAATCGCCCCAAGTCAGACCACTCTCTTTCCAAGAGGTGAGCCGTGTGGGGATGCCAGATCTGAATTCGGGGGCCGCTGCCCATTTAGGTTCATGCGGCTCGGTGATGTAGAACCACCCCGATTGCCACCCCTTGATGGTTTCAACGAAGGCGCCCTCGAGCCAGGTAACGTTGGGTATCTTACCCACCATGGCGCCTCCGCACTCCGCTTGGCTGCCCTTTACAACCTTTGGCTTGACATTGAAGGTCTTGAGCCACAAGCCGAAGTGGGGCTGGATGCAGAGGAAAGCCTCGCACACGTCGATAAACGCCGAGATGTTGAGGATGAAATTCGGGGCCAGATCATGGAAATCTAGGCCGTAGTAGAACATGAGCCCCCGGAAAAACGGGTGAAGTGGGAAGCCCAGTCCGCGGAGGAAATGGGGAAGGAATACTACCCTCTCATGGGGCCTGGGGGTGGGGATGGGCTGCCCCTCGTCGGGGAGCCGGTGCGCGATGTCGCTGGACAGATATCCGGCGCTGCGCAGCTTCTTGATGTGCCCCTCCGTAACGGAGGAGGCCATCCACTTGCCTCCCGCTCTGGACATAGTTGGAGGAGGTTGAGGTGAGATGTGCGAACTTGGGCGCTGGAGCTCGAGTGCGCGGAGATGGATAAGCAGAGGAGGAAGAAGGCGTAGGTAAAAAGGTGGATCCTTATCCCCTTATATATGGGCGGACGAAACTATGCGTCCCCACCGGCCTGTTAAAACTCGCTTTTCTCCCAAGCGCCGCAATCAATGGCGCGGTTGGGCTACCCACATCTGTATTGATGAGAATCCCAGAATAAGGGGAACACGATCTCTGCTTTGAGAAGACGTGCCAAGGAAACCGCTTCGCTAAACACGCTGAGGTGGTATAATAAACGATTCAAGTAAAGGCTTGGTTGTGGTGTGACGTCACGCCACGAAATACGTCAGCAGAACGAACTGGTGTAAATATTATTCTCTCTACAGTGGAATGTGGAATTTATTTTGCAGAGCCAGACACTATCCTGGTGTTCACAATCTTCTATAAATTATTCGGAGGAGGAACCCGCCTTGCAATGCCAAAGATAATATGCGCGCCGGACTCGTCGTCATTGAAGCCTGGTTCAGGGGCTACTGAGGAAGTCCCGGACTAGGGGGTGTCCGGATAGCCGAACTATCATCATCGGCCGGACTCCAAGACTATGAAGATAAAAGATTGAAGACTTCGTCCCGTGTCCGGATGGGACTTTCCTTGGCGTGGAGGGCAAGCTTGGCGATACGGATATGTAGATCTCCTACCATTGTAACCGACTCTGTGTAACCCTAACCCTCTCCGGTGTCTATATAAACCGGATGGTTTTAGTCCGTAGGACACAACAACAATAACAATAATCATGCCATAGGCTAGCTTCTAGGCTTTAGCCTCCTTGATCTCGTGGTAGATCTACTCTTGTAATACCCACATCATCAATATCAATCAAGCAGGACGTAGGGTTTTACCTCCATCAAGAGGGCCCGAACCTGGGTAAAACATCGTGTCCCTTGTCTCCTGTTACCATCCGCCTAGATGCACAGTTCGGGACCCCCTACCCGAGATCCGCCGGTTTTGACACCGACAACTTCCATTATGCAAATTTCCGTTTCCATTTTCATATTTTCTCTCTGTTTTCATTTTTCTTCTGAAAAACTGGAAGTTCCACTCCATTTTCATCCCTAGCGTACAATGTCGAGTGTGGGATTTATGCATGGTTCTGTATTGATCTACGTGCCTTCAAACCGCATATGTGCATATGTAATCGAAACATTGTTGCTTAATATAGTCTTTTAGAAAAGGTAAACACTCCCAAGTACTGAGAAACAAAGTGAGTATCAATGCATGATCTATTCACGTATAGAGTGGGGATTTGATGGGGAAAAGTAGTACTACATCTCAGGGAGCAAATACAGAAGGCATTTAGAGATTAATGTGAGATCTTTACTTATACACTGGTATGAAAACGTGAGCCAGTGAAGAACATTTTGCTTTGTTCAGAGTCTCAACACGGACAGAAAGGAGGGCCAGCAACTGGCGGTAACAACGCATCAACAACCGAATTATCCATCTATTGTTACCGTTCTTGATGCGTGAATTATCCTATTTGGATGTCAAATTTTGTATTGTACTCCAGTATACTACTATCTCTGTAACTAAATATAAGACATTTTGCCTTGTTTTGTTTCGTCCATTGTTCATATGCAATCACGCAGTGGCAAACGTATCTTTGTTTCATTTCGTTGGTTTATTTCTAACAAGGACTCGACAAATCCAGGGTCCGAATGAAGCCTACTAGATAGAAAGAGTTCAAGTTACTCACTAATTCGAAATGACAGGATACTAGTCATGCCCAATTGACAAAAAATCTGAACATGCCAAAACCCCTGGTTTACTGAAAGCAACCCACCTTCTTGACATGGCCCGAGCACACATCGGTACGGATTTCATAGAGGGTTTGTCGAATTCTCAAGGGAAAACAGTTATCCAGGTAGTGGTGGATAGACTGACCAAATATGCCTACTTCAGCCCCTTTCCCCAACCTATCACTGTCCTTCAAGTTGTTCAATTGTTCATTGATCATGTTTTCAAACTACATGGCCAATGCCCATTGCCATCATTTCGGATAGGGGCATAAATTTTACTAGCAAATTATATCAAGAACTATTCAAAACTCTCCAAGTGGACACCAGATTCAGCACTGCTCACCACCCAGAAACATATTCACAAACTGAGCAAGTGAACCAATGCTTGGACACTAGTAGAAAAAGGGTCAAATGTGAAGCACATTAGTGCCGGTTTGATTTTGATCCGGCACTAATGTGTCCATTAGTGCCGGTTCCAATGGCTAGCCGGCCACTCTCATTAGTACCGGTTCGTGGCGAACCTTTAGCACCGGTTCATGCCACGAACCGGTACTAAAGTGAGTGGTGGCAGGATGTTGTCAGTCTAGGGCCCCTCCAGCACCTTTAGTACCGGTTTGTGTTATGAACCAGTACTAAAGGTCGTCCTGCGTAAACCCTTCATCCACCCGAGCTCGCTCTATTCTTCACCTTTCCCCTCTCCTCCTATGTTCTTCCCCTCTCTTCCTCGAGCTCATCACACATTTTGCCCAAAATTTTTCAAGATTTGAAGGCCCCCATCCATTCAAATGATCAAAGGTTAGAAACTTTATCCTTTCATCTCTCATTGCTAGATTAGCTCTTGCAATGCTTTGTATAGTGATTAATTTGTGAGTTCAGTAATTTGGGAGGAATTATATGTGCTAGTATTTGATTTATATGCAATTTGAGGTCAAGAATAACACTTAGTTTGCATATGTAGGTGTGGTTTACTTAGTGCCTTCTAAATCTCCGTCGTAACCACCGTCGATCGCCCGCACCGTCCGTTCGCCGGCACCACCTAGTGGTGAGGCTCTTGTTCATGAATGTTTTACATTACCAAATTGATGATTGTGTGATTTGGATATATAGTTACTCGTATAATTATCTTACCCGTACATTGTTTGTTATACATAGTGCCATGGTTTTGATATCCGTCCCCGTCGGCCCTCGTCCTTGTTATGATTCGGATGTGGTATATTCTCTTTTAAAACTAGTTGTTGCATTTCATGTTTATGACAAATTATGCCCATCAAGTTGACATAGATATTTTTATCTAGGAGGTATGTGAACCGGAAATTCCAACCGACCCTATTGTCGAGAGGTTAAATTTAGTTAAAAGAGAAAACGAGTATTTTCAAGAAAAATTGAAAAGAATTGAGGGGGATAAGATGGAATTGGAGTTGCATGTTGCCGATATCGTCGATGATCACAAGATCAAGATGGAGAAAATGTGCTTGAAGATTAGAAAGATTAGAAAGTATGCCATTGATAGTGAGGCTTAGTATCATTATGCTGTTGGATCAATTGTTACCTTTGGATCGCATTTGTTGTTGCATTTAAATGCTTTAGCTAGAGAGTTATTTGTTTGTTGCATTTATGTTTTGTATGAACTATATATATGTATGAACTTTATGTATGAACTTGTATTAATTTGGTCTTTTTGGTGTTGTGTAATGAAGATGAGCCGAGAATGGATGTATGATGACCGATGCTCTCCCGAGTTCATTAATGGCCTGCATACTTTTCTGCTTGCCGCTGAGGCAAACAAGCGGGTGGATGGGTTTATGCCTTGTCCATGTGCTGGCTGTAAGAATGGTCACAATTACTCTACGTCAAGAACCATTCACGTCCACCTATTTGAGTCCGATTTCATGACCCACTATAATGTTTGAACCAAGCATGGAGAAAGAGGGGTTATGATGGAAGACAATGAAGAAGAGGACGACGACAGCTATCCTGGCCATGGGTTCCCTGAATACGACAACAATGGGGGAAGAAGCTGAGCCGGTAATGAGGGAAGAAGCCGAAGAAGAGGCATCAGATGAGCCCGCTGATGATCTAGGTCAGGGCCATTGCCGATGCAAAGAGAAACTGCGCAAGTGATTTGGAGAAGAAGAAGTTGCAGCGCATGTTAGAGGATCACAAGAAATTGTTGTACCCGAATTGCAAAGCTGACAAAAAAAAGTTGGGCACCACACTAGAATTGCTGCAATGGAAGGCAGAGAATGGTGTATCTGACAAGGGATTTGGAAAGTTGCTGGTAATGATAAAGAATATGCTTCCAAAGGAAAATGAATTGCCCGAGAGTAGGTATGAAGCAAAGAAGGTTGTCTGCCCTCTAGGGTTAGAGGTGCCGAAGATACATGCATGCCCTAATGACTGCATCCTCTACCACGGTGAGTACGAGGAATTGAACGCTTGCCCGGTATGCGGTGCATTGCGTTATAAGATCAGTCGCGATGACCCTGGTGATATCGAGGGTGAGCGCCCCAGGAAGAAGATTCCTGCCAAGGTGATGTGGTATGCTCCTATAATACCACGGTTGAAATGTTTGTTCCAAAACAAAGAGCATGCGAAGGCGATGCAATGGCACGGAGAAGACCGTAAGAAAGACGGAAAGTTGAGAGTACCCGCTGACGGGTCGCAGTGGAGAAAAATCAAGAGAAAGTACAGGGAGGATTTTGCAGGTGACCCAAGGAACATATGGTTTGGTCTAAGCGCAGATGGCATTAATCCTTTTGGGGAGCAAAGCAGCAACCATAGCACGTGGCATGTGACTCTATGTTTGTATAACCTTCCTCCTTGGTTGTGCATGAAGCGGAAGTTCATTCTGACGCCAGTGTTAATCCAAGGCCCTAAGCAACCCGGCAACGACATTGATGTGTACCTAAGGCCATTAGTTGAAGAACTATTACAGCTGTGGAATGGAAAAGGTGTACATGCGTGGGATGAGCACACACAGGAAGAATTTGACCTAAAGGCATTGTTATTCGTGACCAACAATGATTTGTTGGGGAACGTTGCATAAAATTAAAAAAATTCTACATTCACCAAGATCAATCTATGAGTTCATCTAGCAACGAGAGAGGGGAGTGCATCTACATACCCTTGTAGATCGCGAGCGGAAGCGTTCAAGAGAACGGGGTTGAGGGAGTCGTACTCGTCGTGATCCAAATCACCGGAGATCCTAGCGCCGAACGGACGGCACCTCTGCATTCAACACACGTACGATAAGCGTGATGTCTCCTCCTTATTGATCCAGCAGGGGGGAAGGAGAGGTTGATGAAGATCCAGCAGCACGACGGCGTGGTGGTGGATGCAGCAGGGTTCCGGCAGGGCTTCGCCAAGCGTTTGCGGGAGGAGGAGGTGAAGCAATGGGGGAGGGAGGCGCCAGGTGTCAGGGTGCGGCTGCCCACACACCCACCCCCCCTCTTTATATAGGGACCCCAGGGGGCGCCGGTCCTAGGAGATGGGATCTCTTAGGGGGGCGGCGGCCAAGGGGGGAGACTTGCCCCCCAAGGCGAGTGGAGGAGCCCCCTCCCCTAGGGTTCCCAACCCTAGCCGCAGAGGGGGCCTAGGGGGGCGCACCAGCCCACTAGGGGCTGGTTACCCTCCCACTTCAGCCCATGGGGCCTTCCGGGATGGGTGGCCCCACCCGGTGGACCCCCGGGACCCTTCCGGTGGTCCCGGTACAATACCGGTGTCCCCCGAAACTTTCCCTATGGCCGAAACTCGACTACCCATATATAATTCTTTACCTCCGGACCATTCTGGAACTCCTCGTGACGTCCGGGATCTCATCCGGGACTCAGAACAACTTTCGGTTTGCTACATACTCATATCTCTACAACCCTAGCGTCACTGAACCTTAAGTGTGTAGATCCTACGGGTTCGGGAGACACGTAGACATGACCGAGACGGCTCTCCGGTCAATAACCAACAGCGGGATCTGGATACCCATGTTGGCTCCCACATAATCCTCGATGATCTCATCGGATGAACCACGATGTCAAGGATGCAAGCAACCCCGTATACAATTCCCTTTGTCAATCGGTATTTTACTTGCCCGAGATTCGATCATCGGTATCCCAATACCTCGTTCAATCTCGTTACCGGCAAGTCACTTTACTCGTACCGTAATGCATGATCCCGTGACCAGACACTTGGTCACTTTGAGCTCATTATGATGATGCATTACTGAGTGGGCCCAGAGATACCTCTCCATCATACGGAGTGACAAATCCTAGTCTCGATCCGTGTCAACCCAACAGACACTTTCGGAGATGCCCGCAGTATACCTTTATAGTCACCCAGTTACGTTGTGACGTTTGATACACCCAAAGCACTCCTACGGTATCCGGGAGTTACACGATCTCATGGTCTAAGGAAAAGATACTTGACATTAGAAAAGCTCTAGCAAAACGAACTACACGATCTTGTGCTATGCTTAGGATTGGGTCTTGTCCATCACATCATTCTCCTAATGATGTGATCCCGTTATCAATGACATCTAATGTCCATAGTAAGGAAACCATGACTATTTGTTGATCAACGAGCTACTCAACTAGAGGCTCACTAGGGACATATTGTGGTCTATGTATTCACACGTGTATTACGATTTCTGGATAATACAATTATAGCATGAATAAAAGACAATTATCATGAACAAGGAAATATAATAATAATCATTTTATTATTGCCTCTAGGGCATATTTCCAACAGTCTCCCACTTGCACTAGAGTTAATAATCTAGTTACATTGTGATGAATCGAACACCCATAGAGTTTTGGTGTTGATCATGTTTTGCTTACGGAAGAGGTTTAGTCAACGGATCTGCGACATTCAGATCCGTATGTACTTTGCAAATATCTATGTCTCCATCTTGAACATTTTCATGGATGGAGTTGAAACGACGCTTGATGTGCCTGGTCTTCTTGTGAAACCTGGTCTCCTTGGCAAGGGCAATAGCTCCAGTGTTGTCACAGAAGAGAGTGATTGGCCCCGACGCATTGGGTATGACTCCTAGGTCGGTGATGAACTCCTTCAACCATATTGCTTCATGCGCTGCCTCCGAGGCTGCCACGTACTCCGCTTCACATGTAGATCCCGCCACGACGCTCTGCTTGCAACTGCACCAGCTTACTGCTCCACGATTCAACATATACATGTATCCGGTTTGTGACTTAGAGTCATCCAGATCTGTGTCGAAGCTAGCATCAACGTAATCCTTTACGACAAGCTCTTCATCACCTCCATAAACGAGAAACATGTCCTTTGTCCTTTTCAGGTATTTCAGGATATTCTTGACCGATGTCCAGTGTTCCTTGCCGGGATTACTTTGGTACCTTCCTACCAAACTTACGGCAAGGTTTACATCAGGTCTGGTACACAGCATGGCATACACAATAGATCCTATGGCTGAGGCATAGGGGATGACACTCATCTCTTCTTTATCTTCTGCCGCGGTCGGGCATTGAGCCGAGCTCAATGTCACACCTTGCAACACAGGCAAGAACCCTTTCTTGGACTGATCCATATTAAACTTCTTCAATATCTTATCAAGGTATGTGCTTTGTGAAATACCTATGAGGCGTCTCGATCTATCCCTATAGATCTTGATGCCTAATATATAAGCAGCTTCTCCAAGATCCTTCATTGAAAAACACTTATTCAAGTACGCCTTAATGTTGTCCAAAAGTTCTATATCATTTCCCATCAAAAGTATGTCATCTACATATAATATGAGAAATGCTACAGAGCTCCCACTCACTTTCTTGTAAACGCAGGCTTCTCCATAAGTCTGCATAAACCCAAACGCTTTGATCATTTCATCCAAGCGAATGTTCCAACTCCGAGATGCTTGCACCAGCCCATAAATGGATCGCTGGAGCTTGCATACCTTATTAGCATTCTTAGGATCGACAAAACCTTCCGGCTGCATCATATATAGTTCTTCCTTAAGATAGCTGTTAAGGAATGCCGTTTTGACGTCCATCTGCCATATCTCATAATCATAGTATGCGGCAATTGCTAACATGATTCGGACGGACTTCAGCTTCGCTACGGGAGAGAAACTCTCATCGTAGTCAACCCCTTGAACTTGCCAATAACCCTTAGCGACAAGTCGAGCTTTATAGATGGTAATATTACCATCTGCGTCCGTCTTCTTCTTAAAGATCCATTTGTTTTCTATCGCTCGCCGATCATCGGGCAAGTCTGTCAAAGTCCATACTTTGTTTTCATACATGGATTCTATCTTGGATTGCATGGCTTCAAGCCATTTGTTGGAATCTGGGCCCGCCATCGCTTCTTCATAGTTCGAAGGTTCACCGTTGTCTAACAACATGATTTCTAGGATAGGGTTGCCATACCACTCTGGTGTGGAACGTGTCCTTGTGGACCTACGAAGTTCAGCAGCAACTTGATCCGAAGTACCTTGATCATCATCATTAATTTCCTCTCTAGTCGGTGTAGCCACCATAGGAACATTTCTTGAGCTGCACTACTTTCCGGTTCAAGAGGTAGTACTTCATCGAGTTCTACTTTCCTCCCACTTACTCCTTTCGAGAGAAACTCTGTTTCCAGAAAGGATCCGTTCTTGGCAACAAAGATCTTGCCTTCGGATCTTAAGTAGAAGGTATACCCAATGGTTTCCTTAGGGTATCCTATGAAGATGCATTTTTCCGACTTGGGTTCGAGCTTTTCAGGTTGAAGTTTCTTGACATAAGCATCGCATCCCCAAACTTTTAGAAATGACCGCTTAGGTTTCTTCCCAAACCATAATTCATACGATGTCGTCTCAACGGATTTAGACGGAGCCCTATTTAAAGTGAATGTAGCTGTCTCTAGAGCGTATCCCCAAAATGATAGCGGTAAATCGGTAAGAGACATCATAGATTGCACCATATCCAATAGAGTGCGATTACGACGTTCGGACACACCGTTACGCTGAGGTGTTCCAGGCGGCGTGAGTTGTGAAACGATTCCACATTTCCTTAAGTGCGTACCAAATTCGTGACTTAAATATTCTCCTCCACGATCTGATCGTAAGAACTTTATCTTTCGGTCACGTTGATTCTCTACCTCACTCTGAAATTCCTTGAACTTTTCAAAGGTTTCAGACTTGTGTTTCATCAAGTAGACATACCCATATCTACTCAAGTCATCAGTGAGAGTGAGAACATAACGATATCTTCCGCGAGCCTCAACGCTCATTGGACCGCACACATTGGTATGTATGATTTCCAATAAGCTGGTTGCTCGCTTCATTGTTCCGGAGAACGGAGTCTTGGTCATTTTGCCCATGAGGCATGGTTTGCATGTGTCAAATGATTCATAATCGAGAGACTCTGAAAGTCCATCAGCATGGAGCTTCTTCATGCGCTTGACACCAATGTGACCAAGGCGGCAGTGCCACAAGTATGTGGGACTGTCGTTTTCAACTTTACATGTTTTGGTACTCACACTATGAATATGTGTAACATTACGTTCGAGATTCATTAAGAATAAACCATTGACCATCGGGGCATGACCATAAAACATATCTCTCATATAAATAGAACAACCATTATTCTCGGATTTAAAGGAGTAGCCATCTTGTATTAAACGAGATCCAGATACAATGTTCATGCTCAAACTTGGCACTAAATAACAATTATTGAGGTTTAAAACTAATCCCGTGGGTAAATGTAGAGGCAGCGTGCCAACGTCGATCACATCGACCTTGGAACCATTCCCGATGTGCATCGTCACCTCGTCCTTCGCCAGTCTCCGCTTATTCCGCAGCTCCTGCTGTGAGTTACAAATATGAGCAACAGCACCGGTATCAAATACCCAGGAGTTACTACGAGTACTGGTAAGGTACACATCAATTACATGTATATCACATATACCTTTAGTGTTGATGGCCTTCTTGTCCGCTAAGTATTTGGGGCAGTTCCGCTTCCAGTGACCCTTCCCTTTGGAATAAAAGCACTCAGTCTCAGGCTTGGGTCCATTCTTTGACTTCTTCCCGGCAACTGGCTTACCGGGTGTGGCAACATCCTTGTCGTCCTTCTTGAAGTTCTTCTTACCCTTTCCCTTCTTGAACTTAGTGGTTTTATTGACCATCAACACTTGATGTTCCTTCTTGATTTCTACCTCTGCTGACTTCAGCATTGAAAATACTTCAGGAATAGTTTTCACCATCCCCTGCATATTGTAGTTCATCACAAAGCTTTTGTAGCTCGGTGGGAGTGACTGAAGGATTCTATCAATGACCGCCTCGTCCGTGAGGTTAATGTCCAGCTGGGACAGGCGGTTGTGCAACCCAGACATTTTGAGTATGTGCTCACTGACAGAACTGTTTTCCTCCATCTTACAACTATAGAACTTGTCGGATACTTCATATCTCTCGACCCGGGCGTGAGCTTGGAAAACCATTTTTAGCTCCTCGAACATCTCAAATGCCCCATGTTGCTCAAAACGCTATTGGAGCCCTGGTTCTAAGCTGTAAAGCATGCCGCACTGAACGAGGGAGTAATCATCAGCACGTGACTGCCAAGCGTTCATAACGTCTTGGTTCTCTGGGATGGGTGCATCACCTAGCGGTCCTTCTAGGACATATGCTTTCTTGGCAGCTATGAGGATGATCCTCAGGTTCCGGACCCAGTCCGTATAGTTGCTGCCATCATCTTTCAGCTTGGTTTTCTCTAGGACCGTGTTGAAGTTCATGTTGACATGAGCGTTGGCCATTTGATCTACAAGACATTTTTTTGCAAAGATTTTAGACTAAGTTCATGATAATTAGTTCATCTAATCAAATTATTTAATGAACTCCCACTCAGATTTGACATCCCTCTGGTCATCTAAGTGTTACATGATCCGAGTCGACTAGGCCGTGTCCGATCATCACGTGAGACGGACTAGTCATCATCGGTGAACATCTCCATGTTGATTGTATCTTCCATACGACTCATGTTCGACCTTTCGATCTCTGTGTTACGAGGCCATGTCTGTACATTCTAGGCTCGTCAAGTTAACCTAAGTGTTTTTGCATGTGTAAAACTGTCTTACACCCGTTGTATGTGAACATAGGAATCTATCACACCCGATAATCATGTAGTGCTACGAAACGACGAACTTTAGCAACGGCGCACAGTTAGGGGGAACACTTTCTTGAAATTATCATGAGGGATCATCTTATTTACTACCGTCGTTCTAAGTAAACAAGATGCATAAACATAATAAACATCACATGCAATTAAATAGTAGTGACATGATATGGCCAATATCATATAGCTCCTTTGATCTCCATCTTTGGGTCTCCATGATCATCTTTGTCACCGGCATGACACCATGATCTCCATCATCGTGTCTCCATGAAGTTGCTCGCCAACTATTACTTCTACTACTATGGCTAACGGTTTAGCAATAAAGTAAAGTAATTACATGGCGTTAAATCATTGACACGCAGGTCATACAATAATTAAGACAATTCCTATGGCTCCTGCCGGTTGTCATACTCATCGACATGCAAGTCGTGATTCCTATTACAAGAACATGTCTCATACTCACAATATATCATTCATCATTCATCACAACTTTTGGCCATATCACATCACAAAGCAATTGCTGCAAAAACAAGTTAGACGTCCTCTAATTGTTGTTGCATCTTTTACGTGGCTGCAATAGGGTTCTAGCAAGAATGTTTCCTTACCTACGAATAACCACAACGTGATTTTTCAACTTCTATTTACCCTTCATAAGGACCCTTTTCATCGAATCCGCTCCAACTAAAGTGGGAGAGACAGACACCCGCTAGCCACCTTATGCAACTAGTGCATGTCAGTCGGTGGAACCTGTCTCACATAAGCGTACGTGTAAGGTCGGTCTGGGCCGCTTCATCCCACAATACAGCCGAAGCAAATAAGACTAGTAGTGGCAAGAAAGTTGACAACATCTACGCCCACAACAGATTTGTGTTCTACTCATGCAATAGAGAACTACGCATAGACCTAGCTCATGATGCCACTGTTGGGGAACGTTGCATAAAATATAAAAAATTCTACGTTCACCAAGATCAATCTATGAGTTCATCTAGCAACGAGAGAGGGGAGTGCATCTACATACCCTTGTAGATCGCGAGCGGAAGCGTTCAAGAGAACGGGGTTGAGGGAGTCGTACTCGTCGTGATCCAAATCACCGGAGATCCTAGCACCAAATGGACGGCACCTCCGCGTTCAACACACGTACGGTCAGTGTGACGTCTCCTCCTTCTTGATCCAGCAAGGGGGAAGGAGAGGTTGATGAAGATCCAGCAGCACGACGGCGTGGTGGTGGATGCAGTAGGGTTCCGGCAGGGCTTCGCCAAGCGTTTGCAGGAGGGGGAGGTGTAGCAAGGGGGGAGGGAGGCGCCAGGTGTCAGGGTGCGGCTGCCCTCCCACCCCCTCTTTATATAGGGACCCCAGGGGGGCGCCGGCCCTAGGAGATGGGATCTCCTTGGGGGGCGGCCAAGGGGGGAGACTTGCCCCCCAAGGCAAGTGGAGGAGCCCCCTCCCCTAGGGTTCCCAACCCTAGCCGCAGAGGGGGCCTAGGGGGGCGCACCAGCCCACCAGGGGCTGGTTACCCTCCCACTTCAGCCCATGGGGCCTTCCGGGATGGGTGGCCCCACCCGGTGGACCCCCGGGACCCTTCCGGTGGTCCCGGTACAATACCGGTGACCCCCGAAACTTTCCCTATGGCCGAAACTCGACTACCCATATATAATTCTTTACCTCCGGACCATTCTGGAACTCCTCGTGACGTCCGGGATCTCATCCGGGACTCAGAACAACTTTCGGTTTGCTACATACTCATATCTCTACAACCCTAGCGTCACTGAACCTTAAGTGTGTAGATCCTACGGGTTCGGGAGACACGTAGACATGACCGAGACGGCTCTCCGGTCAATAACCAACAGCGGGATCTGGATACCCATGTTGGCTCCCACATAATCCTCGATGATCTCATCGGATGAACCACGATGTCAAGGATGCAAGCAACCCCGTATACAATTCCCTTTGTCAATCGGTATTTTACTTGCCCGAGATTCGATCATCGGTATCCCAATACCTCGTTCAATCTCGTTACCGGCAAGTCACTTTACTCGTACCGTAATGCATGATCCCGTGACCAGACACTTGGTCACTTTGAGCTCATTATGATGATGCATTACTGAGTGGGCCCAGAGATACCTCTCCGTCATATGGAGTGACAAATGCCAGTCTCGATCTGTGTCAACCCAACAGACACTTTCGAAGATGCCCGCAGTATACCTTTATAGTCACCCAGTTACGTTATGACATTTGATACACCCAAAGCACTCCTACGGTATCCGGGAGTTACACGATCTCATGGTCTAAGGAAAAGATACTTGACATTGGAAAAGCTCTAGCAAAACGAACTACACGATCTTGTGCTATGCTTAGGATTGGGTCTTGTCCATCACATCATTCTCTTAATGATGTGATCCCGTTATCAATGACATCTAATGTCCATAGTCAGGAAACCATGACTATCTGTTGATCAACGAGCTAGTCAACTAGAGGCTCACTAGGGACATATTGTGGTCTATGTATTCCCACGTGTATTACGATTTCCGGATGATACAATTATAGCATGAATAAAAGACAATTATCATGAACAAGGACATATAATAATGATCCTTTTATTATTGCCTCTAGGGCATATTTCCAACATGATTGTCCTGCTCTCAGTAACCTTTCAGGACAGACAAACAAGGGATACCATGGATGCACGCACTGTTTGGATGATACCGACAGTATATATTTGGATAGTTGTAGGAAGAATGTGTACTTGGGACATCGTCGATTTCTTCTGAGCAGGCATCCCGTAAGAAAGAAAGGCAAGCATTTCAAAGGTGAGGCAGATCATCGGACGAAGCCTCGCCACTGTCACGACCGGTTTTTCAATAAAATAATTATTGAGAAAATCGATCTTTAGATCCCAGTATAGGAAAAGTTATCCTCACTGGTAGACAAATACTTGATAAACAGAGGACCAGTAGCATCAAATATATTACAGGGTTGAGCTGAGGCTGCTCAACAAATTATTACAAACTAGCCAATATCTTACATAAGGGAGGTTATGACACAGGGGTGTGGTGACATGCTACTAGCTCGACATAAAAGTGGTGGTGGATAATTTGACTCCTAACTGGCGGTCCATCGAGCATCGAGGTGAGGCTCGATGTATTTATTTCTGGGGTGGCGGAAGCGGATATAATACAGTGACCAAATGCAGGATCGCACGGGACTGACTGGGACTCCTCTAGGCGTCGGACTCGCTATCGAACTCTTCATCCATGAGATCGCCTTCATCAACATCTGGCCAAATCAACAAGCCAGGTGAGTACTTTGAAAGTACTCGCAAGACAGTTCAGACAAAAAATATAATAAATGTATGCATGAATGCGTCATGAACAAAAATAATGATGCTCATTCCAAAAATAATATTTTTGCACGACTTGAAAGTAAAACAAATAACTAAAAGCCGATCGGGTGTCTGGAGCGACGCCTCAAAAGGTAAACAATTAAAGCTCATGCCGCAGTCGGGCGTCTAAGCGACACCACATAAAGGGCTTATGAAAGAAATGCCACAGTCGGATGTCTGAGCGACATCGCAGAAAGGGCTTATAAGAGAAATGCCACAGTCGGACGTCTGAGCGACATCGCAGAAAAGGGCTTATAAGAGAAATGCCACATTCGGACGTCTGAGCGACATCGCAGAAAGGGCTTATAAAAGAAATGCCAAAGTCAGATGTCTGAGCAACGTCATAGAAAGGGCCTGTAATAGAAATGCCACAGTCGGACATCTGAGCGACGTCACG
>NC_041391.1:81544618-81557638 GCF_002162155.2 Triticum dicoccoides
CAAATGTAAATAACAAGTCTGCCACAGTCGGACATCTGAGCGACATCACAGAAAGGGCTATATCAAATGTAAATAACAAGTCTGCCACAGTCGGACGTCTGAGCGACATCACAGAAAGGGCTTATATCAAATGTAAATAACAAGTCTGCCACAGTCGGACGTCTGAGCGACATCACGGAAAGGGCTTATATCAAATGTAAATAACAAGTCTGCCACAGTCGGACGTCTGAGCGACATCACAGAAAGGGCTTATATCAAAAGTAAATAACGGGTTAGTCCATCCATAGGAATAAACTTTTAACCAGGTTTTAAACTCATGTAGTCCACCGGGTCCTTGTCACTGAGGCTGATATCTGACAAGATAAGATGAACACAGTACTTGGACATGTACAAGATGATTTAAAGGATTTGTGACTCTGCAGAGTTTGTACTAACTGACCACAGCCAACGGATTTCCGTAGTCACGAAGGACTAGTTCCGTTTATGTTATTTCGGTAGAAACTCAATTAACCAGCACACACCCATTCCACCTCACGATGCCAGGAATCACCCTAGACAACGTCCAAGAAAAACTTTGAGATGGGGAGGTCACAACCTCGAATAGCATGGGATCAAATTTCTATACGCACGCTCTAAGGGGTGCCCCCCTCTCGGTCCCAACCGGAAACACCCATGCCCCCTGACCGGATGACGGGCTTTAATCCAGGGCCATGGAACCCTCATCCTGGCCTCTCTGCTTGGTGTGTACCAGGAAAACAGTTTGCAACTTACTAAGCCATATTCCCTGCGGAAAACATGTGGCAGTACAGGAAGGAAATGAATGGGAATGTGATTTGATTCACGATGACACTGAAGTCAAATATACTGGCATAAGACTGGCATGCCACAACACTGCCATCTTACCCATCCTCATGCCATCACATGGCCATGCAAATACGTATCCAACAACATATGGCTTTCCAAAACTTACTTTCCACTTATGTGCATGAAATATAACATTCAAAGAAATGTTCATGAACATGCCAAGAAACTCCTAAATGCAAACATGCAACAAACACTCATCATATCAAGAGTTCAAACATGCTTGCCTGGTTCGGAGTAGTCGGAGTCTAACTGGGTGAAGTTCGCGGCTCCGTCACCTCCTCTGGTATCTACGGTATAAGAAAATACGCACATAATGTAAATACCGCAAGGTGCACAAAAACTATTCCAAATAAATTCTCAAATAAACCTGATCAAAAACTAGACAAAATTTTAAAGAGAACAGAAAAAGAATCAAACCAAAATCCTTTTCTGTTTAAAAGTTATAAGGGTTTTGATTCAGGGACCTTTCTGTAATGAAACAGAAAACTCCCAGGGGGTTCTGCAGAAAAGTCTAGAAAACGATTCGTTTAAAAGAAAAGAATGAGAGGCTGATAGGCGGGTCCCACCCGTCATGTTTGAATATTCAAACGAGGGAGACAGGGCTCGATGGTGCCCGAGAACTGCGATGGTCGCCGACGGCGATCCACGGCGAGGCAAGGGGATCGGGTGGTACCTCCATGTTCAGTACGTCCTTCCGCGTCGGTGGGTGGTGGTGGTGGTCGCCGGTGAGCATTGTGTCGATGGAGGCCCTTGCTCCGGCGGACGGTGGTTCGGGTAGTCGTGGACCTCACCGGAGAGAGCTACGGGGGTCAAATTGGAGTGGGGGTTAGTCTCCTAGAGGTGCCATGAGACTACGGGCAAGTCAGTGGAGGAGTTCTCACCGGAGAGAATGCTGCCGGAGCCCGAGGCGGACGGAGGTGGCCGTAGTGGAGGAAGAAGGGCCCCTCAAGGCTCTTCCAGTGGCTGGGCGGGGTCTGGTGAGGTGGTGGAGTTGTGCGGGGGCGAGAGCGAGCTCGGAGGCGCTATTTATAGCCGGCCCGAGGCGGTTGTCATGAACGGGATAAGTTCGGCGAGCGATTACGGCGGCGCTGTGGCTGGACAGCTAGTTTAAGGGCTTGAGCATCCTCTAGACGGATCACTGGTTCCATCCCAGTGCCTAACCCAACATGGCAAGGGTGGTTACGGCGTGTCCCCGACGGAACGGCCGTACGGCACGGCGGCGGCAGAGAGCGCGCCCTGTGCGTGCCAGGCCACGACGACGGTGCTGCATGCGTGCACTAGCAAGGGAGATGGCCACGCGGAGCTCTCAGATGATTTGGGCGGTGCCGAACGGTGTTATGCCGCAGGGTGGTCCCTATCGGCCGCCACGGGAGGTTCTGCCGCCGCGGAAGACACCGGCGCAGGCGGGCCAGGGTGCCACCAACGCCAGGAACGAGCCAAGCGCGCGTGTGGTGCTCCGGACAGGGGGGAGGAGCCACGCGCAACGCGCCAGGCGCACAGTCGGCTTGTGACTGAACTCTGACGATGAAACGACACTGCACTTACTGAATTTTCTGATGATGTACAGTAACAGTGCAGGCCAGGTGTTCGACAGAATGATTTTGGCATGTGGGGATTTTTCCTTGAGCTGGTTTTTGGTGGAGTGGTCTCTCATTGCAACTGGGGGTTTGCCTGAATTTTGGTGGAATTTTTGGAGAAGTGGAGATATGAATTTCACCAAATTTTACAAATCTGGTCCAAACTTGCAGAGGGTGAAATTTGAAAATTTTGAAAAGAAGAAGAGTGGATCTTGATGGTTCTAGGTTGTGGGTGCTAAGGACTATCCAGAGGAGTTGATTTGAGACCAAAGTTCAAAGGCATTAAGGTACTTGCTTTGCAAATTACCTAGGCTCAAAATAAAGGACAGAATTGTTTTGGGAAAAGAAATAAATGAGATAAAATCCAAAAATGGATTTAACTAGTTGGGACAACATGTTTGGGTTGTCCCAAAGTAGAAGGAGGGGTTTTGGGAGAATTTTACCATAAGAGGCATGGTAAAAACAGGAAGGGATCAAAACCAAAGAAAAGCCCAAAACCAAAAAGGTTTTCTTTTTAGAAGAAACTAAATCCAAGAAAAGATTTTTAGAGGGCAAACTTAGAAGAGAGGTTTTTAAGAAGGATTTAAATGGCCTTCTTTAAACCAAGCAAGGCTCTTTCTGAAAACGAAAACCACAAAAATTTTGGAGTGTCACAGCACCTACCCCCTTAGGAAAAATCTCGTCCCCGAGATTTTAGCTGATCCTTAAACAGGTGTGGGTGCTCCGTTCGAAGAAAATCCTCTCTCTCCCAAGTTGCTTCATTCTCGGTGTGATTGCTCCAGTGAACTCTGAAAAACTTGATGGTTTTCTGTCGGGTCCTCCTTTCAGACTCTTCTAATATTTTTATTGGGTGCTCCCGGTAGGTGAGGTCTGGTTGCACGTCAATATTTTCATGTGATACTTGCTTCTCTGGGTTGCCCACGTACTTTCTCAACTGCGAGATGTGGAACACGTTGTGGATATCGGATAAATCCCCGGGTAGGTCTAGCTGGTAGGCTACCGTGCCTCTTCGGGCCACTATACGGAATGGTCCGATGAATCTTGGTACTAGCTTTCCCTTAATCCTGAATCGCTGCAGACCCCTCATAGGAGAAACTCTTAGGTATACAAATTCTCCGGGTTCAAAACTGATTTCCCGATGCTTTCGATCGTAATAACTCTTTTGCCGACTTTGAGCTGTCTTGAGTCGATCTCTAATCGTCTTAACTTTCTCCTCAGCCTCTTTGAGCATATCTGGGCCGAAGATGTGGCTGTCCCCGGTTTCTGACCAGTTTAGCGGGGTATGACATCTTCTCCCATATAGAGCTTCAAAGGGTGCCATTTGCAAACTGGCTTGATAACTGTTGTTGTATGCGAACTCTGCATATGGCAAACTTTCTTCCCAACTGGTTCCGTAGGTGAGGACACAGGCTCTCAGCATGTCTTCTAGAATTTGGTTTACGCGTTCAGTTTGCCATCAGTCTGGGGGTGGTATGCGGTACTGAATGCTAGTTGGGTTCCCAGTGCCTGTTGTAGGTGATCCCAAAATCTAGAGACGAATTGTGTGCCTTTGTCAGATATGATAGTCTTTGGGACTCCATGCAGGCAGACGATACGGGCAAGATAAAGTCTGGCCAGTCTCTGAGTGGTGTGAGTTGTCTTCACCGGAATAAAGTGTGCTACCTTAGTTAATCTGTCGGTGATGACCCATATAGCATTATTTCCGTGTCGCGACCGTGGTAGTCCAACAATCCATTCCAATCTCGTCCCACTTCCACTCGGGTATCTTGTTTGGTTGTAACAGCCCGGCTGGTTTCTGGTGCTCGGCCTTGATGCGTTGACAAGAGTCACAGCATGCAGTGAACGTGGCTATGTCTCTCTTCATACCGTGCCACCAAAAATTTTCCTGAAGGTCTTTGTACATTTTTGTTCCTCCAGGATGGATTGAATACGGAGCGGTGTGGCTTTCAGCCAGAATCTGTTGTTTGAGGTCCTTGATATTTGGTACGCAAAGTCTCTCTCTGTACCACAATATTCCTTGCTCATCTACGTTGAATTCTGAGGCCTTGCCCAAACTCACTTTCCTTTTTATGCCATCAATGCTGGGGTGTCCATGCTGAGCCTCCTTAATCTTTTCCATCAGGGTAGGCTGTATTTCCAAATTCGCCACACTGCCTTCTGTGACCATTATTAAATTGAGTTTGGCAAATTCCTGTTGAAATTCTGGCCTCAAATTTGGCATACTGTCGTTGTCCGCGCTGGGATTCCGACTAAGGGCATCTGCCACAACATTTGCTTTTCCGGGATGATAGTGGATTCCAACATCATAATCCTTCACCAACTCCAACCAGCGTCGTTGCCGTAAATTAAGTTCCGGCTGTGTGAAAATGTACTTAAGACTCTTATGGTCTGTGTATATTTCACAACGATTTCCAAGTAGGAAGTGTCTCCATTCCTTGAGTGCATGGATGACCGCTGCCAATTCTAAGTCATGAGTGGGATAATTCTCCTCATGCTTGCGAAGTTGTCTGGAGACATACGCAACTACCTTGCCTTCTTGCATCAATACACATCCGAGACCTTTCCGGGATGCGTCACAATATACCTCAAAATTCTTGTGTATGTCTGGCACAATTAATACTGGTGTCGTTGTTAATTTCCTTTTTAGATCTTGGAAGCTTTTCTCACATGCTTCCGTCCATTCAAACTTCTTGCCTTTCTTGAGCAACTGCGTCATTGGCTTTGGTATGGTGGAGAATCCTTCAATAAATCTCGGGTAATAGCCTGCCATTCCCAAGAAACTCCGTACATCCGTTACGCTAGCTGGTGGTTTCCAGCCAAGTACGGCCTTGACCTTTTCCGGGTCTACTGCAATACCTTCTTGGGTGAGTACGTGGCCCAGAAAACCCACCTGTCTTAGCCAAAATTCACATTTGCTGAATTTGGCGTATAGTTGATGTTTCCTGAGTTCTTCTAGTACAATCCTGAGATGCTCGGCGTGCTCTTCTGGTGTTTTGGAGTATATCAAAATATCATCGATGAATACCACAACAAACTTGTCCATATACTTCATAAATACTTTGTTCATGTGGTGAACAAAATATGCGGGGACGTTGGTTAGCCCAAATGGCATTACTGTGAACTCATACAGTCCATATCTGGAAGTGAAGGCTGTCTTGGGAATATCTTCTGTTCGCACTTTTAATTGGTGGTATCCTGATCTCAAGTCAATTTTTGAGAAGACTTTGGCCTGTGCGAGCTGATCAAATAAATGATTTATTCGGGGCATTGGGTATTTGTTCTTGATTGTGACCATGTTAAGAGCTCGATAGTCAATACACAATCTCAGTGTTCCATCCTTTTTCTTGGCAAATAAAATTGGAGAACCCCAAGGTGAGGAACTGGCTCGTATGTATCCTTTCTCCAATAATTCTTTTATTTGCTTCTTCAATTCTACCAATTCGGATGGTGCCATTCTGTATGGTTTCTTGTAAATGGGAGCGGTTCCGGGTGCTAGCTCAATGCTGAATTCTATCTCTCGGTCCCGTGGCATGCCTGGTAGTTCTTCTGGAAATACGTCTGGAAATTTACATACTACTGGAACCTTGTTCGTCTCAGAAATGTCCACCTTGTTTAATCTCGGTTGCCAAGGTATTTGTCTCTCTTTGGCTGAAACTTTAATTGTCTTCCCGTGATGGTGCGTGAGAATCACGGTCCGGTTGAAGCAGTCAATAAAACCTTTGTTGGTGGTTAACCAATCCATCCCTAGGATGACATCCAATCCTTTGCTTTCCAATACAATAAGGTTGGCGTAAAACTTCAATCCTTCAAATTCAATAACCACACCTTGACAGTAACTCTGGGTCACTTGCTTAATTCCAGGGGACTTGATGGTCATGGATTTTTCCAAGGGAAGCATCGAAAAATTATTTTGCAAAGCAAAACTTTTTGAAATGAATGAGTGAGAAGCTCCAGAATCAAACAAAACCATGGCAGGTATTGTGTTGACAGGGTACGTACCGAGTACGATATCTGGGGCGTTCTGTGCTTCCTCTTTGGTCACGTGGTTCAGGTGACCCTTCCGGTGGTTGTTATTGGGGTTGAAATTGTTTCGCTTTGGCGCTGAATTATTGCCACCATTGTTAGGCTTTGGGGTTGAGTTCCTTGGCTTGGGGCACTGCTTGGCATAGTGCCCTTCTTCTCCACAAGCGTAACAAGTAACGTCTGGGCGATATGTGAACTCCTTATCTCTTGCATGGAAATTCTTGATTGGGCGCGAATTATTCGTCGGGGTTTTGTGTATTCCACCCTTCTGAATTTCTGTCTTGCTTCTGTGGTTGCGAGCAAAAGTAGACTGGTCCCTTTTGCGTTTGCGGAAATCTTCCAAACTGCGTCGCTCATTTTCCAGAGTAATGGCCTTATCCACCAGTGTTTTAAAATTTGGGAAGGTATGCACAGCCAAATGGCATTTAAGTGCGGGTGCCAGGCCTTCCAAGAATTTTTCCATCTTCTTGCTCTCGGTCATGCGCTCTTCATTGGCGTAGCGAGACAGCAGAGTGAATTGGCTGTTGTATTCTGACACTGTCATGGTCCTTTGCTTGAGGTCATCAAATTCTCTCTTCTTGATTTTCATAACACTCTTAGGAATGTGTGCCCCACGAAAACCTTCCTTGAAATCCTCCCAGGTTATTTCGTTTTCATTGGGGTGCATGTGCAGGAAGTTTTCCCACCACGATGCAGCTGCTCCGGTGAGATAATGTGGTGCATAATATACTTTTTCATGGTCTGAACACTGTGCAATAATTAATTTTCTCTCCATGTCTCGAAGCCAGTCGTCGGCCTCAAGAGGCTTGTCAGTATGAGAAAATGTTGGAGGACGCGTTTTCTGCAACTCAGATAACTTGGATTGCTGCTGATACTGACCACGATGATTTCCCATATTGATGAATTGGTTCATCATTTCCTGGTGTTGTTGCTGACTCTGTTCATACAGACGACACACTTGGGTAAATGTTGGTTCACTGTCCTGTTGACTTGTCTGTCCCTGAGTGAAATTGTGGTTTGGTGGTGTGCCATAATTTTCTTCGGGCTGATTAGGCATGGAGAGCGTCCACGGACGAGACATCTTTCACTCTGGGGATATATTTTGTGAAACTCGTAAGACAAGAAAGCGAGAGTCGCAAAAGTCAACAAAAATCACACAAAAAGAAAATTTTAAAACTCCAGGATATTTTTGAAAATACACGATTGCGCGCGGAGAAGGACTACTACATATCTTACACGCAAGCATAATTATACATTACATCACTCAGGATATGCGTACATAATCCCGACATGTTATTTAGACTAGTGCACTTCTCCAGATCCTACATGATGCGCAAACAGACTACTTCTCACAACCTATGTACATATAAACATATCACACAAGTCGGTACATCGCATGGCGTCTACGCGTACTCAGTCGGAGATGGTGAGGATCTCCCTTGGCCTGCCGAGGGTGAGACGCAGTGACGCTGGGGACTCAACCTCCTCCTCGCTAATAGGTTCCAAACGAGAAGCGTTGTGCTGAGCTGATGGAGCAGGTGCCATAGGCGGAGTAACACGACTATGAGTGGGCGAAATAGGTGGAGTAGCACGTATGGGAGTGGGTGCAATGAGTGGTGCAGAGCGAACGGGAGTGGGTGCAATAGCTTGGTTGAATTCCTCAGTGGTAGGCAGACGACGAGCAGTGGCGAGAATGGTAGGTGAATGAGAAGCTGAGGACGAGATAAAAGTCAGCGGTGGAGCGGTGTGCAGGAGCTCCCTCCTGTTGGCGGCACAGCCATGGACAAAGTCCATGCAGGCAGCTACGAGGTCGTCCACCATGTTGTCGAAGGCTGCCTCCAGGGCTCGCAGGTACTCGACAAGCATCTCAAAGGCCTCGTCTCGATCTCCTCTGGGGTAAGAGAATGAGTAGTGACAGGTGTATGGCACGTGGCATGGAAGGTAGCGGTAGTGACGGGTCTTCATAGCAGCAAGGACATCCCGAAGACGAGCTATCGCCTCATGGGCAGCCATCTACATGGCATGCCTCTCTGTAGGCATGGCTCTCCCCAAGAATCAGAAGCGGCGTATCTCAGCACGCCCTCCCCTGAATTGCACCGCGGCCTGGTGCATGGTCAGACTGTCATTGATCTTGTGTGGATAAAGTGTGAAGACTGGGCGCACGGATGGCCCCATCACGACCTGAACGATGAAGGAGAGGAGCTTGACGAACCCCTCAGGCACGTTGGCGAACATTTGTGACTCACAGTCGTTGCCAGCCATCTACAAAAGTAGGAAAAAATTCTGAGCGATCAGATCATAAAATTTTATGCTGACTGTCAGAAAAATGACTACATTTGTAAAAACATGAATAAACTCTATCATGCTAATAACCAATTAGCGATCGCACCTAGTGGCTTCCTACAATCAGCCTGGCTCTGGTACCAAGTCTGTCACGACCGGTTTTTCAATAAAATAGTTATTGAGAAAATCGATCTTTAGATCCCAGTATAGGAAAAGTTATCCTCACTGGTAGACAAATACTTGATAAACAGAGGACCAGTAGCATTAAATATATTACAGGGTTGAGCTGAGGCTGCATAAGGGCGGTTATGACACAGGGGTGTGGTGACATGCTACTAGCTCGAGATAAAAGTGGTGGTGGATAACCTGACTCCTAACTGGCGGTTCATCGAGCGTCGAGGTGAGGCTCGATGTATTTATTTCTGGGGTGGCGGAAGCGGATATAATACAGTGACCAAATGCAGGATCGCACGGGACTGACTGGGACTCCTCTAGGCGTCGGACTCGCTATCGAACTCTTCATCCATGAGATCGCCTTCATCAACATCTGGTCAAATCAACAAGCCAGGTGAGTAATTTGAAAGTACTCGCAAGACAGTTCGGACAAAAGATATAATAAATGTATGCATGAATGCATCATGAACAAAAATAATGATGCTCATTCCAAAAATAATATTTTTGCACGACTTGAAAGTAAAACAAATAACTGAAAACCGATCGGGTGTCTGGAACGACGCCTCAAAAGGTAAACAATTAAAGCTCATGCCGCAGTCGGGCGTCTAAGCGACACCACATAAAGGGCTTATGAAAGAAATGCCACAGTCAGATGTCTGAGCGACATCGCAGAAACGGCTTATAAGAGAAATGCCACAGTCGGACGTTTGAGCGACATCGCAGAAAAGGGCTTATAAGAGAAATGCCACATTCGGACGTCTGAGCGACATCGCAGAAAGGGCTTATAAAAGAAATGCCACAGTCGGACGTCTGAGCGACGTCACGGAAAGGGCCTGTAAAAGAAATGCCACAGTCGGACATCTGAGCGACGTCACGGAAAGGGCTTGTATCAAATGTAAATAACAAGTCTGCCATAGTCGAACGTCTCAGCGACATCACAGAAAGGGCTTATATCAAATGTAAATAACAAGTATGCCACAGTCGGACGTCTGAGCGACATCACAGAAAGGGCTTATATCAAATGTAAATAACACGTCTGCCACAGTCGGACGTCTGAGCGACATCACCGAAAGGGCTTATATCAAATGTAAATAAAAAGTCTGCCACAGTCAGACGTCTGAGCGACATCACAGAAAGGGCTTATATCAAAAGTAAATAACGGGTTAGTCCATCCACAGGAATAAACTTTTAACCGGGTTTTAAACTCATGTAGTCCACCGGGTCCTTGTCACTGAGGCTGATATCTGACAAGATAAGATGAACATAGTACTTGGACATGTACAAGATGATTTAAAGGATTTGTGACTCTGCATAGTTTGTACTAACTGACCACAGCCAACGGATTTCCGTAGTCACGAAGGACTAGTTCCGTTTATGGTATTTCGGTAGAAACTCAATTAACCAGCACACGCACATTCCACCTCATGATGCCAGGAATCACCCTAGACAACGTCCAAGAAAAACTTTGAGACGGGGAGGTCACAACCTCGAATAGCATGGGATCAAATTTCTATACGCGCGCTCTAAGGGGTGCCCCCCTTTCGGTCCCAACCGGAAACTCCCATGCCCCCTGACCGGATGACGGGCTTTAATCCAGGGCCATGGAACCCTCATCCCGGCCTCTCTGCTTGGTGTGTACCAGGAAAACGGTTTGCAACTTACTAAGCCATATTCCCTACGGAAAACATGTGGCAGTACAGGAAGGAAATGAATGGGAATGTGATTTGATTCACGATGACACTGAAGTCAAATATACTGGCATAAGACTGGCATGCCACAACACTGCCATCTTACCCATCCTCATGCCATCACATGGCCATGCAAATATGTATCCAACAACATATGGCTTTCCGAAACTTACTTTCCACTTATGTGCATGAAATATAACATTCAAAGAAATGTTCATAAACATGCCATGAAACTCCTAAATGCAAACATGCAACAAACACTCATCATATCAAGAGTTCAAACATGCTTTCCTGGTTTGGAGTGGTCGGAGTCTAACTGGGTGAAGTTCGCGGCTCCGTCACCTCCTCTGGTATCTACGGTATAAGAAAATACGCACGTAACGTAAATACCGCGAGGTGCACAAAAAGTATTCCAAATAAATTCTCAAATAAATCTGATAACAAACTAGACAAAATTTCAAAGAGAACAGAAAAAGAATCAAACCAAAATCCTTTTCTGTTTAAAAGTTATAAGGGTTTTGATTCAGGGACCTTTCTGTAATGAAACAGAAAACTCCCAGGGGGTTCTGCAGAAAAGTCTAGAAAACGATTCGTTTAAAAGAAAAGAATGAGAGGCTGACAGGCGGGTCCCACCCGTCAGGTTTGAATATTCAAACGAGGGAGACGGGGCTCGACGGCGCCCGAGAACTGCGATGGTCGCCGACGGCGATCCACGGCGAGGCAAGGGGATCGGGTGGTACCTCCGTGTTCAGTACGTCCTTCCGCGTCGGTGGGTGGTGGTGGTGGTCGCCGGCGAGCACTGTGTCGACGGCGGCCCTTGCTCCGGCGGACGGTGGTTCAGGTAGTCGTGGACCTCACCGGAGAGAGCTGCGGGGGTCAAATTGGAGTGGGGGTTAGTCTCCTAGAGGTGCCATGAGACTACGGGCAAGTCTAGGGTAGTGGAGGAGTTCTCACCGGAGAGAACGCTGCTGAAGCCCGAGGCGGACGGAGGTGGCTGGAGTGGAGGAAGAAGGGCCCCTCAAGGCTCTTCCAGTGGCTGGGCGGGGTCTGGTGAGGTGATGGAGTTGTGCGGGGGCGAGAGCGAGCTCGGAGGCGCTATTTATAGTCGGCCCGAGGCGGTTGCCGTGAACGGGATAAGTCCGGCGAGCGATTACGGCGGCGCTGTGGCTGGACAGCTGGTTTAAGGGCTTGAGCATCCTCTAGACGGATCACTGGTTCCATCCCAGTGCCTAACCCAACATGGCAAGGGTGGTTACGGCCTGTCCCCGACGAAACGGCCGTACGGCACGTCGGCGGCAGAGAGCGCGCCCTTTGCGTGCCAGGCCACGGCGACGGTGCTGCATGCGTGCGCTGGCAAGGGAGATGGCCACGCGGAGCTCTCAGATGATTTGGGCGGTGCCGAACGGCGTTATGCCGCAGGGTGCTCCCTGTCGGCCGCCACGGGAGGTTCTGCCGCCGCGGAAGACGCAGGCGCAGGCGGGCCAGGGTGCCACCGACGCCAGGAACGAGCCAAGCGCGCGTGTGGTGCTCCGGATAGGGAGGAGGAGCCACGCGCAACGCGCCAGGCGCACAGTCGGCTTGTGACTGAACTCTGACGAAGAAACGACACTGCACTTACTGAATTTTCTGAAGATGTACAGTAACAGTGCAGGCCAGGTGTTCGACAGAATGATTTTGGCATGTGGGGATTTTTCCTTAAGCTGGTTTTTGGTGGAGTGGTCTCTCATTGCAACTGGGGGTTGCCTGAATTTTGGTGGAATTTTCGGAGAAGTGGAGATATGAGTTTCACCAAATTTTACAAATCTGGTCCAAACTTGCAGAGGGTGAAATTTGAAAATTTTGAAAAGAAGAAGAGTGGATCTTGATGGTTCTAGATTGTGGGTGCTAAGGACTATCCAGAGGAGTTGATTTGAGACCAAAGTTCAAAGGCATTAAGGTACTTGCTTTGCAAATTACCTAGGCTCAAAATAAAGGACAGAATTGTTTTGGGAAAAGAAATAAATGAGATAAAATCCAAAAATGGATTTAACTAGTTGGGACAGCATGTTTGGGTTGTCCCAAAGTGGAAGGAGGGGTTTTGGGAGAATTTTACCATAAGATGCATGGTAAAACAGGAAGGGATCAAAACCAAAGAAAAGCCCAAAACCAAAAAGGTTTTCTTTTTAGAAGAAACTAAATCCAAGAAAAGATTTTTAGAGGGCAAACTCAGAAGAGAGGTTTTTAAGAAGGATTTAAATGACCTTCTTTAAACCAAGCAAGGCTCTTTCTGAAAACAAAAACCACAAAATTTTTGGAGTGTCACAGCCACCGTACGGGGGCTGATGTACATGATATGGTCAAGGATTTGAAGGTCATCTTTGGAAAGGGTCCTGGTGGACAACCTGTTCCGAAGGACGCTGACGGACGCGCAA
>NC_041391.1:81557827-81593965 GCF_002162155.2 Triticum dicoccoides
TCTCCACTCTTTAGTGCCGGTTGTAGAACCGGCACTAAAGCCCCTTACGAACCGGCGGTAAAGCCTGGTTCTGCACTAGTGGGAAGGATATCTCCGAATTATGCTTTTCCAAAAACCAAAGACCAGGATGAAGTAGCTTTCTCTTACTGAATATTGGTACTATAATACTTCCTACCACTCCTCTCTCAAATCTACTCCCTTTGGGTGAGGCATCCTTTCATTGGTGAAGTAGGTCCCCTGATGCTCGAGTCACTTTAGCAGACAGAAACCAGATCTAAAGTTAAAAGAGAATTTGCTGCAAGATCAAACTAGATGAAATATTTTGCTGACAGAACTGGCACATGTCAAAATTCTACCTTACTGACGCTGGAGGCTCTCCCTACCACCGCCACCAGCAATCTGAAATCTGAGGAAGGACGGCTTGTGCCGGCTCTTTTGGCAGTTTGTCGGCACAAAGGTTCTGAACCTGAGCTGCGAGCAGCCAAGAGGGGAAAAAATAGGAATGAGCAGTTCAAGATGCTGAATCTTCACCTAATTTAGGACGCAGATGATGACAGTGAATAAACGACACCAGCGGTACGAGGACAGCTTGCAACATAGGAACATATTCCCTCCCTAAGAAAATATAAGACGTTTTTGCAGTTCAAATTGAACTACAAAAAACGTCTTATATTTTGATACAGAGGTAGTATCATCTAATGGTACAAGTACAACAACTAGAGTCATCGTCAAGCTCCAGGCCATCAAGTCGTTGACCATGGTGCGTGGATCACATTGCACAGGCAACCGGTGTCACAGCAACAGTAACTGGTTCTTTTGAAAGAATAAAAAGGATGTTAAGACGCAGCTAGCATCAACTACAAAATGTGCTTTGCTACATGAACACCACTCATTCAGAAATCTGTGAATCTCAAGAGTAAAGACTCTTATCAAAATGCGCATAGGCAACTGAGATTTGCCTATCCCGGTCAGGATCACAATAACCAAGCGTGAGGCATCATATTTCTGAATATGCGAGGCTAACCTTTTTTTCACCGGAATGATCATAAAGAACTCATGAAATACTTACTTGAGACGATACCCAGTCCATCAGCCAGCACGTATAAAAGAAAAGGGAAATGAAATGATACCAGGCAAGTAGTTGCAGTTCGAAATTCAACATTCATTAGCCAGTACCAGATAAAAGTTTGACATAATAATAGATGCGGAGATGCAAACTACGCACTTAAATCCCTACAAGTCCACTACTCAGTTCACCAGCGTGCCCCAAGTAGAACCAAGAGAATCAATTTCCATGTGAAGCACACCAAAAGGACACCCAACAAGCCATTTCTGCATCTCGGTCAAACGGAACGGAAGAACCTATGCCCCCAACAAGCCATCTCTGCACCTCTTCGTAATACCTGTGGAGCAATAATCAATGTCACTGTTCAAACAAGTTTGTACTATTCCTTATGTCTCAGAACTTCTGTATGATTCAAACAATAAACATTCCATCACCAGAAGCTCCAAAGTTAAATCATAAGCTACTTGGAAAAAACCAACAGAACAGTTAATTCCAAGTGGCACAACTTCAAGTTCTTCTTTTTTTACCGGAAGCCTTCAGCTTCTATTGTTGACACATTCTAATCCTTTGGCTACACCAGAAGCTAAGATTTAGTTGTTCAAATACCTCCATTAGGCTTAGTTCCGTTAGTCCCTTCGCCAAAGGGACTAACCAAGTAACCATGGTATTATTTGTTTCCTTATTTATCAAGTTGTAGCTGACTACACTAGCCCTTTAATGGTATTGGATTAAAACCTCAATGAATGTGGACTCTTTGATCAATGATCATACAATTGACGGTCCGTACCTCTAGAACATATCAACATTTAAAAAAGAGGGAGATTTACATATGTGAGTTCGAGTGACAAACAAAGATAAGGTGATAAAATATTTGAGCAAACCGCCAACAAGGCTAAGGTTGTACAAAAATTGCAACGATCACTACATTTTACAACAACACCAAATCCGCAGCGATATGAAATGGCAATTTATATAGGCCCGAGTTAACAAACGAAGTTCGAAGCCAAATGCTCAGGTATTGTTGGGTATCAATCAAAGATTAAAATCGTGGGCAAAGGAAAATAGCGGAAGGAAAGTTTGCCACGATCGTTAAGGAAGAAACAGCGTGATCTCCAGCGATTGCGGCGCGATCTCCCGCGATTCTGGGAAGGAAGTAAATCACGGGGCAGATTTCACGCGGAGATAGCGGCGCGATAGCGGTCTTTTCACCCGCGATTTTAAACTATGGTATCAATTACTACTTGTGTAGAGGGGACAAGATACAAATAGCACCTGGACTTCATAGATTCCTAGCAGCAAAAACACCAAATGCAATGTTGCGACCAATAAAAGCAAATACTCTCTCTGAGCCATATTAATTGCCGCTCGCACGGATGTATCTAGCACTGAAATGCATCTGGACACATCCGTTTGAGCGACAACTACTATGTACTGGAAGGAGTAGAAAATACCAACGAAGCAAATGAAAGGGGAAATATTCCATTCTACTACTACTTAAATATAAGCTTACTTACTCAGCTAATATATCACAGTAGCATATCCATCTGACCAATCATCTTACGTATTATGCAAAAGTTCAGCTCCATCATGTCCACCACCAATGCTCGGGCCTACAAGTGGGCATTCTAACCATTATGTATCTCAGCTCGAGAAACATCTGCACTGCAGCTATGCACTGATTCTACCATTCATATGAGATAAAATAGATACAACCCGCAAAAAAAAAAGATAAAATAGATACGATAGGGCATGGATGAGATATTTGGATCAAATCACATAGGTAATTACTCATCATGAACAGATAAACAAAACCCCGTCTACTATCATATAAGGAAAAATATTCTCAAAACAGTATATACTCACTAGTGTCATAGAAATGAAGAATACACACTCAAACTATTAGCTGATCGGCAGGGAGAAGTTACCCCAAATTATGATTCAGCTCACTCCATGCTATATCGGGTAAAATAAAATATACCCACTAAAAGATGTCTTATCAAATCATAACCATCACATAAAATGCCACCACATAAACATCCAGAAAGAGCATACTAGAATAGTATTGATATATGTTGAAAAGATCATCAAGTAGCAAAAGAAACAATTTATATGGCACTACTTTAAATTGTTTAGCTCAACACAAAAGGATGTGAGCGCCATTCAATCAACCAATTCTAAGTAATATCCTGGTTTTTTCACACACAAAATGTACATGCACATACTATTACCTGCAGCATAGACACTTTCAAATGGATAATAGATGTCGGATTTGAAAAGTTCCTTGAACTCCAGTGACTCAAGCTGAAGAGTGAAGAAGCCAGCAGGTGTCCGTATGAACAGCACATTATTGTACTCAGCAAACCCTCGTATCATTAGGGGTGGCCCTCTCTTCTTCTTCTTTGGATTCATGGGAAGTAGCTTATCTAGTTCAATAGTTCTTCCCAGCACCCACGAAGCAACACCATTGGAATCAGTCTCCATCTTCCATAATTGGGCACTGAAATTTGATAGAAAGAGAATACCAAGGCCACCACCTTCTGCCCGCATAACCTGGAATCGGCTAATACAATTATTGGCAATATCCGTGGGCACAGGTATCACAGCTAAAATCTGCGTCTCCAAATCAAACTCAAGGATACCATCTAACATGCTAGTTTCTGCCGATGTATCGGTGAGCAACCAATAAATGGAATGCCCAACTAGCACACCGATGGTAAACCATATTCCAATCATGGTGGGATGTTCGTCCATAGAACTCGAAGGCATTGGTGGAAGCGGTGTGGCCATGAGATTTCCCCATATGCCAGTCTCCGATGAGTAGACGCGGGCAATTGCCCGTGTATGATGTTGGTTTGTCTCTGTGTCTACCAAGACAACGTGGAAGTGTTGGATGTCTCCGGCAGCGCGAAACACCGCCCCGCTGGTCGGGGTCTCCTCCCCATCCAACCCCGGGGGAATGGGTAGGCGGTGTTTGTCGCCGTTGAAGGGGTCCCGCACCAGGACCAGCTTCTCCGACTCCGATTCGTGGAAGATGAGTTGGAGGCCATGGCGCCATCCCAAGGGTCTGAAGCAGCCGTAGCCGTCGTCGTCGGTGTGCTCGTAGGAGAAGTGACCTTCCGGGACACGATTGGGCGGATCCATTGTAGGTTCGAAGTGCGAGCCCTCGAAGAAACCGAGGAGGGGAGGGTTGCGGCGGTGGTGGAGGCGGAAGCGGCGGGAGAAGCTGGGGTCGGAGACGAGGCCGAGCCAGCGCTTGGCGACGAGGGAGGCGCGAGGGAGGGAGGACGGATCTGGGGGGAGTCGGAGGAGGATCTCAGAGAGCAGGTTGTCGTCCTCCAGCGGCGGCACCGGCGGCGGCGAGCGTGGGCGGCGGCGGCTACTCATCTCGCCTAGGTTACACTCGCTCACGGGGAAAGGGGAGTCGAAGCAGCAGCCCACGATGTGGACTGACACTGAAGAGAAGCGCTGTAGAGAGTCTCGCAGCCAGTGAGTTTGGAGCCCAAAACTCCTTTCCGGAGAGGTGAAAGCCCATCACATACAACCACCGTAAGCAGTGTCACCTCAAAAAAAAAAAAAACCAGCGTAAGCAGTTTTTTCCCCTTTATAGTACTTTTCTTTTCGTTTTTCTGAAGCTAAGGAAAATGTATAGTGACAAGCTAGACCCGGGGCACCATATACTTTCTT
This sequence comes from Triticum dicoccoides, assembly GCF_002162155.2. NCBI lineage: Eukaryota > Viridiplantae > Streptophyta > Magnoliopsida > Poales > Poaceae > Triticum > Triticum dicoccoides. The sequence goes on from NC_041391.1 coordinate 81,562,578, forward strand.
TGCGGGGAAACTCTTGTATTGCTCAAAAATCAAGGATTGCGGTCATGGTGACAGAGTTTCTACGTCATCCAGTTCAAATCCTAGCCATACTGCAGTACGTTCTTTTTTCTTTTGAAACACCCAGCAAATTGTTGGTTTTGATTGATGATTAGGAAGAAGCGACTGAAGATAACATGATGGTGACCCTAAGATCAAGGATGAAAAAGGAAGGAACTCAACATAAAGAAAACTATAGCCCTATTGGCTGCTAGAGAAAACAATCTCTCACGGTGGTTCCCCTAAAAGGGAACTCGATGCATTTTGCTCCAACAAGGCTTCATAGCACCACTGCTCGTCTGATTGCGGTGACAATCTCGTGCGCGGACGCGATCTTGCTCCAATGCTCCCTAAAAGTGCACTTATTCCTTTCCCGACAAATCTCCCATAAGGCAGTATTGTTTTGGACTCTTACCATTGGTAGAAATATAATGACTAATACTGGCTATGCCTAATCACTAGCAGAAAAAGGGCTTTTAGTCCCGGTTCATAAGGGCCTTTAGTCCCGGTTCTGGACTAAAGGGTCGTTATTAAAGCCTCCTCCTTTAGTCCCAGTTCTTACACGAACCGGGACTAAAGGCTCTCCACGTGGCCGCTGCCTGGAGGTCCACCTTTAGCCCTGGTTGGTAACACCAACCGGTACTAAAGAAATTTTATGATTTTTTTTTTAAATTGAACTTTTTTTGGAATATTTTTTTATTTTCAAATTTCTGAATTATTTTAACCTTTCATCTCTACTCAATTTAACCTCTAATCACCCCTCATCATCTAACTTCCCGGACGGTCACCCATCCTCTCACTACTCCAACCTGAGCACGCTTAACTTCCGGGTTCTATTCTCCCTCGTTTTCAAGTCTGCACTTGTTGTTTTCCTAACAATAGTAAGATGTCAATTCTATTAACCTCAAGAATTTAGCTTGAGCAAAAGTCACACATTTCACTGTTTGAGTTTGAAACTATTGGTCTAAAAAATAACACTAATATTTAGTAACACTAATATTTCTTGAATAATTAGTTTGACCATTGTTTGTCCATAGTTTGACCAGATTTGACCAAAATTCAAAAAACTAAAATAATTATTGAGTAACACTAATATTCTTGAATAATTATTTAGCAACACTAATACTTCTTGAACAAAAATTTTAAAAAAAAACTGAAATTTGATGAATTTTTTTGCCTCCAGATCTTAAAAGCCCCGTAACTTTTTTCTGTTAGGTTTTTGAGGATTTTGAAAATGTTTAACGGGGTTCCCCCCGTTAAATTTGGATGTAACTTTTCGAGTAGATGATTTTTCATATAAAAACTTTTTCATCCGAGTTAGTATGCAAAAGTTATGCCCATTTTACTAAATTCTAGAGAGATTTTGCAAATAAAGTCGAAATTCATATTTGTAAATTTTCCCAACAACTAGACCACATATCACATGGGAAACTTATTTTCTTTTATTTTTTTGACATTTTCATCATTTTCTTTTATTTTTTTTAAAACCGAAAAGGCGATCCACAGGGGGGGAGGGGGGAGGGGGAGGGGGTAGAGTTTGAAAATGGGACCTTTAGTACCGGTTCGTGCCATGAACCGGTACTAATGCCTCAAACCCCATTAGTACCGGTTGGTGGCTCGAACGGGGACTAAAGGTTAGACCTTTAGTACCGGTTGGTGCCACCAACCGGTACTAATGGGCATCGCACCCTTTAGTCCCGGTTCGTGGCACTAACTAGGACTAAAAGGTCCAGACGAACCGGGACAAATGACCCATGTGGCCCGGCCGGCCCCTTGGGCTCACGAACCGGGACTAATGCCCCCATTAGTACCGGTTCTGGATTGAACCGGGACTAATGGGCTGACCTGGCCTAGACCATTGCCCCCTTTTCTACTAGTGAATATGAGCAATACAAGTAGTTCAGTATGTCATATGATATGGACCGGAGGCACCGTAAACCTGAACGGCCACACCATCAAAGTCTGACACGTGAAAGAAGAAAACTCAAATGAACTTCTACCAACGTCATCATCGCCACCCATCGCATCGCTGTCCAGTGACTCTAACTTCATGATAGAGTGAGATGGACGATAATCTTCATTCTAATGCACGCAGGTCAAGCCGTGCTACAAATATTCCAATTTGGGCGATGAGCTTCACAAGATAGGTGTGTAAAGCTTTTGTCTTATTTATTTAGACGATGAGCTTCACAAGATAGGAGTATTGTGAAACGGAGTGATGCCCCGTTCGAAAGTGATCCTTCTTCCCGAAGTGACCAGCTTCTCGCGGGAGCTTGGCAAGCTGGCTTCTCGCGGGAGCTGGGCGAGCGTTCGTCCGGACGAGCAGCTCCTCAGCGGAGAAAACGATTCGAGCGTCGGTCAGAGAGCTCGCTTGCAAGAGAAAACGGTTCAAGCGTCACTTCGGGAGGGCAATCAGGTGTAATTTCCTGCAACTCCTGCTTCTCTTTTTTTGAAGCTGCTCCCGCAAATTGCACTAGAGGCTGCTCGTTCTCCAGAATCCAGCTTCCAGGAGCTGAACCGTTCGACGGGCTTCTCGTCGGCTTCTCGGGAAGCTGGAAGTGGGAGGAGATGCGAACGGGGCCTGAGCATCCATGCATGAATGATTCACATATATAGTGATGATATGGTGGAAAATAGTACATCTCAAGGCATCTCTAACCGAACTATTAGAATTTAACTCCTCAAACCCCAATTCCTTGAATTTGAGGAATTAAAGAAAACTCAAACATAACCGAACTCTCAACCTTAACTCCTCAAATGAACTAGACCCCACATGTAAGGCTCTTTTCATCTTCTTCTTCCTCCAAGCGGTTGACGACGACTTCTCAACACTAGATGATGTACATGAGGTAGCTAGGACCTAGGATAGATGCTCCACAAAAGTAATTTGATAGAGGATCACCATGTGCGGCGTAAGCGTGCGATGAAGTAGTCGAGAAAGTAGGAAAAATTCATCCTCCACAGACTATGGCTTGGGCGCTTCTTATTCCGACATGGATGCATTTGAGCAAAAGAGAGAGGAGGTCGTGCGAGAAAGAGGGAATCCTTTGAGAGAACGTGTTTTAGTTGTTTAAATTTTAGAGGAGAAATCGGCGGACACTTCTTCTAAACAATTTGAGCAGCTAAAACTAGTTTAGAGATCGGCTAGGTGCAACTTAACTCATCAAAAGGGAATATTTTTTGAGGAGGTAAGTCCTTTCAGGAGTTCGTATAGTTAATGTGATAAATTAGGGTTATTATGCTCTTCATGAGAGTCTAAAAAATCTTCGTACACATAGGAGGCAAATGCTGAACTTGAGATATTACATTTCTCTTCTATTGTTTTTTTTTTGCGCTCCAATCAGAGAGTTTTATTCAATGAACGAACTCCTAGCATCATCAGCTAACAAGCTGGTAAGCAGGAAAGAGGGTCTCAAACCAGTCCAACTTTTGGTAACCGTCAGAGTGCATGCATGTTTTGCACAAAGATGGGCCGGTACATTGGTTGGTCGGTTTACATGTTGAATATCAAAAGAAGAAAAAAGGAAGCTAGCTCTCTAATTTCTACTAATACTGGTGCCACCATAGACAGACTATAGTGACGAGTTTTCCAGAGATTAACAATCTCGAAGCAATCTATTTCCATGATCACATGTGAGAATCCATGCAGGTTTGCAAAGATCACCCCATCTTGTAGTGCCATAGTCTCACCAATAAACGGATCAGATACCCCCAAGTGGGGTTTACTACACGCGCCATGTAAAGCAGTGCTAGACACTACAAGAAATATGTCAACTTGCGACCATCACTATTGGTCGTTGTATGGTCATTGTTTTTCATTTGCGACCTTCTTGTGACCAAAAATAGATGGTCAAAAGCTGGCCGTCGTAAACTGAAATTAACAACCTCCTCTGTGATATGTAAAAGGTTGTCGGTTCTACGACCAAATTTTTTGTCACTGGCAGCCTCCCCAGGCCACGTAGGATCCAGCGTGGCAAGCTGGCGTGGATAAGAATCAGCCCGGTCCAATTCGGTGTTTTACATCGGCCGAGCCCATTAATTCAACCTTTTTAATATTTATTTTTCCTGATAATTTTCACTAGCTACATGGGCTTGGGCCATTCATTCGGCCTTTTTTGCTTTCTCAGATGCAGCCTTTCCACATTCTATATAATTTCGGTTTTCGGGTTTTCTTTGTTTCTTTGTTACATTCAATTTTTAGATTATTGTAGTCAACTGGGTGCACATTGTTAGATTCTTCTAGGCACTAGGTCCCAAACATCAGGTTCTAATTTTTCACAACTTGAAACTCAATGATATACCAAACAGAGAACACATTTAAAATATATTCAAATAACATCCAAATCACCGATATACCAATCAAGTTTATTACATTCCACCAATCACAATATAATCATACAATATTATACCAATCACAATATAGCACTCTATAGATAAAACGCTCAACAAGTACAGGCACATCTCCAACACCTTAGCGCCTTCAACATGCAAAACATCACATCCAACCACATATTAACGATCAAATCAAGTCATCCCTTGACAACAATAAAAACGGTGCTCATGTATGAACGAAAATAAAAAAAAACTTTGAGGCAATAGCATGTGCTACAAAAATCTTAACAAATACATAGATATCCACACGGAGCACATCCTACATGCACCAAGCATCAGACATATGTTCAAGAAGATAAGTAATTTGAGATGGAAACAAGTACATCTAACAATCTAACATGTGTAGTAGCACCAGAAAAAGAGCAAGACATGGAAGAATTTACAAGAACATCACCGTGGGAGTCCAATTACATGTACATGAGGTAGTGCTGCTAGTGTATATAGAACCAATCAAGTTGTTGGTGTAGGAGCAGAGCATGAGTCCAACAAAGAATGCTATAGGAGCATAAAAGAGGGAGCTAGGGGTAGGAGATGGAGCCAGCTCACCGAAGAACTTGTGGTAGCCGCCGTACACAGCCGCCATAATGACGGTCACCTCATTGATCGTGTCCCTCAAGTTCTCTAACTCCAGGTTGTTCCATTGCAGGTCGGTATTTGCTAAACCGTATGTGTACATGCATCAGGGCATACATAAAATATTCAAGTCAATATTCTCAGCTAACTGTGATGTAATGAAAATAATTACTTAAGGACTTGGGATAAAAATTGATTTTAGACATCAAAATTTGCACCGCTCATTTCAAACATGTTTTTATAAACTGGAGGTAAATTAACAGTAAGGATATTAGTTACAAGCTAGGTGTGTAACTGTTGTCAACACCACCACCACCAGAGACACGCAAGATAAGCATCAGCACCACCATGATCTTGATATTAGCCACCCCATATTACCAGAGCATCACAGGAGCACATATATAAAGCAAGTACACATGGGCAGCGACTGACAGACCCTAGAACCACATGAATTTATCACCAGAGAGCTCCAGTAGGAGTTGATGCTTGGTTACAACATCTAGCAGCAACTAGTACAGCCCCACATCCAACCCAAATCATGGCCAAGGCCATGCAGGAGCTACATTAGAGAAGAAAGAACGGGGAGGAGCTCACTAGAGGGAGGTTGTAGCCGTCGCAGAGGCTCAGTCATGCCATATGCATGGTTGTTGCGGATGGTGACTCCAGGACAGTAGAGTAACAGCAACGATTCAGACTTGTTCCTCCATGAGCATGAGCTGCTGCGAATGGAGCTCCTCCTCCTCCTAGGCTTGTTGGCCCATCCTGCTCGTCCCCAATCAATGTGCTGTCCCTGTAGTTGTGGAATAGGAGCGCATCAGGAAACCAAGGAAGAGAAGATCAAATCATTTTTTATATACACCCATCTAAATACAACCCACTAAATACACCCATCTAAATACGTCCTATGGTTATGTTTATAATCAGATCAGATATTGAATGAAACAAAAATACACCCCACTAATGAAGCCGCAATAATTGTCTTGGATGTATCCATCACAGCAATAAACAAGCACCATATTTCACCAAATCGCTATTCTATAAACAATTTTCTCTGGACCAACTATTCAAACCACCCATCTAAACAATACTGCATCTGTCATCACTCAAGTCAATAATACTCATTGACAGGTCCACCATCCCGTACAAGGATAAGATACAGAATTGGTGCATCATTTCAGGCGGCGCAAGCAAACTAAACAAAATAGCTTAAACCCTAGATAAATATTATGGCCGGTTGGAGGAAAGCATAAACGGCAGAAGTTCAGACAATACATGTATGACACATCCATGCATGACACAAACAACATATACAGTTCATCTCCTGATCTACAACTATTTAACGGGAGACTTTTCTGGTCTGGCGAAATGTCGTACTTCAGCTTCCTTCTCTGTTCTTCCTTATTTTCCCTTCCTAATCCTTCCCCCAATCCTTGATCTCCTCCGTCCCAACTTGCTTTCTCTCTCCCAATCCATTAGATCTGTGGCAGGTCTCAGCTGGATGCATTCTCTGCCTTCTCCAGTGGCGATCCCCCTATTTCTATCTCGCTTCTCTAGTGGATCTCAATCCCCTTCTTTCCCGTTCCCTTTCTCCTGGTCAGATCCTTCTCCCTCTTCCTTGCTCTTTATCCTAACCCATTCCGCTGTTGTCAGTGACCTCCTGCCAGGATCCACCGTGCAATCCTCTGTCCAAGATTTTGATGTGTTTCAATTTGACCTTCTTTTCTAATTTGGTGGTGCTTTATCTTTGCAGATAGCAAACCTAATCCAGGAAGGATAGTAAAAACTCAAGACTATCTTGATGGAGAAGGCAACTAAGTGGAGATGCACTGAAAATGGAGCTCTCATCTACACTTCTCCAAGGGGAAACGGTAGTATTCCATTTGATCCTGGTGCTGTAACTGTTATGCCTTTTGGTAAGCATAAAGGTCGCACAGTTGTTGGTACTTGTTCTGGTCATGGTTCTACGAATGCTATGAATTTTATTAGCTGGAACTGCAGAGGGGTGGGTACGAACTTATGCAGTAATAAAATGCAATTCCTGGCCAATTTGATGTCATCAACGAAAGATAAGATTGTTTTCACATCAGAAACTCTCTTGTCCAAGATCAATTCCGATGATCTTGTCAATCGTTTTTCTATCTGTGATAGTTTTGTTGTTCCTGCGGAAGGCCGAGCTTGAGGCCTTTGGGTCATGTGGGCATATGACATCAACCTAGAAATCGCCTTTTCTAGTCAACATTTAGTGTTAGGATCGGTTGTCAATATCAGTACCAATTTTAGTTTCTCTTTAGTGTGTGTCTGTGGCGATCCGCATCATCATAAGACTAAGGAAATATGGAAGTTGATTGAAAATTTTGTGGCTTCTTTCCCAGGAAAACCTGTCTACTGCATGGGTGATTTCAATGATATTCTTAATGCCTTAGAGAAGGATAGCCCGATTGTTTCGAACCAGCATCGTATGGACACTTTTCTTAATCATGTAAAGGGGTGTGGTTTAATAGACATGGGCTATAATGGTCCTGCCTTTAATTGGTGCAATAAGCGTTTTACTTCCATTCCTACTTATGAAAGGCTTGATCGATGTTTTGCCAATCCTGAATGGTGCAAAGAATTTCCTAATACTTCCGTGTACAACTTACCTATTATGTATAGTGATCATGCTCCTATCCTTACTATTTCCATGCCTGTTACAGTAAAAACCAAGAGAACGTTCAAATTTGAGAACTGGTGGCTTCTTGAAGAGGATTATCATGACACTGCCAAATCTAATCGGGGTAGTACTAATGAAAAACCTTTCCATGTTAGAACTGGTTTACTTGCAGGTTCTCTTAAGAAATGGAGTAGGAGCAAGCGACCACTCAAGCAGCATCTGGACGTAATACAGGAAGAAATTGGACAGCTACAATCTATGCCCATTCACCTTCAGGACCACAATCTGGAAGCAAGTCTATTAGAGCAGTATGATCAAACAATGACTAAGATTAGAGAATACTACAGGCAAAGAGCAAAGAAACATTGGGCTACTAAAGGAGATAGGAATACAAATTTCTTTCATAACTCTGCTCAAAAGAAGGAGGAAGAACATGTTCAGTACGATTATAGATCATAATAACAATGTATTTCAAAATCCGGAAGAAATTGCATCCTGTTTTATCAACTATTTTTCCGACTTATTTACCTCTAGTAGACCTAACTTGGATATTCTTCCTCCTTTCAGTAACAATATTGATGACATGGCCGATTGTCCTCCTTTACCAGATAAAGAAGAAATATTTCAGGTTCTAAAGGGTATGAAAAGAAATGCTTCTCCAGGGCCTGATGGTCTCAATGTAGCTTTCTATATTTCAGCATGGAGATGGATTGGTGATGACGTGACCAAACTAGTACAAGATTTCTACATCAAAGGTAAGCTTCATCCTCAGCTCAATAAAACATATATTACATTGATTCCTAAAAAAGATAATGCTAAAAGGCCTCAAGAATTTAGACCTATTAGCCTTTGTAATGTAGTGTATAAGGTTATAACAAAAACCTTGGCTAATAGACTGAAAGATATTCTCCCTGATTATATTCATGAATCTCAGCAAGCTTTTATTCAGGGTAGGAAAATTGCTAACAATATTCTTGCGGCCCAGGAGATCACTCACTCTTTCCAATTAGCTTCTTGGAAACATAAAGCTTTCATGCTAAAAATTGATCTTTCTAAGGCTTTTGATAGGATAGAGTGGAGCTTCATCAGAAGAGCTCTGCTACGAAAAGGGCTGCATAGTCATTTCATCAATTTAATTTTAGAATGTATATCTTCTGCTACTTTTTCAGTTAACATAAATGGGCAGCCTTTCGGTAGCTTTAAGGGATCCCGAGGCATCCGACAAGGATGTCCTCTATCGTCGTATCTTTTTATACTTGTTGTCAATGAGTTGTCGCTTTCTTTGCAGGAAGCCTTAGACACTAATCATCTTAGCGGTATTCAACTGGGACCCAACTGTCCTTCTATTCACTCTTTAATGTTTGCAGATGATTTGATTGTTTGTGGCAGGGCAGACAATGAAGATGCGGATACTATTGCTCACATCATCAACCAATTTTGCGAAGCTTCAGGTCAAACTCCCAACTGGAACAAATCAGCAATCTTATTTAGTAGGAATACAGACAGTGCCCTTAGAAGTTATATAAAAATATATTTCCTGCTCCGGATATGGATCTTAATACTATTCATCTTGGACATCCTCTTATTATTCTGGGTAGGAATAGGACAGCTGCTTATAGCTTTATTATCAATAAGTTAAAAGCCAAACTTAACATCTCCAAGGCCAATAGGCTCTCTCATGCAGGAAGGCTTACTCTTATCAAATCGGTCTTTGCTTCCTTGCTGGTTTACTATATGTCTAATATCCTCTTAAGCAAGTCCATCATAAAAAAAACTCACTTCCACTGTTAGGAAATTTTGGTGGACGGGAATTCAAAAGGATGATAAGGCAAAGCCTATTTGCTTCAGAGCTTGGGATGATATCTGCAGACCTATGCATAAAGGAGGACTGGGTATTAGGAATTTAGCTATCATGAACAAATCCCTAGTTACTAATATGGCTTGGAATATCATTAGTAATCCATCGTCTTTAATTTCTAAGGTTCTTAAAGCCAAATATTTTCATAATTCCACCATATGGAAACCTAATCTTTATTATCCCAAATCTGCGTATTGGACCTCCTTTATGAAAGTTCTTCCTGATATTATTAATTCTTGTAATATACAAATTGCTAAAGGAAACACTTCCATCTGGAACAATCCTTGGTGCAAAGGATGGGAAAAAATTATGATCATGTCAAGCCCAACCTAAATGGTCCTTGTCCAAACATCATTAGTGATCTTTGGAAACCTAATTCTAAAGTTTGGGATGAAGATAAGCTCAGTGCCTATTTTGATGATACTTTTCAAAATGATGTTTTAAATACTCCTGTCATAAATGCTGAGCTTGATGATACCTTGTCCTGGATTCACACTCCAAATGCAAAATGTACTACTAAAAGTGCTTACAAAGTTTTTATGCAGGATATCCAGGATAATACAACGATCCAAAGACCTCTTGTGACCAACCAGGAGATAGCTATTCTTTACTAGGTTTGGAAAAATAAAACTTTGGCTCCTAGAGTTAAAACTTTTGCTTGGAGGCTTATTAGAAGAGCTATTGCTTCAGGGTTAAGAGTCTCTAGATTTTCAAAACATATAAAGAAAGAATGTTGTAGTTGTGGCGAGGTTGAATCTGATACACATCTATTCTTTTTATGCAATTTCTCTAGATCGGTTTGGTTCAAATTGGGTTTTAAGTCGGATATGGTGGATCATAGCTTATATCCTTCGGATGTCATCAACTTCATTTTGTCTAGCCATCACCCAGATTTAAGCTCAGAGATCATCTTTACTACTTTATGGAATATTTGGAAAGCCAGAAGTGATCTTCTATTTAATTAATAAGAAAAATTGGAGTCCAATGCAGGTTATATACGCTACCAAATCAATGCTTAATGGAGATGCACTGGAGGATGAGTTGGAAAATAAGAGGATTGCTAATATGGAGGCCAATAGCAATGCTACTGGCAGGGAGCTGGATTTTCATCACGCAAGTTTCTTAGCATATATTGATGCTGCATACAATCCTATTGTTAGCCAAGATAATGCCTCTTTTGGAGTATTTCTAAGGGACGAATCAAGGAATCATTCCATATTTATTCAAGTTGTTGCTAGAGATGTTTGTTCCGTTCTGCAAGCTGAAGCACTTGGGCTTCTTTTGGCGGCTGAATCTGTCAAATATTTGAATTGGAGCCCTGTCTATTTCTTATCTGATTGCAGGATTTTAGTGAAGGCGGTGAAAGCAAAGGATCTGATTCGAAATCCAGGACACTGGAACTTACGACCTACTCTTGCTGATTTCTTCAATCTGGTTTCTGGTCTTGCTTGTTACAGGATTGAGCACATTCCAAGGATCAACAATCTGATGGCTCATAATCTTGTAAAAAAGGCTTACTTTTCTAAATCTCCTTCTAGTTATAGCTTTCTTTGCGGTAAAGGGGCAAGATGTAACTACAAAATGGCTCTTGAGGCCATTTCTTTTCCTAGAGGGAACTTGATCTCTGTACATTGCCTTGGATGCTAATAATAAAGTCTGGAACCCTCTTTTGAGGGTTGTTGTTTGTCAAAAAAAATCTTCTGATCCACATTACAATCCAAGGCAAAGTACTAGTAAATAAAATAATACGTACTATGGTGACCACCGAGCTAGCTGATTACCACACTGATTACGACAGGAACAGAAACGAAATGGCACTAGTAAATAAGATAGGAACGGAAGGGTACGGTGTTGATTTTGATCACCAGGAGAAGAGAAGACCCGAATCAAGGTGCCTTCTTGGCTGGGCGAGAGCGAGAGGCAGCCTAACAAATGGGACGAAATATATGACCGAATATATGATTGATAATGTGCTTTCTACGGTGGGCTGGCTGAATTGATCGATGGATGGATGTTTGCCACGTCACTGATCCATGCCACAACAGATTCCACCAATCATAATTCAGCTTGTGTAATTTTGTTTTTTATTTTTTTATTTTGTACCCTCTTATTCTGGGTAAACATTCAACATATTACCCTCTTATAGTTTTTGAAATGACCCAATATTTTGCACAAATGTGTATCTTGGGACGACAAACGATGTTGATTTGAGGGGTTTTCATTTTCTTTGCACAAAAAATCATTTTCCAAATTTTGGAGTGCCAATAATCGGGTTTTTTGTGAACGACCTACCATATATTTGCTGCAAAATTGGACCAAAACATTTTTTAAATATTAGGCCATATTTAATGCAGAATTGACCAAATGGTTTGGTGTCAAGAGATTCGAGCCACCTCTCGTGAAAAAGACAAATTTCAGCCGATTTAGTAGGAAGCGGGTCAAATTTGAACTGCAGCTGCCTCATAGTCTGCTCATGATTTTTCCAAAAATCATTTCTAGGCACAAAAGTATCTATTTCATTAGAGAAACACCAAAAGTTTTCCAATATTCAACCACTAGCTAGGAACGGTCATGCCCGCGGTTCTGACCATATTTCGAAACGGGCATGAAAAATTCAAAAACAAATCCAAAATTTGGAAAACCTTCGCATTTTGTCATTATATGTGAAAAGATACCAAAAAAATAATAAAATTGTATACGACAATTATTTTAGAAAAGTGTTCTTAGAAATTAGTTATCATGTGTGAAGATTCATGGCTTTCAATCCAAATGATCAATTTCATGGCCACAATCATGGAATAGTTTTTTCAAATGATCTCATATTTGCAAAAGGGTGCATCTTGGAATGACAAACAATGTTGCCTAAGGAAGTTTTTATTTTCTTTGGACGAAAAAATCATTTTCTATTTTTCGAATGCCCAAAATTAGTTTTTTTGTGAAGGACCTACCATATATTTGTTGCAAAATTGGACCAAATCAATTTTATAAAATACTAGGCCATATTTAATGCACAATTGACCAAATGTTTGGGTGTCAAAAGTTTTGATCCATCTCTGCTGAAAAAGACAAATTTCCGCTGATTTAGTTGGAAACGGGTCAAATTTGAATTGCAGCTGCCTCATAGTTTAATCTTTATTTTTTCCAAAAATAATTTTTTGGTACATAAGTATCTATTTAATCACAGAAACACCAAAAGTTTTCCAAGATCCAACCATTATCTAGGAACGGTCATTCCCGCCGTTTCGAAGGCATTTTGAAACGGGCATAAAAAATTCAAAAAAATAAAAAATTGGAAAACCTTCGCATTGTGTCATTATATATGACCAAGTCACCAGGAAAAATAATAAACTTGTAATACGACAATTGTTTTCAAAAAGTGCTCTCAGAAATGAGCTATCATGTGTGAAGATTCCAGGTTTTCAAGCGAGATGATCAATTTTATGGCCACATTCATGGCATAGTTTGTTGAGATGATCTCATATTGTGCACAAGGGTGCATATTGGATTGTCAAACAATGTTGCCTAAGGAAGTTTTCATTTTCTTTGGACGAAAAATCATTTTCCATTTTCTGAGTGCCCAAAATGAGGTTTTTTGTGAAGAACCTACCAAATAATTGTTGCAAAATTGGACCAAATAATTTTTCTAAAATACTAGACCATATTTAATGCACAATTGACCAAATGGTTGGGTGTTAAAAGCTTTTATCCATGAAAAAGACAAATTTCCGCCGATTCAGCTGGAAGCGGGTCATATTTGAACTGCAGCTGCTTCATAGTTTGGTATTTATTTTTTCCAAAAATCATTTATAGGTACAAAAGCGTCTATTTCATTAGGGAAACACCAAAAGTTTTCCAAGATTCAATCACTAGCTAGAAACAATCATGTCCGCCGTTTTGACCGCATTTTGAGACGAGCATGAACAATTCAAAAAAATCAAAAAATTGGGAAACGTTCGCATTGTGTCATTGTATGTGTCCAAGTTCCTAGGAAAAATAATAAACTTATAATACAGCAATTCTTTTAAAAAAGTGTTCGGAGAAACGAGCTATCACGTGTGGAAATCGATGGCTTTCAAGCCAAATGATCAATCTTATGGCCACATTCATGGCATAGTTTGTTCAAATGATCGCATATTGTGCACAAGGGTGCATATTGGAATGGCAAACAATGTTGCCTAAGAAAGTTTTCATTTTCTTTGGAAGAAAAAATCATTTTCCATTTTCGAGCGCCCAAAATGAGTTTTTTTGTGAAGAACCTACCAAATAATTGTTGCAAAATTGTACCAAATTATTCTAAAATACTAGGCCATATTTAATGCACAATTGAACAAATGATTGGGTGTCAAAAGCTTTTATCCACCTCTGATGAAAAAGACAAATTTCCGCCGATTTAGTAGGAAGCGGGTCAAATTTGAACTGCAGCTGCCTCATAGTTTGCTATTTATTTTTCCCAAAAATCATTTTTACGTACAAAAGTATTTATTTAATCAGAGAAACACCAAAACTTTTCCAAGATTCAACCACTAGCTAGGAACGGTCATGCTCGCTGTTTTGACCGTATTTTGAAACGGGCATGAAAAATTCAAAAATAATCAAAAAATGGGGAAACCTTCGCATTGTGTCATTATATGTGGCCACGTTCTCAGGAAAAATAATAAATTTGTAGTATGGAAACTATTTAAAAAAATGATCTCAAAGACGAGCTATCATTTTTTGGAGATCAATGGCTTTCAAGCCAAATGATTAACCTCTCAGAGACGAGCTAACATTCATGGCATAGTTTGTTCAAATGATCGCATATTGTGCACAAGGGTGCATATTGCAATGGCAAACAATGTTGCCTAAGGAAGTTTTCATTTTCTTTGGACGAAAAAATCATTTTCCATTTTTCGAGCGCCCCAAATGAGTTTTTTGGTGAAGAACCTACAAAATAATTGTTGCAAAATTGGACCAAATCAAATTTCTAAAATACTAGGCCATATTTAATGTACAATTGACAAAATGGTTGGGTGTAAAAAGTTTTTGATCCACCTCTCGCGAAAAAGACAAATTTTGCCATATTCATTTTCTATTTTTCGAGTTCCCAAAATGGTTTTTTTGTAAAGAACCTAATAAATATTTGTTGTGTAAAAATTTCTCCATTTTTCAAGAATATTATACCACATTTTATGAACAAATTTGTGTACACTAGAAACATTTTTTATAGATATTAAATAGTTTTTAGTTACATCATTAACATTTTTAATAAATATTTTGATGTTTAATACTTTGAACACATGTCTACATTTTTTAAGACACATTGTACATATTGTTTATATATGTTTAACTTTTTTCAAATACATGATTAACATATTTTCATATATTTCTAACAAAAAAACATCTTTTCATACATATGTTTTGATGTCTATATTTTTTTACACATTGTACATTTTTGTATACATATAAAACATTGTTGATATTGGTTAGAAAAATTTAAATACATGATTAACATTTTTAGAAAAATTTAAATACATGATTAACATTGTTGATATTTGTATTTTCCCATTTTCGTTGGGCCAAATATATGTTTTTTTTAGTAATATGAGGGCATCCCACATTTCTTCCTGGATGGGCCAAGGCCTACATGGCACATAGATTTTTTTTTAAAAATGGAGGTGGCCTCGTTCCACCGAGGCCCAAGTCCACCATGAGCGACACCTTAAGTACCAATGCATCCACGTTCACAACGTCATGACCATTTATATTAGTCGTAATCAGGTAGAAATAAGGTCGTGAATTACTCTTGTCTGCTTTATGACCATTTGGTGTAAGCCAATTTCAGGGTTTGAGCCCTTCCAAGCGAAATGGCCATGGATTTACGACCAATTCAGCTGGGGTCACCAAGAGAAGGTCACAAGTTGACATATTTCTTATAGTGAGACCGCTCCACTCCTCCTGCACCAACCTTGTCTGAATCCATACTCAAAGCCACGTCCATATTGATCTTAACAACCCCTACGTCCGGCGGTATCCAGCCATGTCCAGGAAGAATAGAAGCATGAGGCTGGGTTATATCAAGCAGTGCCAAGTCCTCCCTGATACGCTTGACCGAAGTGAATGGGTCGAGCTGATCGTCCTCATGGGTAACCCTGTTTCTTGAATGCCATATGGACCACATAAGGGAGATCATCACAGCTCTCTCATTGTCAAAGAATTGCCCATCACATAAAATATCCTGAGACCATGTATTTGGGTGCAAGCGGGGTCTGCAAATGCCGAACAATGCATGTGCTTGTTCCCAAAACAATTTGGCATGAGAGCAATGCACTAGGGCGTGCATCAGATCATCATCCATCGCAAGGCATATACTGAATCTACTCATGACTTTGATATGACGACACCGAAGGGTGCACTCATCTGGTAGGATAACACGGACGACTCGCCACCAGAATACACGCACCTTCGGCAAAACTTTGAGCTTCCATAGTAGCTTCCACATCTGTTCGTCGGTCTGTGAAGTATTGGTGGTCGTCCCTTCCTCTAGAGCAGCACGCTCTTTGTGAGTCATGATATGTCTCCAATGTATCTACTTTTCCAAACACTTTTGCCCTTGTTTTGGACTCTACCTTGCATGATTTGAATGAAACTAACCCAGACCGACACTGTTTTCAGCAGAACTACCATGGTGTTACTTTTGTGCAAAAACAAAAGTTCTCGGAATGACCTGAAAATCCACGGAGATTACTATTGGAAAATATAAAAAATACTGCCGAAAGAATCAAGGCCAGGGGACCCACACCCTGTCCACGAGGGTGGGGAGCGCGCCCCCTCCCCCTGGGCACGCCCCCTGCCTCGTGCGCCCCCTGGATGTCGACTGACCTCAACTCCAACTCCATATATTCTCTTTCGCGGAGAAAAAAATCAGAGAGAAAGTTTCATCGCGTTTTACGATACGGAGCCACCGCCAAGCCCTAATCTCTCTCGGGTGGGCTGATCTGGAGTGCGTTCGGGGCTCCGGAGAGGGGGATTCGTCGTCGTCGTCATCAACCATCCTCCATCACAAATTTCATGATGCTCACCGCCGTGCGTGAGTAATTCCATCGTAGGCTTGCTGGACGGTGATGGGTTGGATGAGATTTACCATGTAATCAAGTTAGTTTTGTTAAGGGTTTGATCCCTAGTATCCACTATGTTCTAAGATTGATGTTGCTATGCTTAATGCTTGTCACTAGGGCCCAAGTGCCATGATTTCAGACCTGAACCTATTGTGTTTTCATGAATATATGTGAGTTCTTGATCCTATCTTGCAAGTCTATAGTCACCTATTATGTGTTATGATCCGACAACTCCAAAGTGACAATAATCAGGATACTTCTCGATGATGACCGTAGTTTGAGGAGTTCTTTTATTCACTAAGTGCTAATGCTTTGGTCCGGTTCTCTATTAAAAGGAGGCCTTAATATCCCTTAGTTTCCACTAGGACCCCGCTCCCACGGGAGAGTAGGACAAAAGATGTCATGCAAGTTCTTTTCCATAAGCACGTATGACTATATTCGGAATACATGCCTACATTACATTGATGAACTAGAGCTAGTTCTGTGTCACCCTATGTTATAACTATTACATGAGGAATCACATCCGGCATAATTATCCATCACTGATCCAATGCCTACGAGCTTTTCACATATTGTGCTTCACTTATTTACTTTACTGTTACTACTGTTACAATTACTACAAAACTGCTACCGTTACTTTTATCACTGTTACCATTACTATCATACTACTTTGCTACTAAATACTTTGTTGCAGATACTAAGTTATCCAGGTGTGGTTGAATTGACAACTCAACTACTAATGCTTGAGAATATTCTTTGGCCCCCCTTGTGTCGAATCAATAAATTTGGGTTGAATACTCTACCCTCAAAAACTGTTGTGATCCCCTATACTTGTGGGTTATCAAGACTATTTTCTGGCGCCATTGCTAGGGAGCATAGCTCTGTTCTTTGAGTCACTTGGGATTTATATCTGCTGATCACTATGAGGAACTTGAAAGACGAAAGAACTACGATTTTTCCCTCAACTACGAGGGGAGGTAAGGAACTGCCATCTAGCTCTTCACTAGATTCTCATTCCGTTTGGAGTAAGCTTGCGACACCTAAACCTGCTACTACTATGAATTCTGATATGTCGCATGTTATTGATGATGCCACTTCTACTATGCATGATACTTATGATGAAACTACTTCTGTACTTGATACTACTTTGCCATTAGGTGAATTTCTTGATGAACAACTTGCTAGGGTTAGAGAGAATGAAATTATTGACGATGAAATTATTGAAGATAGTGATGATGAAGGTTCTCCCCCTAAGTATGAATTGCTTGTTGTTCCCGAGGGTTATGTTATGGATGAAGAAACTGCTAGAGATCTTCTTGCTTGCAATGATAGATCTGATATTAAGAAGTTACTAGCTAAACTTAAACAGAAATCTCTGAATGCTAGAATGAAATATGACCCCACTTTTGCTACTTCACCTATCTTTATTATTGATAAGGATTATGAATTCTCTATTGATCCTGAAATAATTACTTTGGTTGAATCTGATCCTTTTTATGGCTATGAATCTGAAATGGTTGTGGCACATCTTACTAAGTTAAATGATATAGCCACCCTGTTCACTAATGACGAGAAATCTCGCTATTATTATATCCTTAAGATATTTCCATTCTCATTAGAGGGTGATGCTAAAACTTGGTTTAATTCTCTTGATCCTGGTTATGTGCGTAGTCCCCAGGATATGATTTATTACTTCTCTGCTAAATATTTCCCTGCTCATAAGAAACAAGCTGCCTTGAGGGAAATGTATAATTTTGTGCAAATCGAAGAAGAGAGTCTCCCACAAGCTTGGGGGAGGCTTCTCCAATTACTTAATGCTTTGCCTAATCATTCTCTTGAGAAAAATGAAATACTTGATATCTTTTATAATGGACTAACTGATGCTTCCAAGGACCACTTGGATAGTTGTGCTGGTTGTGTTTTCAGGGAAAGAACAGTCGATCAAGCTGAATTGTTATTGAATAATATGTTGACTAATGAAAATAATTGGACTCTTCCTGAGCCAATTCCTGAGCCAATTGAGCCAACTCCTGAGCCTATTCCTAAACCAACTCCGAAGAAGAGGGATGTTCTATTTCTCAGTCCTGAAGATATGCAAGAGGCAAAGAAATCTATGAAAGAAAAAGGTATTAAAGCTGAAGATGTTAAGAATTTACCTCCTATTGAAGAAATATATGGTCTTAATATACCGCCCGTTGAAGAAACACATGGTCTCGATAACCCGACACAGGTAGTAAAGGTAAATTCTCTCTATAGATATGATAAAGTTGAAATCCCGTCTACTAAGTTTCCTAGCCAATGTTTAGATGAATTTGATGACTTTATGGCTAGACAAGAAAATTTCAATGCTTATGTTGGTAGAGAATTAAAGAGTAATGCTTACATGATTGTACGCTTGAGTGATTATATGGCTAGAGTTAAAGGTGAACTTAAACTCATTAGCAAGTGCGCTTCTATGGTTACCACTCAAGCAGAACAAGTACTTAAAGCTCAAAGAGATTTGCTCACGAATTGAATAATAAACATGATTTTGCTGTTAGAGTGGCTACTAGAACTGGTAGAATGACTCAGGAACCTTTGTATCCTGAAGGCCACCCTAAGAGAATCGAGCAAGATTCTCAGAGAAATAATGTAGATGCACCTAGTCTTTCTAAAAAGAAGAGAAAGAAAAATGATAGGACTTTGCATGCTTCTAGTGAACCTGTTGTAGACACACCTGAGAATCCCAATGATATTTCTATTTCTGATGCTAAAACACAATCTGGAGACGAACATCAACCTAGCGATAATGTTAATGATAATGTTCATGTTGATGCTCAACCTAGCAATAATAATGATATAGAGATTGAACCTGCTATTGATCTTGATAACCCACAATCAAAGAATCAATGTTATGATAAGAGAGATTTTGTTTCTAGGAAGCACGGTAAAGAAAGAGAACCATGGGTTCTGAAATCCATGCCTTTTCCTCCTAAACCATCCAAGAAAAAGGATGATGAAGATTTTGAGCGCTTTGCTGAAATGATTAGTCCTATCTTCTTACGTATGCGTTTAAGTGATATGCTTAAAGTAATCCTTATGCTTAATACATGAAGGATATTATTACAAATAAAAGAAAGATACCGGAAGCTGAAATTTCCAACATGCTTGCTAACTATACTTTTAAGGGTGGAATACCAAATAAACTTGGAGATCCAGGAGTACCAATGATGTCTACTACACAACCTTCTTCTTGTAGACGTTGTTGGGCCTGCAAGTGCAGAGGTTTGTAGGACAGTAGCAAATTTCCCTCAAGTGGATGACCTAAGGTGTCAGGACCCCGACTCAATGCCACATCGATCTAGCATGTAACACCTCATATCACTTTGCGGCCTCACGCACGGTATTCCCACGGGTGTCGCCTTACCTTTGCCCGGGACCGTTTGCGCCTTTTGGCACACGTATATGACAGTGTCGCTAGCATCCATATGATAAGGAGCCCGGGCTGACATGGCTAGTCGTAAACCCAAAGTGGCACAAACTTACAGGGACATGCATCCATGACCCAGCATTGAACGTGTCGGTCATCAGCGAATGAATCCAGGCTGTAGCACTGGGCTAGCAGGACTCCGGTGAACCGGGCTGTAGCGGGCTAACAGGACTCCGGTATTCATCGCGTGATATTTCCCCGAAGGGACAGACACGGGAACGAAGAGGGACACATGCCGGCCAGCCTAAGTGTTCCGGAGCAGTAGCAAGCTACCATGGCTCGGTGGAGACACTAGGAGACATTTCCCGGTAAGAGAGGCTACTAAAGATAAACAACTAGATAGTCAGATCCCACACATACCAAGCATTTCAATAACATACACACAATATGCCGGATATGTGCAAATACAACATGGCATCACAATATGACTCTACGATTCAAGTATTTATTCAATAGGCTCCGAGGAGCGAGATATTACAAACATGGGTCTCATGACCCAACAATCAGAGCATACAAGTCAAAACACAAGCGGAAGCTATCATGTCTAAGTACATACATCTATAAATGAAAAGGGCTGAGAAGCCTGACTATCTACCAGATCCTTCCTAGGGCACAAGATCGTAGCTGAGGTAACAAGCTAAACGTCGAAGTCCACGTGGAACTACTAGTGAGACTGAAGTCTCTCTGCAAAACATAAAATAGGCAAACGTGAGTACAAATGTACCCAGCAAGACTTACATCAGAACTAACTACATATGCATCATTATCAACAAAGGGGATGGTGGGGTTTAACTGCAGCAAGCCAGCTTTGACTCGGTGGCTATCCTGAACTACGACTGCAAGTACTCTTTTGAGGTGGCGCACACGAGTCCACATATTCACCATATCAATACACCACTATGGATCCGCTCCTGTCTCCCTATGAGAACGCCATTCATAGCACTCACGCTTATCTTGCGTATTTTAGGGTATCCACTTTCACTTGTCTATGAACTGATATAAGCAACCCAGAAGTCCTTTACCGCGGACACGGCTATTCGAATAGATGATATTAACCCTGCAGGGGTGTACTTCTTCATACATGTTTCCACCACTTAGCGTCTGCACACGACATGTGCTCGGCAGACTTCAAGCGAAAGCCGACGTGGGTGTAGACCACGACCTACCTAAACACTCAAGTCTCTAGTCCAGGTTTATCGCCTATTCGGGTTCCATCCATGAGGAGATCCGGCCGGAGTTTCGCTCACAGCCCCAAACGATGTGAACAGGGTTCCGTGACACCAAACGGGTGCCCGGTTTACCCGGCCACGTGCCTACCGCATCACAGCCCACCCCTACGGTCAGCGCTGTCCACGGCCTCCAGCATACTACAAACACCAGAAACTACTTGCAACTCCTGGACAGAGGACAAGGGTGATTAAGAAGTCGAGCGGGGTCATATTTCAGGGCCCAATGTATGGTAGTAGCTGAGTCATGGATCACAAACACAGAACTCAGTTCCTAAGGACGGCTTCAATGAGACAACCCACCATGTACTCCTACATGGCCTCTCACCGCTACCTTTACCAAATCGTGTTCACACACTTAGCTCTCAATGGTAGGACATGTTCACACACCTCTGATCCATTCCCGATGAATCAGACCTGACACAACTCTAAGCAGTAGCAGGCATGACAAACAAGCAAGAATGAATAGGCGCAACAGGGCTCAAACAACTCCTACTCATGCTAGTGGGTTTCATCTATTTACTGTGGCAATGACAGGTCATGCAAAGGATAAAGGGGTTCAACTACCGCAACAAGTAACAGATGAATCGTTGTTGTCCTAATGCAGTAAAAGAGAGCAGGAGTGAGAGAGTGGGTTTGTATCAGAATGAACAAGGGGGTTTTGCTTGCCTGGCACTTCTGAAGATAACATTGAGTCTTCATCAGTGTCAACGATCACAACGTCGGAACATCGTCTACCGGGAGGGAACAGATACCGGCAACAAAGAAGAAATACAATCAATGCAATGCACAATATGATGCATGCTCATGACATGGCAATATGAATGTGTTTTGAGCTAATGCAACTAGCAATAGATTAAATGAAGTTGGTTTGAATACAAGATTCAAATTCAAACTCCATATGTGATTATTCAAATGCCATTTAATTGATTTGTGCTAAACAGCAGCTATAAGTTGTTCTAACATGCATGAAAATGGTATAGATGGATAGATTGGATTTTTCTGATAATTTTTCATATATAAATTATTTCATTTGGAGTTACGGTTAATTTTCTATGATTTATTGAAGTTTTAGCTATTTCTGGAATTTCCTGATTATTAATAAAATAAGTTAAATTCCAGAAAAGGAATATTGCGTCAGCATGGCATCATGCTGACCTCAGCAGAGTCAACAGGGGCTGGTCCGGGTCAAACTGACCTGTGGGCCCTGCGTGTCAGTGTCTGGACTAACTAACCTAATTAAAATTAACCCTAACTAACTTGGTTAGCCGGGCAGGGCCCGCATGTCAGTGGGAGAGAGGGGAGAGTCAAACCGGGCAGTGGGGTCAACCCACGCCGGTCAAGGGTCAACGGTCGCCGGCGTTTAGCCGACGGCGAGCCCGACGCGGCGGCAAGAGTGGTTTTGGCCATTTCGGCAACCAAACGAGCCGCGGAGGGTGGCTATGGGTAGCTGGGAACATGCCGCAACTTCTGGTGGAGTCGGTTGGGGTCGGGGCGGCCGGAATCGGCGCTGGCGACGAGCTCAGCGGCGGCCGAAGCTCGGGTGCAATTGGGGATGGGGCTGCGGTGCGCAAACGAGCGCGGCGAGGTGCCTCGGAGGCTCTACGCGATGCGGGGAGCGCGTTGGGCGCATGCCCGGGACCAAATGGTCACCGGAGCATCACCGGCGACGAGTGCGGGCGGCGGCGCGTGCGGTTGGATTTGGTGCGGCAGCTACAGCGTGCGAGAGAGGGAGCGGAGAGGGAGAGCAGGAGCAGGAGCTCACGGCGATGACGACGGAACGCTCGGCGAGGTCGGGGATGGTCCGGGGCCGACGAATTTGACGGTGATGGCCAGCGGGTCCGAGGTAGAAGACGAGCCCGGTGAGGTCGTTCGGGGGCCTCTGGAGGGGCGTGGCTCGGTGAGATGGGTCGAGGACGGAGTGGCGGAGCTTGTGGGCTAGTCGGGGAAGCGAGGGAGGCCCGGTGAGAGTAGGAGAGGGTCGAGGGGAGTGCGTGGCACCCTCAGGTGCCTCCAGCGGCGAGCAGGTAAGCAGGAGGTGGCCGGGGCTCTCGGGCGCGCGCGCCACGCCTCGATCCTTCTGGCGAGGAGGAAGACGACAGGGGGGGGGGAGTGGAGATGGGCTGGGCCGCACAGGAGCTGGGCCGGCTGGCTACCAGGTGAGCGCCAGATAAGTCCTTCTCTCTCTCTCTCTTTTATTTCTATTTAATTCTGTTTTCTATTTTCTGTAGTTTGTTTTGATTTAGTTTTAGACACTAAACCATTTTATAAAATCCTGGAAATAGTTATGTGGCTAGGACTAAAATATACCAAACCACATAAAATGTTCCAGTAATTATTGGACATATATTATTTATATATCAAATATATATCCAATGCAAATAGCTATTTATTTAATTCAAAGGCCAAAATAATTAACTCTGAGATACCAAAAATATTGTTTTGAGTTTTACCTCTTTGCAATATTTTCAGAGACTAAGAGAAACATTTTCTTGGACTTCTTTGAGGAGATTTTAATGTTGATCATTTTTAGAAGGTTTCTGAGGCTTTGAAAATTCCTCAATTCAAATTTCATTTGAATTAAAACATGATGCTCACATGAGGTCTAGCCTAGTGCATAACAGGACCAGGGATGTGACAACTCACCCCCACTAAACAAAAATCTCGTCCCGAGATTCAAGCGTAGGGTAAGATGAAGGGGGAACGCAAACTAGCACAATCTTCACGATCCAGGTTGCACTTCATAGGAACGTTGATTCGTTCACCATCATTGTCTCGAAGTCTTGCTTTGAGAACTCCAACTATCATGACAACAAGAGGAAGGAAAGACCCCAAAAGAATCGTTCTTCTCAAAGGTCGAACAACTTAGGATCAACTCGCAGAATGAGACGTAGCAACATCTCTCGAGCTGAGAGACGAAGCACACCTCTAGAAGGATGGAGTGGAACAGATGATGAGGGTTCACTAGGTAGACAACTATTCCACACCTAAGAGGGTGGTGAACGGTTGTCAACGTAGCGAGGAGTTGAGTTTCCATGATACCATAACGATGCACCTTAGGGAAGGTGACTCGTAGAAATATCCCCTTAAGTGGCAAAAAGAATTACCTTTGATTCAGAGATCATTGAGACTCTTTAAACCAGCCTAAGGCAATTCTCGAGCGATCGTTTGGAGGGGGTCGGTAGAATGGCATACTCGGACTTGGATGACGTGGATTACCTTGTTGAAGACAATGTAATGGATGATTTTTGCTTATCACCGGAAATGGAAGAGACCCATGGTAGAATGGCACATTGGCGGTGCAAGCTGGGAACAAAATGCAAATGCTGGGAATGATTCTGGTAACTGGGGAAGAACCCAACAATAGAGAGTGAATTCGCTGTTGGAGTGGTTATAGCATTGCCGAGGGAACTGAGAGCATCCCAATTAGAGCCGATGATAACACGTAGCGCTTGTGCGTGCTCTCAAGAACTTGAGCATTTCCACAATCATCAAGGTTTTATCAACAACCGCGTCAAGGGTGCTGACAACACAACATACTACCATGATGAATAGCGATGGACGATGCAGATGCGAAGGAGGATAACACTTTCTCAGATTTCACCTTAGCGAGGCCAAGCAAATAAAATCTGGATGATCGACCGAGAGACATTTAGCACTCCGCTTCTAATGTTCTCCTTGATGTGACAGCGTAATCCACCCATAGATATGGTTTGATATCTAGAACATCAAGTAAAAGGTCGGGCTTCAGAATCTCAAAAATCCATAGGGCAACTAGGGAGTAAATCCTACGAAATCCCTATGGGGAGGTGGCCAACTTCCTCAAACAAGATACTATAATAATAGGTCTACCGGATGGGTGTGTTGTCCACGACATCCACCTTGCCGGTTATTGAGAGACCAATATTATAATTCTTGGGAAATGTTCCAACCATCACATCTGCCTGAGATTCAGATCTGGTTGGTGTCAGGATATCCCAGACTCATCAAGTCTAGAAAGAAAAATGAAAATTTGCAACACAAGTCGATGAGATGACGTTGCGAGATTCTCGGGGAATGAACTACGATAGTAAGCTCCAAAACATGAGCTGGTTCTGCTACAACATGTGAACACGATGTCCTAGACAAGCATGACCACGTGGTAGTCTTACAATAAAACACTACCGAGCTCAGGTGGAGAACCATCATCGAGGATATCGAAGTCTTTACGCAAGTCCATGGATTAGATCCCAAGCATAGACTTCTTTTCCTTGAACAAGTCAATCAGTGGCTTAGTGTGCTGGGGACACATATAGAATGAAGGTTGCAAGTCTCCAGACTACAGAATACTTCGCACATGCATGACTGATTTGCGATGATTCCAGAGGAAGCAACATTGACTTTCTCGAGTCCACGGCGGCAACTTGCATCAAATGCACATGAACTAGAGGAAGTCACTTCTTACATCCGAACATATGCTTCATGAGCTAGCATGAACAAATGCTTTCAAAAGTTTCCAACACTAGCTTAATGTTCAGCAAAATTATGGGGAAGACAAGGATGTTGTCAATGGGCACAACAACAATTCATCTGGGTTTCCTTTTAAAAGGAATTCCATAGTTAAGTGAACAAGTGATAGCATTGGTCAGACCAAAGATGTAATGGTGTATGCTCGAGGGATCAACCATG
Organism: Triticum dicoccoides; assembly: GCF_002162155.2. NCBI lineage: Eukaryota > Viridiplantae > Streptophyta > Magnoliopsida > Poales > Poaceae > Triticum > Triticum dicoccoides. The sequence goes on from NC_041391.1 coordinate 81,588,544, forward strand.
AATAAGACAACATTACGAGCATCGTTGGTACTGATTTGATTTGACGATAGCCCACACTCAAATCAAAGGATTTATAAGACAATAGGTCCAGCAACTGATCACAGGGACCAATCGATGAAGATATCATCTTTCTTCAACACACACTACACAAGAATATTCCTTTGGAACGAACTAAGTTAGGCAAGCTTTTATCTTCCAATTCTCCAAGTTGTTGTCTAGCTTAACCAACTAGCTCAGGGATATCCAACACAGATTCTTGGAGAAAGGGTGGTTTACAGGATAAACCGACTTGATCACGAGCTCAACATAATAGTCAGGTGACAACCTGGTGATACTTTCGAGAAGATATCCGGAAAATCACGAACCACCGATATGTTACTAAGATCGAGGACAATCCTGCTTTTCAGGGCAAGACGATATGATCGATAGGGCAAGGATTTGAAATAATCCTAACTCATCGATCGAGGAGTGAACCAGGAGAATGGACTAGGTAGCACGATCAATCTTAGAATGATGATTCACTAACCAACATGCTAAGAATGAAATTATTGTCTTTTAACTACCAAACAACGGAGTTGCTAGCAGTATTGATTTCACACATCACGACTCACTTGTCGACATTCTGGTTGCATCAACACGAAGACCGAGGAATGACTAATGATGGTGAGAAGTATCACTGTGTCAAGAGTTCATAGGATGGTGTGCAATTCCCATGACATTCTTGATATAAAGATGGTAATACTCCAAGGTAGAACAGAGCAAAAGCAAGATTAGCAATTTGATCTGCGGAGTACGACTACTTTGACCCAATCCTGGAAATGGATAAGGTACTGGAGTTTGTTTCTCCTAGTCATTCCGGAATAGAATGGCTTGACGGACCACAAGAGTAATAGGCATCGATGAATGAACGCACGCATACTCTTGACTATCAATTGATAAACGAGGGTCAGAAGACAACTAAAGAGGGACAACTCAAAGGAACATATGATTTTCTGAGTTGTGGATGCATGGTTTAGCATGTCGAACGAAGTTCAACATATTTCTTCCAGATAACCCATGCAGAAAGGTAGAACTGGCAGAGCCACAATATATAATGGAGAACTCATCAAGAATAATCCTGTTGTGATATTTCAGTTCAACGAGGAACTTCTGCCATAAGTAGTTCATGGTATTTGGAAGAAGAAGATACCACGGACTTCAAGGACTATCGCAAAGGTTACTAATATCCTAAAGGCACTAGCAACTACTATCAACATGAAGTAAGTAGAGTGAATCTCGGGTTCAGAACCCAGGAGTAGAATACCTACTACTAAGTAGCATCACGAGATGCTTTCGAGAATGATGGCCAGAATCTTCACACTGAGAACACAAAACGTTGCTAGATTTCTAGGTGACTCCCTAAAACACCTAGGTTCATAATAATTATTCCAACATAAATGTCAAGGCAATAGAATACCTCAACTCAACAATTAGTGTGATTGAGCTGGCATAAAGGAACATCGAAACCAGAGGGAAAGGATTTTGCAAACGCATCAGACTATTTAGAAACCTGGGATGACTCGGACAGCATAACGGCTGTAAATGCTCAGAAAAGATTTGAGACATTCACAAAAATGGTGGCATAACCACTCAGAAGCACAATATCAAGGTTTCGAGATCAACAATTAACATACGGAAGTAGTAGGAACTGAACTGAGACTTAAATCCAACAATCTTATAAGTCCACTGATTAGTAACATGTGATCCTGATAGAAAGAAGAGATAGCCTAGTTCTTAATCCCCGTAGGAAAGATAAGATGACTCAGATCAGAAGGGCATAAACTATAAGGAGTAAAAGAGCCTTACGTTCCATCCCACAATCAATTCCCTTATATAACTAAAGAATTTCTAGACTCAACTTCGACCAGTTTGGCTTGGTAATCCTACAGGCAGTCAAGCTCTGATACCAACGCTGTCAGGACCCCGACTCAATGCCACATCGATCTAGCATGTAACACCTCATATCACTTTGCGGCCTCACGCACGGTATTCCCACGGGTGTCGCCTTACCTTTGCCCGGGACCGTTTGCGCCTTTTGGCACACGTATATGACAGTGTCGCTAGCATCCATATGATAAGGAGCCCGGGCTGACATGGCTAGTCGTAAACCCAAAGTGGCACAAACTTACAGGGACATGCATCCATGACCCAGCATTGAACGTGTCGGTCATCAGCGAATGAATCCAGGCTGTAGCACTGGGCTAGCAGGACTCCGGTGAACCGGGCTGTAGCGGGCTAACAGGACTCCGGTATTCATCGCGTGACATTTCCCCGAAGGGACAGACACGGGAACGAAGAAGGACACATGCCGGCCAGCCTAAGTGTTCCGGAGCAGTAGCAAGCTACCATGGATCGGTGGAGACACTAGGAGACATTTCCCGGTAAGAGAGGCTACTAAAGATAAACAACTAGATAGTCAGATCCCACACATACCAAGCATTTCAATAACATACACACAATATGCCGGATATGTGCAAATACAACATGGCATCACAATATGACTCTACGATTCAAGTATTTATTCAATAGGCTCCGAGGAGCGAGATATTACAAACATGGGTCTCATGACCCAACAATCAGAGCATACAAGTCAAAACACAAGCGGAAGCTATCATGTCTGAGTACAGACATCTATAAATGAAAAGGGCTGAGAAGCCTAACTATCTACCAGATCCTGCCGAGGGCACAAGATCATAGCTGAGGTAACAAGCTAAACGTCGAAGTCCACGTGGAACTACTAGTGAGACTGAAGTCTCTCTGCAAAACATAAAATAGGCAAACGTGAGTACAAATGTACCCAGCAAGACTTACATCATAACTAACTACATATGCATCATTATCAACAAAGGGGATGGTGGGGTTTAACTGCAGCAAGCCAGCTTTGACTCGGTGGCTATCCTGAATTACGACTGCAAGTACTCTTTTGAGGTGGCGCACACGAGTCCACATATTCACCATATCAATACACCACTATGGATCCGCTCCCGTCTCCCTACGAGAACGCCATTCATAGCACTCACGCTTATCTTGCGTATTTTAGGGTATCCACTTTCACTTGTCTATGAACTGATATAAGCAACCCAGAAGTCCTTTACCGCGGACACGGCTATTCGAATAGATGATATTAACCCTGCAGGGGTGTACTTCTTCATACATGTTTCCACCACTTAGCGTCTGCACATGACATGTGCTCGGCAGACTTCAAGCGAAAGCCGACGTGGGTGTAGACCACGACCTACCTAAACACTCAAGTCTCTAGTCCAGGTTTATCGCCTATTCGGGTTCCATCCATGAGGAGATCCGGCCGGAGTTTCGCTCACAGCCCCAAACGATGTGAACAGGGTTCCGTGACACCAAACGGGTGCCCGGTTTACCCGGCCACGTGCCTACCGCATCACAGCCCACCCCTACGGTCAGCGCTGTCCATGGCCTCCAGCATACTACAAACACCAGAAACTACTTGCAACTCCTGGACAGAGGACAAGGGTGATTAAGAAGTCGAGCGGGGTCATATTTCAGGGCCCAATGTATGGTAGTAGCTGAGTCATGGATCACAAACACAGAACTCAGTTCCTAAGGACGGCTTCAATGAGACAACCCACCATGTACTCCTACATGGCCTCTCACCGCTACCTTTACCAAATCGTGTTCACACACTTAGCTCTCAATGGTAGGACATGTTCACACACCTCTGATCCATTCCCGATGAATCAGACCTGACACAACTCTAAGCAGTAGCAGGCATGACAAACAAGCAAGAATGAGTAGGCGCAACAGGGCTCAAACAACTCCTACTCATGCTAGTGGGTTTCATCTATTTACTGTGGCAATGACATGTTATGCAAAGGATAAAGGGGTTCAACTACCACAACAAGTAACAGATGAATCGTTGTTGTCCTAATGCAGTAAAAGAGAGCAGGAGCGAGAGAGTGGGTTTGTATCAGAATGAACAAGGGGGTTTTGCTTGCCTGGCACTTCTGAAGATAACATTGAGTCTTCATCAGTGTCAACGATCACAACGTCGGAACATCGTCTACCGGGAGGGAACAGATACCGGCAACAAAGAAGAAATACAATCAATGCAATGCACAATATGATGCATGCTCATGACATGGCAATATGAATGTGTTTTGAGCTAATGCAACTAGCAACAGATTAAATGAAGTTGGTTTGAATACAAGATTCAAATTCAAACTCCATATGTGATTATTCAAATGCCATTTAATTGATTTGTGCTAAACAGCAGCTATAAGTTGTTCTAACATGCATGAAAATGGTATAGATGGATAGATTGGATTTTTCTGATAATTTTTCATATATAAATTATTTCATTTGGAGTTACGGTTAATTTTCTATGATTTATTGAAGTTTTAGCTATTTCTGGAATTTCCTGATTGTTAATAAAATAAGTTAAATTCCAGAAAAGGAATATTGCGTCAGCATGGCGTCATGCTGACCTCAGCAGAGTCAACAGGGGCTGGTCCGGGTCGAACTGACCTGTGGGCCCTGCGTGTCAGTGTCTGGACTAACTAACCTAATTAAAATTAACCCTAACTAACTTGGTTAGCCGGGCGGGGCCCGCATGTCAGTGGGAGAGACGGGAGAGTCAAACCGGGCAGTGGGGTCATCCCACGCCGGTCAAGGGTCAACGGTCGCCGGCGTTTAGCCGACGGCGAGCCCGACGCGGCGGCGAGAGTGGTTTTGGCCGTTTCGGCAACCAAACGAGCCGCGGAGGGTGGCTATGGGTAGCTAGGAACATGCCGCAACTTCTGGTGGAGTCAGTTGGGGTCGGGGCGGCTGAAATCGGCGCCGGCGACGAGCTTGGCGGCAGCCGAAGCTCGGGTGCAAGTGGGGATGGGGCTGCGGTGCGTAAACGAGCGCGGCGAGGTGCCTCGGAGGCTCTACGCGATGCGGGGAGCGCGTTGGGCGCATGCCCGGGACCAAATGGTCACCGGAGCATCACCGGCGACGAGTGCGGGCGGCGGCGCGTGCGGTTGGATGTAGTGCGGCAGCTACAGCGTGCGAGAGAGGGAGCGGAGAGGGGGAGCAGGAGCAGGAGCTCACGGCGATGACGACGGAACGCTTGGCGAGGTCGGGGACGGTCCGGGGCCGACGAATTTGACGGTGATGGCCGGCGGGTCCGAGGTAGAAGACAAGCCCGGTGAGGTCGTTCGGGGGCCTCTGGAGGGGCGTGGCTCGGTGAGATGGGTCGAGGACGGAGTGGCGGAGCTTGTGGGCTAGTCGGGGAAGCGAGGGAGGCCCGGTGAGAGTAGGAGAGGGTCGAGGGGAGTGCGTGGCACCCTCAGGTGCCTCCAGCGGCGAGCAGGTAAGCAGGAGGTGGCCGGGGCTCTCGGGCGCGCGCGCCACGCCTCGATCCTTCTGG